>NC_073234.2:69316818-69619848 GCF_029281585.2 Gorilla gorilla gorilla | reverse complement strand
TTTTAAAATATGGTGGAGCCACCTTGTCAACATTGTTGGGTAAAAAGTGAGTTCTGGAGATGCCTCTAAGACAACATACGGCCAGATTATAATAAAGAAATAAGACAATAACAGAATTTAAAATGTTTAACTTTTAAAAAGTTACCAAAAAATGGAAAGCTTATAAGGTTAATATCTGAATTTAGGCACTAAAACATTGTCCATCTTGTAATGTATTTTAAAATGTTATCACTGGCTACAGGCAGGCATTAGCTACACAAACGTAGCAATTAATGTGACAGCAGTTGAGTGTTGAGGCCAAATTAGAGGGAATTATTTATTCTTGTTGCTAAGATTGGAAGTGTATAGGAGGCACCCAGAAGCTACTATAAAAGAGGTTATGGTTAAATACACACTACTTTTTATATTTGTATTGAAACATACAATTTCACAAAATCCTTTCAAGAAAAGCAACCCTAAAGCAAGTGAAAGGTAGAAAACAATTGCAATCTCATGTCTGTTTTGAACAAATCTCAAATAACTATTGAGCTTTTTTCTTAAACTTTTTGTTATAGAAATTTCCAAACACACACAAAATAGAAAGAATAGAATAATGAGCACCCATGTATCTATTACCCAGATTCAACATTTATCAACATATGGCAACATTTATCAACATATGGCCAATCTATTTCATTTACAACCCCTCTGCTCTCACCCCCTGCACACTAGATTATTTAAAATCAACTGTTGGTCAGGGCATGGTGGCTCATGCCTGTAATCCCAGGACTTTGGGAGGTCGAGGCAGGTGGATCACTTAAGGTCAAGAGTTGGAGACCAGCCTGGCCAACATGGTGAAACCCTGTCTCTACTAAAATACAAAAATTCACCAGGCATGGTGGTGTGCACCTGTAATCCCAGCTTCTCAGGAGGCTGAGGCAGGAGAATTGCTTGAACCCAAGAGGCAGAGGTTGCAGTGGGCCAAGATTGTGCCACTACATTCCAACCTGGACTATAGAACAAGACTCTGTTTCAAAAAAATAAAAAATAATAAAAAAATTAAAAATAGGCTGGGCACAGTGGCTCATGCCTGTAATCCCAGCACTTTGGGAGGCCAAGGCCGGCAGATCATGAGGTCAGGAGATCGAGACCATCCTGGCTAACACAGTGAAACCCCATCTCTACTAAAAATGCAAAAAATTAGCCGGGCGTGGTGGCTGGAACCTGTGGTCCCAGCTACTCAGGAGGCTGAGGCAGGAGAATGGTGTGAACCTGGGAGGCGGAGCTTGCAGTGAGCCGAGATCGTGCCACTGCACTCCAGCCTGGGTGACAGAGCGAGACTCCGTCTCAAAAATAAATAAATAAATAATAAATTAAAATTTTAAAAATTAAATTAGAAAAATAAATTAAAAAATCAACTGTCAGGACAGGCATGATGGCTCATGCCTGTACTCCCAGCGTTTTGGGAGCCCAAGGTGGGCAGATCACTTGAGGTCAGGAGTTCAAGACCAGCCTGGCCAATATGGTGAAACCCTGTTTCTACTAAAATACAAAAATTAGCTGGGCGTGGTGGCAGGCAACTGTAATCCCAGCTACTCGGAAGGCTGAGGTAGGAGAATCACTTGAACCTGGGAGGAAGAGGTTGCAGTGAGCCAAGATGGTGCCACTGCACTGCAGCCTGGGGAACAGAGCAAGACTCTGTCTCAAAAAAAAAAAAAAATCAACTGTCAGATATCACATCAGGTCATTCCATCAGAAAATACTGTAATATGTATATCTAGGAGATAAAACTCTTTTTGTCTTTTCAAGGCACAATCAGAATTCCAGTGTCACATCTACAAAAAATGAACCCCTTAATACCACATAACATACAGTCGGTAATATTAAAAGTCTTACTGGTCAGGCACGGTGGGTCATGCATGTAATCCCAGCACTCTAGGAGGCCTAGGTGGGAGGTTCACTTGAGCCCAGGAGTTCAAGACCAGCTTAGGTGACCCTATCCCTACAAAAAATTTTTTAATAAAAATAAAAAAATAAGTCTTACTTATAGTCACATAGCTTAGATAATATTTAGTAGTAATATAAAATGTTTTCAAATTGAACTATATAGGAATCTAAATTTTTGAGATTATTTCCATGTAATACTTGAATTGTTTGTTGTATTAAAATTACACTAAAATGAACATATCTTATAAACCACATTCCCATGTTCAACAGATAGGTTGGTTAATTTTATCCAAGGACTAGGAATATAGCAAGTTGATTAGAGGACAAGGAACAGCAAAACTGAAATCCAACTTCTCTGCTTTTGAAAATAACCTCTCTGAATTCAGAAAAGGAGTAATATCTCCATAGCCTACTTGCTAAAGCCATGGCTACTTTTCAACTGGTTTGTACTGCTATTGTTGCACTCAATGTTAAAATATTAAAATTCTTCTGAAAAGGTTGATAACCAGCTACTACCCTGTACTCCCAACCCGAACCTACCAGATTCTCTTCCCCCACTCCCCAAACCCTGACTTCTCTGGCCTGGAAAGAGCAGGCCTGGGCTCCCCGCTCCACATCCCTCTTCACATGGCATTTGCATGTGGTCTGTACAGCAAGGTAGTTGGACTTCTTAAGTGCAGGTCAGGATTCCCAAGAGCAAAATGTGGAAGATACCAGTCTTTCCAATACTTAAGCCCGGACTTAGCACAGCATCACTTCCGCCATATTTTATTGGTTAATAGAGTCACAAGGCCAGCCTAGATTCAAGGAACTATACTGGGGCCTGCATACCAGGAGTGTTTCATGGGGTCAAGGGAGGTGGAGGTAATCAATGAAACTGGCAAGCACACCATGCCAAGGTTCAGTATATTTTACCTATTGTATGACTATCTGGCAGCTGAGAAGAAAAGAAATACTCTAAATGGCTCAGCTGTATTGCAAATTATAGCATCTTTCCTAATGCAGAGTTGTACAAACTAGAGAGGGCTTATGAACTATTTTGAGTGTAGGAGCCTTTGCAGCAACTTGATCAAAAAGCATACACCTAGATATGGAAATATTTTGTTATACAAACTCTTTGTAGATATACGTGTTATAATGAAATTTCCAAGCTGGGTAAGGTGGCTCACACCTGTAATACCAGCACTTTGGGAGGCCAAGGTGGCCAGATTGCTTGAGTCCAGAAGTTTAAGACCAGCCTGGGCAACATGGCAGGACCCCATCTCTGGCCGGGCGTGGTGGCTCATGCCTGTGATCCCAGTACTTTGGGAGGCTGAGGCGGGCAGATCACGAGATGAGGAGATCGAGGCCATCCTGGCTAACACAGTGAAACCCCGTCTCTACTAAAAATACAAAAAATTAGCCGGGCGTGGTGGTAGGCGCCTGTAGTCCCAGCTACTCAGGAGGCTGAGGCAGGAGAATGGTGTGAACCCAGGAGGCAGAGCTTGCAGTGAGCCGAGATTGCACCATTGCACTCCAGCCTGGGCAACAGAGCGAGACTCCGTCTCAAAAAAAATAAAGAAAAGAAAAGAAAAAAAAAGACCCCATCTCTACAAAAAAGAAAAAAAAGAGACTACTTCTCTACAAAAAAATTTTTTCAAATTAGTCGGGTGTGGTAGCATATGCCTGTAGTCCCAGCTACTTTGGAGGCTGAGGCAGTAAGATTGCTGGAGCCCAGGAATTCAAGGCTACAGTGAACTATGAACACCATGCACTCCAGCTAGGGTGACAGCGTTAGACACTGTCAAAAGAAAGAAAGAAAGAAAAGAGAGAGAGAGAGAAAGAAAAGAAAGAGGGAAAGAAAGAAAAAGAAAGGAAAGAGAGAGAGAGAAAGAAAAGAAAAGAAGGAAAGACGGAAGGAAAGAAGGAAAGAGGGAAAGAAGAAAGAAAGAAAGAAAGAAAGAAAGAAAGAAAGAAAGAAAGAAAGAAAGAAAGAAAAGAAAAGAAAGAAAGAGAAAGAAAGATCTATTCTCTTAACCAGACAGCATAGTGTAGCAGTTAAGTACAGGACTCTGGAGGCTGCCTGTCTGGGTTCGAGTCCTACCTGGGCTGCTTACTCACTAGTGGTCTTGATTTCTTAATCTCCTCATGCTTCAGTCTCCTCACCTGCAAAATGAGAATGGTGATAATAGGACCTACATTAGGGATGTGATATTGTGAAATATTTATTTGGTCTTCCTACCATCTCCTGGCATAAAATCTTTGGAATCTCCCAAGTGATAAGTGTCTTTTTGTAACCTAATGAGTTGACTGATGGCTGGCAGCCCCTAGGTGGCTTCAGGATGGAGGCTGGGCACGTGAAAGACCAAGACAAAATCAGAGAGTTATGATTTTCAGCCCTATCCAACTTCTGGGAAGGGGAAGGGGCTGAAGGTTAAGTTAATCACTGACGGACAATGATTTAATCAATCATGCCTACATAATAAAGCCTCCGTAAAAACCCCAAAGGTCTGGCTGGGGGAGCTTCTGGATAGCTGAACACATGGAGGTTCCTGGAGGGTGCCTCTCACCCCACATAGGGCATGGAAGCTCTATGACCCTTCCCATACCTTGCCCTATGCATCCTTTCAACTATCCTTTACAATTTTTTTTTTTTTTTTTGAGACGGAGGCTTGCTCTATCACCAAGCTGGAGTGCAGTGGCGCGATCTTGACTCACTGCAACCTCCAGCTCCCTGGTTCAAACGG
Source organism: Gorilla gorilla gorilla (assembly GCF_029281585.2). NCBI lineage: Eukaryota > Metazoa > Chordata > Mammalia > Primates > Hominidae > Gorilla > Gorilla gorilla. Next base: position 69,615,196 of record NC_073234.2, on the reverse strand, counting down.
TTCTCCTGCCTCAGCCTCCCGAGTAACTGGGACTACAGGCACGTGCCACCATGCCCAGCTAATTTTTCTATTTTTTGTAGAGATGGGGTTTCACCGTGTTGGCCAGGATGGTCTCGATCTCTTGACCTCATGATCCGCCCACCTTGGCCTCTCAAAGTTCTGGGTTTACAGGCATGAGCCACCGTGCCCGGCCTTTTTACTTTATTTTATTTTATTTTAGACAGAGCCTCACTCTGTCATCCAGGCTGGAGTGCAATGGCGCGATCTTGGCTCACTGCAACCTCTGCCTCCCTGTTCAAGCGTTTCTCCTGTCTCAGCCTCCTGAGTAACTGGGATCACAGGCACCTGCCAATAATATTCTTTATAATAAACTGATAAATGTAGATATGTGTTTCCCTGAGCTCTGTGAGCAGCTCTAGCAAATAAATCCCCCAAGAAGGGGGTCATGGAACCCTGATTTATAGTTGGTAGGTCAGAAGCACAGACAAAACAACCTGGGGCTTGCAATTGCATTGGAAGTGGGACTGAGTCCTCAACCCATGGCATCTGACACTACCCAAGTAGATAGTATAAGAATCGGATTGAATTAGAGGACCTGCCCCCCCCCCACCCCCTGCTGCCACCACCACCACCCAGCTAGTGTCCATTGCAGAATTTTTCTTAGACAGGGTCTTGCTCTGTCACCCAGGCTGGAGTGCAGTGGCATGATCAAGGCTTACTGCTGCCTATCAACCTCTCAGGCTCAAGAGGTAATCCCACCTCAGCATCCCTAGCTGGGACCATAGGTGCACCCCCTTGCCCTTCCCCCTAATTTTTTTATTTCTTGCTGGTGGAGAGAAACTCCCACACATTTGGTCACAGAAGTCTTCTGTGAGACTGGTGTAAGAGCAGAGGAAAAACTGTTTTTTCTACTCGATGGGTTATTGATAACTAAATTAGTTAATGTCTGTAAAGTACAGGATAATGCCACCGAGTAACTACTAGGTAAGCATTTATTAAATGAAACACCAATTTCAGGTTAAAAAAGAAACCTGAAATGTTGATTCTGTTGAATAAAAAGTATAGGAGGTTTTTTTTTGGATTAAGTTTCTGTACTAGGCTCCAACAGACAAAACCAAAAATCAAAATGGAGTCACCCATGCTAAAGTTCTGTCACCAAACTTCAATAAGTTGTTATCTGATCTTCAGAGTGAGACCAGTGGGCTGGGGGAAGTTCCCAAACACTGATGAAACCCTGACCCAGGCCAGTGTGCAGGTTCTTGATACCATGATGAGAAGGAATTCAAGGATGAGTCAGAAAATCGTGAAAGTACGGAGATTTATTGCAAAGTAAAAATACACACTCAAGAAAGGGGAGCATGGGCATACTCACGAGAGAGCTGCACAAAGGGGCTTGGGGTTTCTTGTATAGGTTTCTTTACCCAAGGGGTGGACTATTCATGAACTTTCCTGGAAAAAGGTGAAGATTTCTCAGAACTGTGATGCTGCCCATTTTAACACCAAATACAGTGTTCTTGTCACAGTGTAGGTGGGTGTGTGATTTGTTTATTAATGAGTGAATAATGAGGTCCTAGGAGGAACCTAGGTCAAATCCTGCTCTGTGTTGGGTCCAGTTGGTTTTAGCCAGCTTGGCCCACATCCTGTTTTTCATGGTCTTATCAGTCCCCAGTTTATGGAGCTATTTCAACAGTTTCATTTTGCTAGGCATGTGAAACTGCTGCCTGGAATTTTCTGTTCTCTTGCAACCACCCTATATTATTCCTGTCTCAAGAGAAAGCAGGAGAGAGAGATAGCCAAATTCCCAAACAGGTCACTTAATCTTCAAGAGTCATGATAATGAGGTTCCCTCTGCTTTAATCCTTTCACGCACAGAAAAAGTAGCCCCAAGAAGCCTGATGTTAACTAATCAGTTATTTTTCTATTGTTCTATCTCCTTGTCTCATCTTACAAGAAAAGTCACTTTGAAACAATGGACATACTCTTTGCTTCCTCTTTTTTTTTTTTTTCCTGAGACAGAGTCTCGCTCTGTCGTCCAGGCTGGAGTACAGTGGTGCCATCTCAGTTCACTGCAACCTCCACCTCATGGGCTGGTCCACCATGATCCTCTCACCTCAGCTTCCCGGGTAGCTGGGATTACAGGCATGGGCCACCACACCCGGCTAATTTTTGTATTTTTTAGTAGAGATGGAGTTTCAGCATGTTGCCCAGGCTGGTCTTGAACTCGTGACCTCAAGTGATCCACCCTTCTGGGCCTCCTAAAGTGCTGGGATTACAGGTGTGAGCCACTGCACCCAGCCTGCTTCTTTCTTCATTCCTTCTTGCTCTGTGAAGCCAACGCCTTCTGCTCAGCTCATGATTCTGTTTTGTGGAACAAAGTGTTACCTGTTTCTAGAATTGCAAATAAAGCCAATTGAGATTTTTTGTTTGTTTGTTTGTTTTTTTGGCAGAGTCACACTCTGTCGCCCAGACTATAGTGTAGTGGTGAGATCTCAGCTCACTGCAACCTCCAACTCCTGGGTTCAAGGGATTCTTCCACCTCAGCCTGCCAAGTAGCTAGAACTACAGGGGCACACCACCATGCCCGGCTAATTTTTGTATTTTTAGTAGAGACAGGATTTCACCATGTTGGCAAGGCTGGTATTGAACTCCTAACCTCAAGTGATTTACCCGCCTCAGCCTCCCAAAGTGCTGGGATTACAGGCATGAGCCACCGCACCCAGCCCAACTGAGATATTTAAACTAAATTTGTTGTAACTTTGTCTTTTGACAAGTCTAAGAATATCAGTAATTTTTTTGGCAACCAGTAGATAGCCCCTTCCCTTTTTTTTAACTTCCCAAAAGGCAATTGAACCAAATCAAAATAATTTACCAAGATGTAATCTAAACACTTCCCTCATTCAGGTTTTCCCCAGTTATTAACTATATTAACATAATTAGTGGCTATGCCAACTCATGATATGTTCTTTTTTTAAAAAAACGTTTTTGTAGCCAGGCATGGTGGCAGGTGCCTGTAATCCCAGCTACTCAGGAGTCTGAGGCAGAAGAATCGCTTGAACCTGGGAGGCGGAGGTTGTAGTGAGCCGAGATCATGCCACTTCACTCCAGCCTGGGCAACAAAGCAAGACTTTGCCTCAAAAAAAAAAAAAAAAAAAAATTGTTTTTGCAATTATTTAATCAGACTTTCTTAAGACTTTGACCTTTATGCACTTTTACCTTCCTTAATAACTCTTCAAAAGAGGCCTTGAAAAAAATGCAATGACTAGCAAGTTATGGGAATACTGGAATGCAATGACTGTTCAAAGGTTGGTTTCACCCATAGCTATGAGTGTCATAGTCCCAGGAAGATGGGTTGAATTCAGGGCCACTCTAGGAATTTTGCTTGCAGTTTCATAAGCATAGACTATTCCAGACTCCACATCCTTTTTACCTACAATGAGTCCCAAGGCAAACAGAACACTGTGAGGTGGGAGACCAGAATTAATCTAGTTCTCATCAGAGTATTCTAGGATAAATTCCCAGGCCAAATTACCACTGACAATTTTAGAAGCCCTGGATTGGATAAATTCATTATGATGAAGATTAAAATATCACCTTATGTTTATGTGTCGTGGGAGCTTTTTAAAGGGTTTTCAGTCTTATGAATAGTCTCAGCAATATTGAAAGATTAATATATTAATAGTAATTATTGCTTCATGTTAATCGGCATTCCAAAGATAAGGGGTCAAAACAGGTTATTAATTATAAATAAGAATATCTGTGGCTCCTCTGGCCTGGAAGTTTCTCTGAATCTGAGTGAATTAGAGTGTAATGAGTGTTCCCTTTGCCTTCCCTGCACTTAGTACATGTACCTACCAAGTATTGAGCACTGACCATTAAAATTGTCATTCTCTTCTTTTCTTCTCATTTTTATTTTTTGTGATGCTATAACAATAAAGAAGAAAATCTAAGGCTTACATAATCTTACCACCTCAATGCAATTATCTCCATTTCCACTGATTTCCTTCCAGACTTTGTCCAGATGCATACAGGCTTTTACATAATTATCATCACAGTGTATGTGCTTCTTAATTTTACTTTTTCTCCATTTATACCAACTTTCGTTCAAATTGTTTCATAATCATCTTAATTACTACAGCTTCATATTCCTGTTAGTTGGTATGTGATAATTTACTTAGCTATTTATCTTTCAGGAGACATGTAGGTTTTTTCCAAATTTTTTCCCTACTAAAGTTGAGATGAACTTTTCTGTTCTTATATCTTCCTTGGATTATTTCTACGTAATACATTTATAAGGATAAGATTATAGGTTGTGGCCAGGCACGGTGGCTCACACCTGTAATTCCAGCACTTTGGGAGGCCGAGGCGGGTGGATCACCTGAGGTCAGGAGTTCGAGACCAGCCTGGCCAACATAGCAAAACCTTGTCTCTACTAAAAATACAAAAATTAGCTGGGGGTGGTGGCGCATGCCTGTAGTCCCAACTACTTGGGAAGCTGAGGCAGGAGAATTGCTTGAACCTGGGAGGCAGAGGTTGCAGTGAGCTGAGATCACACCACTGCACTCCAGCCTGGGCAACAGAGCGAGACCCTGTCTCAAAAAAAAATAAATAAATTATAGCTTGTGGCAGATTGTATGTTCCAAAAGCAGCCACAATATCCTCCTGATCCTAGTGCTCTTCTGCAATGTGATCTTGTCACTCTCCTTTGAACCTGGGCCCTGTGAATGCTTTGACCAATAGAATATGGTAATAGTGACATTGCGCTTTTTCAGGTGCAGCCCTTGTTTGGCCTGGTAACATCTACTTCCCACTTCGGCGAAGTGCAACTATTCTGAGAGCCCCCATGCTATGAGAAGTCCAAGCCACATGAAGGGGCCCTAGGGGCTCCAGTGCTAGGTATAGAACAAGAAAAGCTCCAGAGCATTTGAGAGACTGTGAGGAAAGACACCACCTGGGAAGTGCATGTTCCAGATCTCATTACCCGACAGAAAGCCAGGCAGACAAACTGTCTAGCAGAGCCCTTCCCAAATTTCATACTCACAAAACTGCGTGCAAAATAAATGGTTATATAGGTTGAACATCCTTAATCTGAAAATTCAAAATCATAAATGTTCCAGAATCCAAAACTTTTTGAGTATTAACATGATGCCACAAGAGAAAAATTCCACACATGACCTCATGTGATGAGTTGAAGTCAAAACAAAGGCTGACAGCACACAGTTTACTTAGCATTCTCAGAGGAAAAAAGACCCTCCCAGTCCCCTTCAGCTGTGATATCTTTTCTGCATCTGTTCAGATTCCTTCGTGCAAGCGCATCCACAAAGCATAATAAAATAAAAACTTTGTTTCATATACAAAATTATTTAAGATATTGTATGGGCTGGGCGCAGTGGCTTACACCTGTAATCTCAGCACTCTGGGGGGCTGAAGCGGGCAGATAGCTTGAGCCCAGGAGTTCGAGACCAGCCTGGGCAATACAGCAAAACCCCGTCTCTACCAAAATAATAATAATAATAATAATAATACAAAAATTTGGCTGGGCACAGTGGTTCACACCTGTAACCCCAGCACTTTGGGAGGCTGTGGCGGGTGAATCATCTGAGGCCAGGAGTTCGAGACCAGCCTGGCCAACATGGTGAAACCCCATCTCTACTGAAAAAACAAAAATGAGCTGGGCATAGTGCTATGCACCTTAATCCCAGCTACCCGAGAAGCTGAGGCACGAGAATGGCTTGAATCTGGGAGGTGGAGTTTTCAGTGAGCTGAGATGGCACCACTGCACTCCAGCCTGGGCAACAGAGTGGCACCCTGTCTCAATTAAAGAAAAAAAATACAAAAATTAGCTGGGCAGGATGGCACGCGTCTTTAGTCCCGGCTACTCGGGAGGCTGAGGTGGGAGGATCACTCAAACCTGGGAAGTTGAGGTTGCAGTGAGCTGAGATCACACCCCTATACTCCAACTGGAGTGACAGAGCAAGAACCTGTCTCAAAATAAATAAATAAATGATTAAAAATAAAATATTATATAAAACCACCTTCGGTCTATGTGCATAAGGTATGTATGAAACATAAATGAATTTCATGTTTAGACCTGGGTTCCATTCCCAACAGATCTCCTTATGTATATGCAAATATTCCAAAATCTGAAACAGTTCTGGTCCCAAACATTTTGCATTAAGGATACTCAACTTGTATTAAGCCGTCAAGTCTGTCAGTAGTTACCTAATATAAAGGTACTTGAAACACAGGTCAAAATATAAATTTTCTTTTCCCACACACTGGCAAGAGTTTCTAATAGGATTGATCCTGTTTATACAATTTGCAGTGCCCTTAAAGAGTCTGTGCTTTTCAGGGTGCAAGCCTTAAAAGACTGTTCTCTGCCCTGAGTCTGAGTTTCTTCATTTAAGGTGCCATAGTGTCCAAATTTTTAGAAGGCATTTAAATTTTGCCCTTTTCTGAGTAGGTAACCCCTTACTCTGGAAGTCCTCCACTAATTTTCTTATCTTCACCAGCTCTAGTTTTCTTCCTTCTTGTTCTCCCTACTTCTCTCTCATCTTCTGCTCTGCTCATCTTCAAACAAAAGTAAATGCTACTCAGCTGGGTACAGCGGCTCATGCCTGTAATCCCAGCACTTTGGGAGGCCAAGGCAGGCAGATCAATTGAGGTCAGGAGTTCGAGACCAGCCTGTCCAACATGGTGAAACCCCGCCTCTACTATAAATACAAAAAATGAGCCAGGTGTGGTGACAGACCCCTGTAATCCCAGCTGTTCAGGAGGCTGTGGCAGGAGAATCGCTTGAACCTGGGAGGCGGAGGTTGCGGTGAGCCAAGGTCGCACCACTGCACTCCAGCCTGGATGACAGAGCGAGACTCCATCTCAAAATAAATAAATAAAATAATAGCTACTGGTGGGAATGGTTATTCATGCCTGTAATCCAGCTTTTTGGGAGGCAGAGGCAGGGGGATCGCTTGGGCCCAAGAGTTCGAGTGAGCTATGATTGCACCACTGCACTCCAGCCTGAGCAACAGAATAAGACCCCATGTCAAATAAACAAATAAAAACTGCCACAAAGATTATAAAATAATAATAATAATCACAGTAATACCTACCATTTATCTACCTTAATTTTTTTTTCTTTGAGACAGAGTTTCGCTCCTGTTGCCCAGGCTGGAGTGCAATGGCAAGATCTCGGCTCACTGTAACCTCCGCCTCCCGGGTTCAAGTGATTTTCCTGCCTCAGCCTCCCAAATAGCTGGGATTACAGGCGCCCACCACCACGCCCTGCTAATTTTTGTAGTTTTAATAGAGATAGGGTTTCACTATGTTGGCCAGGCTGGTTTTGAACTCCTGACCTCAGGTGATCCACCCGCCTCAGCCTCCCAAAGCGCTGGGATTACAGGCATGAGCCACCGAGCCTGGCCTATCTACCTTAAATTTAAACACATGAAGTTTTTTTTAACTCACTTGGAGAAAGGAACCAGGAAGGGCTGAAATATCTGTGTATAACTTAATGGTACATTAAGATAAAAGCTTGATTCACTAATTCATTCAAAAAAACTTTCTGAGGCCGGGCATGGTGGCTCAAGCCTATAATCCCAGCACTTTGGGAGGCAGGAGGATGGCTTGAGGCCAGAAGTTGGAAATAAGCCTGGGCAACAGAGTCAGACCCCATCTCTACAAAAAAGCAGACAACAACAACAAAAACAAAAACCTTTTGAACACCTATTGTGGGTTAAGCATACTGATTCTCTCAGGTAGGACTCTGAGTATGCAGTATAGAAAACTAGCTCAAATTGGATTAAGGCAAATGGGAATTTATTGGCTCGTGGAATGGAGGACCAGTTTCAGGAGAGGCCTAACTCAGGGCTCAACAATGTGAAGGGGAAATGGATTTTTCTGTTTCTTGGCTGACTGCTCTTCTCTGTGTGCTGGTTCCTTTCTCAGGCTCCGAGCAGTTGGTTGAAGTAGCAGCTCTCGACTCAGCCTCTGAGGCTCAAGTTCAATGAGAGGGAGCGAGAGAGAAATCATTCTAGGGAGCTGCAGCAAGACCTAGGATCCAATGAGTGGACCATCTTAGATGGTCCCATTTCTGAGGTGCCCATTTCTGAACCAGTCCCAGTGGCCAGGGGTATAAGCATGTTCTGATTAGCTTAGGCTTGGACACATGTTCCACCTCTAGAGCTGAGTTGGCTTTATCTGGAGTACAGGGACTGAAAGTGGGGAACAGAAGTCTCCCCAGAGCAAAATAGGAGTACTCTAAGATGTGGTTGCAAATCAACACACCCCACCTATCTCTGTTTGACTACTATTTATGCGTTCTCAGCAGATATAAATGTGTTAAGAGTAGTAGATCGGCCTGGTGCAGTGGCTCACGCCTGTAATCCCAGCACTTTGGGAGGCCGAGGCAGGTGGATCACCTGAGGTCAGGAGTTCAAGACCAGCCTGACCAATATGGTGAAACCCTGTCTCTACTAAAAATACAAAAATTAGCCAGGCATTGTGGCATGGACTTGTAATCCCAGCTACTCTGGAGGCTGAGGCAAGAGAATTGCTTGAAACCGGGAGGCAGAGGTTGCAGTGAGCCCAGATCATGCCATTGCACTCCAGCCCAGACGACAGAGCAACCCTCCGTCTCAAAAAAAAAAAAAGGTAGATCACAACCTTCTTTGACTAATACTCTATCCACACCCACTCCCCTATTTAACCAGTGTGTCCCCTCTAAGAATCTTTATCCTCATGGTTCACATGGTGTATTGGTCTGTTCTCACGCTGCTAATAAAGACATACCTGAGACCGGGTAATTTATAAAAGAAATAAGTTTAATTGACTCACAGTTCTACATGACTAGGGAGGCCTCACAATCATGGCAGAAGGTGAATGAGGAGCAAAGTCAAGTCTTACACGGCAGCAGGTAAGAGAGTATGCCCAGGGGAACTCCCCTTTATAAAACCATCAGATCTTGTGAGACTTACTCACCACCACAAGAACAGCATGGGGGAAACCACCCTCATGGTTCAATTATCTTCACCTGGCTCCACCCTTGACACGTGGGGCTTATTACAACTCGAGATGAGATCTGGGTGGGACACACCATATCACGTGGCCAAACCATATCACATGGCTTTGGAACCCTTCAGGGTACTGGGTGCATGGATATGTGTAATGTTTTATTGCTTCTCTTTTGAGGTGCCACAAAATACCCTTCTCTGCTTGGAGACGCAGGCTCCAGGAAAAGGAAGGAGACCAACAGATGAGAAGTGACTTCTTTTCTTCCACTTCTAGGAAAATACATAATTAGAACCTTCCAAGATGTAAGGAAAAAGGGCCAGATTTAGATTTCCAAATGTGGAGTGACAAGTATTTTACAAAATGAGGGAGTTGGATTAGATAACTCACTAAAGGCCCTCCTAGTTATCGAAGGATTCTATTATTCACATCCTTTCTTTTAGAACAGCAGTGTTTGTTTTGGTTTCAATAAGGGGAGAGGGCATGGGCTCCTGAAGTGGCAGGGAGGAGGGGAAGAGATGGAGCAGCGCAGGGAGGGGCAAGCGGGGACTGTGAGACAAATAACACCCATTTCCCAGTTTTAGTTGTCAGGCGGCTGCTCTTCACTCCCCACTTGGATTTTGAGCATTTTCACAAATCTTCAGAATTAGTTCAAATCATCAACTTGTACTTGGTAGCTTTATTCCCTTGGCTCTTGAAAGGGAAAGTAAATCAAAGCTTGTCTGCCCAGAACCTGGCAGGAGCATTTAATAAAGATGTTCAGCTTGGCGCAGTGGCTCATGCCTGTAATCCCAGCACTTTGGGAGGCCGAGGCGGGCGGATCACTTGAGGTCAGGAGTTTCAGACCAGCCTGGCCAACATGGTGAAACCCCATCTCTACTAAAACTACAAAAATCAGCCGAGCATGGTGGCGGGCACGTGTAATCCCAGCTACTCAGGAGGCTGAGGCAAGAGAATTGCATGAACCTGGGAGGTGGAGGTTGCAGTGAGCCCAGATCATGCCACTGCACTCCAGCCTGGGTGACAAGAGGGAGACTCTGTCTCAAAAAAAAAAAAAAAAGATGTTCATCCCAGGGTGGGGGCAGGCTTGAGGACTCTGTGGTGGTCTCTCAGGATCTACTCCAGATCCAGGCTGGCTTCCAGAAATACTGCAAGTGGTAGGAATGCCAAGATTTGCCAGCTCTGTTGCAGAATGAATTAGTGGCCCTCAGGTGAAGTCACTGCAGAACAAAAGGCTATAAAAAGAGAGAAAAGAATGAGGGGGAGATGTTATAGGTGCAAACTGGCATGGAAAGCCCTTCAACGCAAGCAAGCAAGATGTTTGAATTCTCCCAAGAGAGGCAGACAAAGCAACACAGGAAAACATTTAGACATCCATGAAGGCAGAGAGAATCCTGAAGCGGAAGTCTGTCAGTGAGCAGCATTTCAATGCTGAGCCAAAGACAGGGAATTGGCCAAAGCACCAGGAAAGAGAGCTGCAGGCCCTCAGTAGCTGCTCAACCAATATGGGTTGAAACGAAGTCTGGTTTCAGCATTTGTGCTGATGTTGCCTCATTTTACGTTTTTTAGTTTTTGTTTTGAGACAGAGTTTTGCTCTTGTGGCCCAGGCTGGAGTGCAATGGTGCAATCTCAGCTCACTGCAACCTCCACACTGCCCCACCGCCAGGTTCAAGCTATTCTCCTGCCTCAGCCTCCCTAGTAGCTGGGATTGTAGACACGCACCACCATGCCCGGCTAATTTTGTATTTTTAGTAGAGACAGGGTTTTACCACGTTGGCCAGGCTGGTCTTGAACTCCTGACCTCAGGTGATCCAGCCGCCTCGGCCTCCCAAAGTGCTAGGATTACAGGTATAAGCCACCGCGCCTGGCCCATTTTACATTTTATTTCTCATTGATCACTTGCAGGTCAGAGAGCCACACAAGCTACAGTCCCAAGCACCTATGTTCTAAACGGTGCAGCTTGGCAAGGGAGTCACAAATAAACATGCCCCTTTCCCCAGTTTCCTCTTCCACATAGTCCTGACCCTCTATGTAAGGACCCAGAAGTGCCTCAGGTCGTGTTAAAGCCTACATTTCACTCTTTTATCTGAAATACAATTTGAGAAATAGGAAATGCATGATATGTAACCTGACAAAGTTGAATTTTACCTGAGCCTTGTGGGCCTGGTGAACAGTGAAGGTTAAGAAATCCCCCACCCAGATCACAAGGTCAGGAGATCAAGACCATCCTGGCTAACACAGTGAAAACCCTTCTCTACTAACAATACAAAAAAAAATTAGCCGGGCGTGATGGCGGGCACCTGTAGTCCCAGCTACTCGGGAGGCTGAGGCAGGAGAATGGCGTGAACCCGGGAGGCAGAGCCTGCAGTGAGCCGAGATCGCGCCACTGCACTCCAGCCTGGGCAACAGAGCGAGACTCCATCTCAAAAAAAAAAAAAAGAAAGAAAAATCCCCTACCCGGGCTGGGCATGGTGGCTCACGCCTGTAATCCCAGCACTTTGGGAGGCCGAGGTGAGAGGATCACCTGAGGTCAGGAGTTCGAGACCAGCCATGACCAACATGGTGAAACCCCGTCTCTACTAAAAATACAAAAAAAATTAGCCAGGTGTGGTGGCAGGCACCTGTAGTCCCAGCTACTCAGGATACTGAGACAGAAGAATCGCTGGAACCCAGAAGGCGGAGGTTGCAGTGAGCCGAGATCAGGCCACTGCACTCTAGCCTGGCAACAGAGCAAGACTCAGTGAAAGAAAGAAAGAAAGAAAGAAAGAAAGAAAGAAAGAAAGAAAGAAAGAAAGAAAGAAAGAAAGAAGGAAGGAAGGAAGGAAGGAAGGAAGGAAGGAAGGAAGGAAGGAAGGAAGGAAGGAAGGAAGGAAGGAAGGAAGAAAATCCCCCACCCTTCATGTTCTGCAAAAGGGCTTACTGCAAAGACCACCCCCCAACCCTTCCAGATGTCACTTCAGTAAGACTCACAGATGCTCTTCTTCTTTACCTATGTTAAGACCAGACACAGACCCTCAAAATTTCCTTTCTTTGCCTCACAGATGATTAGTTGAACTGCTTGTCCTCACTGAAGAACTAGAGCAAAATACATGTTACCCAAACTTTGGTTAGGCTTCTCTCCTTCCTCAGAGCCTCAGAACTTTGTTTACCCTTGGCCTGAGCCCCTTCAGAGAACAGGGTGGCTTCAGGGCCAAACATTCCAATTTGCTTGATTTGTTACTCTTTCATCTGCTTCCCACATCTGGTTCATCCTAGCCTTGTTTCCTCCTACCATAGAGAAACCCTTTGCAACCTTTGAGATGTTTACAGACCTTCCAGTCCCAGCATTCCCCTCCCTCTATTGCAGGAGTACCCCCGCAACGCCCTGGCAATGATTCCTTCGGATGACTCTCTTTTACCACATCCAGAATTTTTTTTATTTGACAAACCAGAAATGGAAGACAACCCATCAGCTCATCTTCTGAGCTCCTTCTAGCGCTAAGAATTCCATAGAAACTGCATATTGTTTGATTCCTCAGCCCCCTGGATGGGTTGCCAGAGTGCAGTGGGACTTGCCAAGAGAATGTGACCTCTGACAAACAATGATATGGGTAGAGAGCCTAAGTTAAATGCTTATCATGTGCTAGGTACTATTTTATGTGTTTTATGTTTGTTATCACATTTAATTTTCCCAATTTCCATAAGAGGAAAGTATTATTTTTAGCCCTGTCTTACAAGACAGGAAACAGAGGCTCTCAGTTAAATTAGTCAAGGTCACACAGCCAGTGAGTGACAGAGCTGGGACGCAAATGCAGGTCAGTCTGAGGCCATGGTTGGGCTTGTAATCACCATGCCATGGGCTTTCCTAAGAGGCGGCTTCTTGGAAATTCTCCTTTCGGTGTCTGGTATCTCTGGATAGAAGCGTGTGAAAAAGAAACTGTCAGCTGGGAATTAGCCAAGCACAACAGCCAGAGTATGGTGTCCACCTGCCGAACACTGAGGGAAACCAAAATATTTCTCCCCAAAATATTGAGGATTGTTAGTTGAAGACACTAAACCGCAGGGGACCGCTGTGCCTCAGCCTCTGTGTGCCTGATGGTGGGGCGTAAATCCTTCCTTATTGGAGACAGCACTTGCTTTTTGGCCCAGAGAAGGCACCAGCAGGCACCAGCGGAAACTGGGAACAGATTTTGCTCTCTTCCCACATGTATTAGTCAGGATTCTCTTAGAGGGACAGAACTAATAGGAAAGATATAGATAGATAGATAGATAGATAGATAGATAGATAGATAGATAGATAGATAGATAGATGATAGATAGATGCATACATACATACATACATACGTAGATAGATACATAGATACATGGATAAAGGGAAGTTTATTAAGTATTAAGTTACACAGTCACAAACTCCCACAATAGGCTGTCTGCAAGCTGAGGAGCAAGGAGAGCCAGTCCAAGTCCCAAAAATGAAGAACTTGGAGTCTGATGTTCAAAGGCAGGAAGCATCCAGCACGGAAGAAAGATGTAAGCTAGAAGGCCAGGCCTGTCACACCTCTTCATGTTTTCTGCCTGCTGTATATTCATTGGCAGCTGATTAGATTGTGCCCACTAGATTAAGGGTGGATCTGCCTTCCCCAGCCCAGACTCAAATGTTAATCTCTTTTGGCAACACCTACACGGACACACCCAGGATCAATACTTTGTATCCTTTAATCCAAGCAAGTTGACACTCAGTATTAACCATCACACCACATTTTTCCGCCTTTGAAAAGACTGGAACTGCTCTCTCTTTCGTCTTGTCACTATGTAGGATTTATGGCTGTTTGTTAAACTATGATTTAAGCAAAGCCCCTAAGCCACTGCCTTGAGAGAGAAATACTTTTGAACGGAGGCCTCTCCCATGTAATGGGTATTGCATGCATTAATACATTTCTACTTTTTTTGTTGTTGTTGTTAATCTAACTTTTGTTTTCAGGAGAGTATCTCAACTAAAAACCTCAGAAAGAAAAGGAAAAAATGTTTTCTCCCCCACAATGTCCACCTGCCAAACAGACCATTTCACAGCAAAGCAATGCCTAACGCAATGGAGTGAAACAAAGAAGAGACCAGTGTGTAATCATGCCCATGCCCTCAGCACAGACAGAAACAAGTGCACGTACTGTGTAAACTACAGAAGCGACCAAACACCTCCCTTTCCTGGCTACTATAAGCAGCTGAGGCTTCTTTATCAATGAGGTTTTGAGTGGGGCTTGGTTCCTGCCACTTTCTAAATAAAAATCATTAAGATACTCAATCACCAAATTGCCCACACTATCTGACTGCACCCAGTCCAGAGCAGGCCTCACTCTGCTGAGCCCTTCCCCAAGTCATCTAACATAAACTCAAACCCTACTATAAGCCCCTCCTAATGCCCTCTTACCTAGACCACACTTCCCCAGGGTGTGTAAACCCAAATCACAAAGCTGACTCTGGCCGCAGGTGAACCAAGGGACTGGTGAGCTTCAACACAAGCTTGGCCCCATCTGCGCGCCTGAACGCAACGCTTTCCCATGCGTCTCCCCGTGGATACATCCCGTAATGGAGGGTGCTCTGACTTCAGCTGGTTCGGGAAAGGCCGCTCCTGGGATTGCGTCCTCTTTTCTGCCCAGCATTTCTTCTTCTTCTTTTTTTTTTTTTTTTTTTTGAGACGGAGCCTCACTCTGTCGCCCACGCTGGAGTGCAGTGGCGCGATCTCAGCTCACTGCAATCTCTGCCTCCCGGGTTCAAGATTCTCCTACCTCAGCCTCCATGTGCCACCACGCCCGGCTAGTTTTTTGTATTTAGTAGACATGGGGTTTCACCATGTTGGTCAGGCTGGTCTCAAACTCCTGACCTCAGGTGATCCACCTGCCTCGGCCTCCCAAACTGCTGAGATTATAGGTGTGAGCCACCACACCCAGCCTTCTTCTTTCTTCTTTACTCTCCCAACTCCTCCACTGCAACTCCCATTCTACAGAGAAGGCATTATCTCCTTTGGGCTAATGTTTTACCATACTGAAAAGACCTCTCTAAGTTAGTCCTCTTCACCTGTTTCCCAGCTGGGAAAGCTCAAGCCCAGGCATTGTAGGTCCCTGTGGCTTTACGTACACCTGAAAGTGGCAGGGCTGGGTCAGCAGAGACCCTGATCCTACCATTAGGTTCTGAATGGGAAAAGGAACTACAGAAGCATCTCCACCAAAGCTCTTCTTCCCAAAGTTTACTTCTGTATTGTTTAGGCCTTGGAGGTGAAGGATAAAATTGTCCAGACAGTTAAATTATTTTCTTCAGGTGGCTGAGGTGGGAGGATAGCTTGAGTCCAGGAAGTCGAGGCTGCCATGAGCTATGATTGCACCACTGCCCTCCGGCCTGGGAGACAGAGCAAGACTCTTTCTCTAAAAAAAAGAGGAAAAAAAAAAAGGAACGAGATTGTGTCTTTTGCAGGGACATGGATGGAGTTGGAAGCTGTTATCCTCAGCAAACTAACACAGGAACAGAAAACCAAACACCGTATATTCTCGATTATAAGTGAGAGCTGTACGATGAGAACACATGGACACATGGGGGAAACAACACACTGGGGCCTGTCGGGGGGTGGGAGGAGGGAGAGCATCAGGGAGAATAGCTAATGGATGCTGGGCTTCATACCTAGGTGATGGGATGATCTGTGCAGGAAAGCAACATGGCACATATTTACCTATGTAACAAACCTGCACATCCTGCACATGTACCCCAGAACTTTAAAGTCAAAAAAAAAAAGAGGCCGGGCATGGCTGTTCAGACCTGTAATCCTAGCACTTTGGGAGGCCAAGGAGGGCAGATCACTTGAGGTCAGGAGTTTGAGACCAGCCTGGCCAGCATGGTGAAACCCCATCTCTATTAAAAACACGAAAATTAGCCAGGCATGGTGGCAGGCGCCTGTAATCCCAGCTACTCAGGAGGCTGAGGTAGGAGAATTGCTTGAACCTGGGAGGTGGAGGCTGCAGTGAGCCAAGATCGTGCCACTGCACTCCAGCCTGGGCAACAGAGCGAAATTCCATCTCAAAACAAAATCAAAAACACATACCATCACACCGGAGATTAGGGCTTCAACAGAGAAATTTTGAAGGAACACAATTCAGTCCATAGCAAGTAGTACAGTGGTTTTTTAAAATTTTTATTTTTAATTCACATGTAATAATTGTACATATTTATAGGGTACAATGTGATGTTTTGATACATGTATATATTGTGTAATGACAAAATCAGGGTAACTAGTACACTCACCACCTCAAAGATTAATTTTTTTTGTGGTGGGAACATACAAAATCCTCTCCTCTAGCTATTTTGAGATATACAATACCTTATTGTTGGCTACAGCCACCCTACTGTGCAATGGGATGCGATAATTTATTCTTCCTTGTTAATTTTAACTTTAAAAGTTTATTTTTGGCCGGGCACGGTGGCTCACACCTGTAATCCCAGCACTTTGGGAGGCCAAGGCAGGTGGATCACCTGAGGTCAGGAGTTCAAGAACAGCCTGGCCAACATGGTGAAACTCTGTCTCTATTAAAAATACAAAAAAATTAGTCAGGCATGGTGGCAGGCACCTGTAATCCCAGCTACTTGGGAGGCTGAGGCATGAGAATTGCTTGAACCTGGGCGGCAGAGTTTGGCACTGAGCCGAGATCACGCCACTGCACTGCAGCCTTTGCGACAGAGCAAGACTCTGTCTCAATAAAAAGAAAAAAAAAGTTTATTTTTGTTGTAACATTCTTTTATTATTTCTAGAGGCATGTAACAATGTGCTATATAACAATTCAAGACTGTGGCCCAGATGAAATAATGATAGCAGCACATATCTGGAACTTCTTTGGTCACATGAATGCATAATATATGAAGTGGAAACTCAATTCTATGTAGTATGACTACAGCAGACTAAAGACAATAACCAGGCCGGGTGTGGTGGCTCACACCTGTAATGCCAGCACTTCAGCACTTTAGGAGGTCAAGACCAGCAGATTGCTTGAGCTCAGGAGTTCCAGACCAGCCTGGGCAACATGGCAAAACCCCATCTCTACAAAAAGTACAAAAATTAGCTAGGCATGCTGATGTGCGCCTATAATGCCAGTTACTTGGGAGGCTGAGGTGGGAGGGAGGTGGAGACCATAGGGAGCAGAGATCGCGCCACTACACTCCAGCTTGGGTGACAGAGTGAGACCCTGTCTCAAAAAAAAAAAAAAAAAAAAAAAATGCAATGACCACCAAAAACTACTCTCTGCAGTAACATGGCAATGAAAATAGATGCCATTGTTATGTACTTTAACTTCTACTATGATTATTTGACATGAGATTCCTTTCCTTTGCTTTCCTTTTTTTTTCTTTTTCCTTTTCCTTTCCTTTCTTTTCCTTTCTTTTTTTGGAGACAGGGTGGGTCTCACTCTGTTGCCCAGGCTGGAGTGCAATGGTGCAATCTTAACTCACTGCAACCTCTGCCTCCCTGGCTCAAATGATCCTCTTGCCTCAACCTCCTGAGTAGCTGGGACTACAGGTGCCTACTACCATGTTCAGTGATTTTTTTTTTCCTGCAGTTTTTGTAGACAGGGTTTCATAATGTTCCCCATGCTGGAGATTTCTTTCTTTCTTTTTTTGAAAAACAAAAAACAAAAAAACAAAGTCTTGCTGTCGCCTAGGCTGGAGTACAACGGCACAATCTTGGCTCACTTCAACCTCTGCCTCCCAGGTTCAAGCGATTCTCCTGCCTCAGCCTCCCGAATAGCTGGGATTACAGGCTTCGTGCCACCATGCCTGGCTGATTTTTGTATTTTTAGTAGAGATGGGGCTTCACCATGTTGGCCAGGCTGGTTTCAAACTCCTAACCTCAGGTGATCCACCCGTCTGGGCCTCCCAAAGTGCTGGGATTACAGGTATGAGCCACCATGCCCAGCCTTCTAAATTTATTTTAAAAATAAACGTATTTCTTACAGTTCTGGAGGTTTGAAAGTCCACAGTTGTTGGGCTGCATCTGGTGAGGGCCTTCTTAAACCGCAGCATAACATGACAGAGAGCATGACAGGGCAAGAGGCCATTTTCTTGTCTGAGAGTTTGATTTAGTCTAGAATCTGACCCCATCTTGACATAAACACCACTGGGTCAGATAAATATTAAGTGCAACAGTTTACCTAATTTAGTTATTTATTTGTATTCTTTTATTTTTATTGAGAGGGGTTTTGTCATGTTGCCCATGCTGGTCTTGAACTCCTGGACTCAAGCGATCCTCTCACTTTGGCCTCCCAAAGTGCTGCGATCATAGGCTTGAACTACCGCGTCCAGCTAGTTTATCTAATTTAAAGACATCAAAATCTAAAGTCAGATTCTTACTTAGATTTGGTGTTTCAGACTTCAAAGAGATGAGATGTCACCAGATAAAAACTACTAGGTGGTAACCAGGCGTGGTGGCTCACGCTGTAATCCCAGCACTTTGGGAGGCTGAGGCGGGCGGATCACGAGGTCAGGAGTTCAAGACCAGCCTGGCCAACATGGTGAAACCCCATCTGTACTAAAAATACAAAAAAAATAGCTGGGCATGGTGGCAGGCACCTGTAATCCCAGCTACTCGGGAGGCTGAGGCAGGAGAATCATTTGAACCCAGGAGGTAGAGATTGTAGTCAGACGAGATCTCACCATTGCACCCCAGCCTGGGCGACAGGGTGAGACTCTATCTCAAAAAACAACAACAACAAAAAAAAAAACGACCAGGTGGCTCACACCTGTAATCCCAGCACTTCGGGAGGCCAAGGTGGACCGATTGCTTGAGCTCGGAAGTTCAAGATCAGCCTGGGCTACATAGTGAAACCCTGCCTCTAAAACAAACAAACAAAAAACAAACAAACAAAGCTTAGCTGGGCGTGATGGCGCATGCCTTTAGCCCCAGCTACTCAAGAGGCTGAGGAGGGAGGATCACTTGAGCCTGGGAGGCAGAGGCTGCAGTGAGCTATGATCGTGCCACTGTACCCCAGCCTGGGTGAGAGAGTCCCTACCTCAAAAAAATAAAACCAAAAAACTACGGGGGCCATGTCAGAACTGAAAGAGTTCTGCAGGCCCTTCAGAGAAAGGAGAAGTGAGAGTCAATTAACCTCAAGATTACATTTAAAAGCATTCTCCTCTTTAGTATAGCGGTGTGTTAAAAAAAAAAAAAAAAGCATTTATACGAGGTATGTAAGTGAAACAGCAAAAACCTAATTATATCCCAAATAACTGGCACGCTCTAGGTTACAAATAGCAATTTGTAAAAGACCCATTGAATGAACACATTAAACAGCAGGTTGCTTATTCCTTCTCAAACCGCACTAAAAAATTCCTCTCTCGCATGTGTAGGTCCCAGAGCCAGACAGTTATGAGATGATGGTGCCCCCTGGTGGCCAATGTGGGGAGCCACCCGGCCAGGCGTGCTTCCTGGCTTTGTGCCAGCCATGCCTTTATTCTTTGGTTGGTTGGTTGGCTGGTTGAGACAGAGTCTTGCTCTGTCGCCCAGGCTGCAGTGCAGTGGCGATTTCGGCTCACTGCAACCTCCGTCTCCCAGGTTCAAGCAATTCTCCTGCCTCAGCCTCCGGAGTAGGTAGGACTACAGGTGCCCACTACCAAGCCTGGCTAATTTTTTGTATTTTTGGTAGAGACGAGGTTTCACCATATTGGCCAGGCCGGTCTTGAACTGCAGACTTCAAGTGATCCACCTGCCTCAGCCTCCCAAAGTGCTGGGATTACAGGCATGGGCCACCGTGCCCGGCCAGACCATGCCTTTACTTTTGCACATATGCACGGTATTTCTGAAAATCAAGTGAAAAAGTTGGATTTATATACTCTATGTGAGTTTACATGTTATGGGGATTTCCATTTCCAGAGAATTAAAATGGATAATCAAATTTTTAATTTCATTTCACAATTTTCAAATATTTCTTTCCTTCCCTCCCTCCTTCCTCTTTCTTTTTTCTTTCTCTTTCTTTCTTCTCTTCCTTTTTTTTTTTCTTAGACAGAGTCTCACTCTGTCGCCCCAGCTGGAGCTCAGTGGTGCAATCTCGGCTCACTGCAACCTCTGCCTCCCAGGTTCAAGTGATTCTCCTGCCTCAGCCTCCTGAATAGCTGGGACTACAGGCCTGTGCCACCATGCCCAGCTAATTTTTGTATTTTTAGTAGAGACGGGGTTTCACTATGTTGGCCAGGCTGGTCTTGAACTTCTGACCTCAGGTGATCCACCCATCTCAGCCTCCCAGAGTGCTAGGATTACAGGCGTGAGCCACTGTGCCGGGGCAGTAGGCCTTTCTTGACTGCAGATTTTCTAATACATGAAAACAGCCACCAATTGCAAAAATATATTAATTTTCGACAGGTACAAAAGGCACTTTGTGAATATCAACATGCAGTTGGGTACACTTATCCGGAATTAAACCTGTCTCTCCTGGAGCTACATGCCACAGGCATCTCACACAGGGACCGCTGTTTTGGAATACTTCTGTGAGCCAATAAAGGATCAACAGCTTCTCTTCAGGCCAGGCGCAGTGGCTCACACCTGTAATCCCAGCACTTTGGGAGGCCGAAGGGGGCGGATCACCTGAGGTTAGGAATTAGAGACCAGCCTGGCCAACATGGTGAAACCCTGTCTCTACTAAAAATACAAAAATTAGCCAGGTGTGGTGGCGGGCGCCTGTAATCCCAGCTACTCCGAAGGCTGAGGCAGGAGAATCGCTTGAACCTAGGAGGCGGAGGTTGCAGTGAGCTGAGATCGCACCACGGCACTCCAGCCTAGGAAATAGGAGTGAGACTCCATCTTAAAAAAAAAAAAAAAAAAAAAAAAAAAAGCTTCTTTTCAAGAAAAAGCCATCCAGTGAATGGGTACCACTCACAGAATGAAGTTACTCTTTTGTTTTTTGAGACGGAGTCTCGTTCTGTCGCCGAGGCTGGAGTGCAGCGGCGCAATCTCAGCTCACTGCAAGCTCCGCCTCCCGGGTTCAAGCCATTCTCCTGCCTCAGTCTCCCGAGTAGCAGCGCCCGCCACCACACCCGGCTGATTTTTTTTTTTTTTTTTTTTTTAGTAGAGACGGGGTTTCACCATGTTAGCCAGGATGGTCTCGATCTGCTGACCTCGTGATCTGCCCACCTCGTGATCTGCCCGTCTCGGCCTCCCAAAGTGCTGGGATTACAGGGGTGAGCCACCACGCCCGGCCTTAATATTAAGCTTGTTTTGCTATAGAGTTGAAACTAATTTGTTTGCAGATTGGGCACAAACTCTCTCCCCCTGCAAAACCAAATTGTTCGGTAAGCCATGAATTACCTCTTTCATCGACCTCAGGCTTATTTTGGCATATTCAATAGGCTGATTTAAGCCTTTGGAGCCACTTCTATAAGTAGTCTGTAAGAAATATACACCTTAGCTGGGCGCGGTGGCTCATGCCTGTAATCCCAGCACTTTGAGAGGCTGAGGCAGGCGGATCATGAGGCCAGGCGTTTGAGACCAGCCTTACCAACATGGGTGGGGGAACCCTGTGTCTACTAAAAATACAAAAATTAGCCGGGCGTGATGGCATGTGCCTGTAATCCCAGCTACTCGGGATGCTGAGGCAGGAGAATCCCTTGAACCCGGGAGGTGGAATTTGAAGTGAGCCAAGATCACCCGCCACTGCACCCCAGTCTGGGGGACAGAGACAGACTCCATCTCCAAAAAAAAAACAAACAAAAAAGAAATGAGTATCTTCCTTCTCCAATGCACCAAAGGGACACCAGTCACTATTCCTTTTCTTTCTACACTGAAGCTAAGAAATGCCTTTTTCAGTTAATCCACAAACAAATGATTAACATCCCTACTTATTTTTTTTTTTTGAGATGGAGTTTCGCTCTTGTTGCTCAGGCTGGAATACAGTGGCGTGATCTCGGCTCACTGCAACCTCTGCCTCCCCGGTTCAAGCAATTCTCCTGCCTCAGCCTCCTGAGTAGCTGGGATTACAGGCATGTGCCACCACACCTGGGTAATTTTGTATTTTTAGTAGAGATGGGGTTTCTCCATGTTGGTCCAGCTTGTCTCAAACTCCCAACCTCAGGTGATCCACCTGCCTCGGCCTCCCAATAACATCCCTACTTTAGGCTACACCATATATAATGAGTTTAGTTGGTTAATGGCTACCCAAATTCAAGTAGTAAGCAAAGTACCTTTATGCCTTGAGAGGCATGAAAACAGCAGCCTCCAGGCTGAAATATATAACATGGATGGCTGCCACCCAACCAACGCAATCAAACCCTCCCCTTAACTGATCAGATGTGGATAGGACAGCAAAATACATCTCTAAGATTGGGTGCCCATTCCTCTCCTTGGGGATGGTTATGGGCATGTGAGTCTCACAGTTGACCATATCCACCTTACATTTGGACTGGACAATACACTTGGGACTGTCCTTATCTCCCAGGTGTCCTTACACATCTAGATCCCCTCCCCACCAATTGGGAAACAGTGACGGCCCGTCATAGACAGAAAAAGTGGGCTTCTTGGTGATTTTATTCTATGGCTGTCTTCTCTCCTCAAGCAGTGGCTACAGATGTTGAATTACAAGTAGAAGCCCTGGCAAAACACACAGCTGCAGCTTTTATTTATTTATTTTTGAGAGGGAGTCTCGCTCTGTCACCCAGGTTGAAAAGCAGTGGTGCCATCTCGGCTCACTGCAAACTCCACCTCCCAGGTTAGCCTTAGCCTCCTGAGTCGCTGGAACAACAAGCGTGTGCCACCACACCTAGCCAATTTTTGTTTTTTTAGTGGAGACAGGTTTTCACCATGTTGGCCAGGCTGGTCTCTAACTCCTGAACTCAAGTGATCCACCTGCCTCAACCTCCCAAAGTGCTGGGATTATAGGTGTGAGCCACCAGGCCCAGCCCACTGTAGCTTTTAATAATACTCATCAGGGCCAGCAGCGGTGGCTCACGCCTGTAATCCCAGCACTTTGGGAGGCCAAGGTGGGCGGATCACGAGGTCAGGAGATCGAGACCATCCTGGCTAACATGGTGAAACCCCGTCTCTACTAAAAATACAAAAAATTAGCCAGGCGTGGTGGCGGGCGCCTGTAGTCCCAGCTACTCGGGAGGCTGAGGCAGGAGAATGGTGTGAACCTGGGAGGCAGAGCTTGCAGTGGGCTGAGACCACACCACTGCACTCCAGCCTGGGGAACAGAGCGAGCCTCCATCTCAAAAAAAAAAAAAACAAAAACAAAAAAATACTTACCAGGCTATCACCCTTCTGACAGAAGAGACTTACCAAATAAGACAAATGGCTTTACAAAACTGTATGGCTTTAGATATTTTAACTGCAGCCCAAGGGGGAATTTTTGCCCTGATCAAAACTGAATGTTGTATTTATATTCCTGAGTATTCCCATAATGTATCCCAGGCTACAAGTTCCTTGGAAACTCACATTACAGCATTAATTCTCTGTCTCAAGGCCCCATAATGGCCTGGTTTGTTAGCTATCCAGTACTTGGAAAACATTTCTTTTCAGCATGCTTGGTATTGTAATACTCGTTATTATAAGTTGCTGTGCTTTTTACTTCTGTTGCACTTGTTTAGGGTTGCAAGATAAAATAACTCAGCAACTTCTTTGCCCATCTATTTATTCATTTCATAGTTTACCTTTATAGGACCTATTGGGACATCGCTCAAGCAAGGAACCACCTGGCTCCCTGAGGAGGCTCACTGCATGCTTTCGTGAAAGGACCCTGTCCCAGCAATCGATGTCCACTATCAGCAGGAAGAAGTTACAGAAGAATGACATTCGCCCTCCTCTCCTCTTAAAATTAAGGGTTCTCTTAGCTGGGCATAGTGGCGCACGCCTGTAATCCCAGATACTTGGGAGGCTGAGGCACGAGAATCGCTTGAGCCCGGGAAGCAGAGGCTGCAGTGAGCCAAGATCGCGCCACCACACTCTAGCCTGGGTCGCAGAGCGAGACCCTGTCTCAAAACAAAACAAAACAAAACAAAAAGATTAAGGGTTCCCTCAAAAGTAGTGGGGGTAATGTTAGGGAACCAGGAGCCTAGGAGGGCCAGAGTAGCACCATTTTAAGTTCAGCTCCATCTTGAGAAATAGTAAAGCCCATTCTCTGCTGGTCACGACCCACAGTCATGGGCTGTTTACAGTGGAAGAAACAGCCTAAAGATACCTACAAGGACACACTCCTACTACAGCCAAGAGTCCAGATGTCCAATACCCATAACAATCTCTGTTTTCAAGATAATAATAGTTTTGCTTTGATGTATCCACACACTAGAATGTCAAGGCCAGTTTTCTTTAAATCAGTAGTCATACATTCTGTCATGCTGTCTGCTCACCCGCACGTGGACACAGCTTAGCTTAGCCTTTATATAGACAAGATCTCTAGAGAAGAAAAGCAAAAAACAAAGTCGAGGCGTTCCTCCTCTTGCTTTCTGAGGATGCCCTACTCTAATAGTGTAGTTTCTAATAACGTTGCTTCTTTCACTGCACTCTGTGACTCATTTTGAAGTCCCTCCTGCTCGAGATCCAAGAACGTTCTCTTGGGGTCTGGATAGAGACCGCTTTTCCGGTAACACAATCATTGAAGGTATAGAGGTCCCGGACTGCTGGGAATATTTTATATTTCCTTTTGAAGACTCTCCATCCTGCCCTTATTTCTTAAAGCTGAGTTAATTCCATTGCACATGATTTATTTCTCCCTCCTGTATACATATCTTCCTTTTGTCCTCTTCTGTCGCTTTTAATACCGTGTGGAGGTGCAAAACCCCTTCTAGTAATGGCTGGGGAAAAAAAGCCATGTAAGTCCCAGGGTGAAATAAGACTTTCTAAAAAAAATACTTGAGTCTTAACCTCTAAAACCTTTCAAGTACCCCGATATTTCTTTTCATCTTGTCACAAATTTTTATATTCCTCTTCATCCTGTTAAAATCTACCCTGTTTTTCTTAAATTACCAACTTTCAAGGTAAATAAAATGCTGCTGGTTCTCTTTTCATCAGTGTGCCATTTAATTTTCGGTTATTACAATAGAATGGTCTTAAATTTGTCTTTAAACTGAAAACATGCAACTCTCAAGTGATAACACGGCTTAGAGAACCTTTTGTTTGAGAGCCTGGAAACTAAGTGTCTCCATTACAATGTTTCCAACTCCCAAGATAACCAAGAGATGAGGTCTCCTTGTGCCAAGTTTATAAAACTCTTGGTTGTTACGTCTCATGCAGAGACACAATATTTGTTGATAGTTTAAATAATAATAATTATTAATATTAATAGAACATTTTCTATGTTCCAGGCCTTGCTTTAAGAAGTTTATAGGCATTGACTCATTTAATCCTCACCACAACCTATGAAGTAGGTACTTCTTGTTCTCTCATTTTTCAATTTTATTTTGTTTTGTACTTTTAGTAGAGATGGGGTGTCGCCATGTTGCTCAGGCTGGTCTCGAACTCTTGAGCTCAAGCAATACACCCACCTCGGCCTCCCAAAGTGCTGGGATTACAGGTGTGAGCCACCGTGCCCGGCCTTGTTCTGTCATCTTGTAGACAAATTCACCGAAGCACAGAGAGGTTACGGCACTTAATCAAGCTCACAGAGCTAGTAAGTGGTGGAACAGATTGACTTTAGAGCCACTCTGTTCTGCCCTTTAACAGAATTCATTCTGTAACATATGGATTATTTTGAGTCTCATTAGGCATATTTTGAAACTACTCAGATTCATATTAAAACTCCATGAAGGTAGGACCGAAGGCTTATTCATTTTTGTTTCTCCCACACATTCTTTTTTTTTTTTTTTTTTCCTGAGATGGAGTCTCACTCTGTTGCCCAGGCTGGAGTGCAGTGGCGCGATCTCAGCTCACTGCAACCTCCGCCTCCCGGGTTCAAGCAATTCTCCTGCCTCAGCCTCCTGAGTAGCTGGGACTTCAGGCGCACACCACCACACAGGGCTAATTTTTGTTTTTCATTTTTGTTTGTTTGTTTGAGACGGACTCTTGTTCTGTCACCCAGGCTGGAGTGCAGTGGTGCGATCTCAGCTCACTGTAAACTCTGCCTCCTGGGTTCAAGAGATTCTCCTGCCTCAGCCTCCCGTGTAGCTGGGATTACAGGGGCATGCCACCACGTCCGGCTAATTTTTGTATTTTTAGTAGAGACAGGGTTTCACCATTTTGGCCAGCCTGGTCTTGAACTGCTGACCTCAGGTGATCCATCCACCTCGGCCTCCCAAAGTGCTGGGATTATAAGCGTGAGCCACCGCAGCTGGCCAATTTTTATATTTTTTTTAGTAGAGACGGAGTTTCATCATGTTGGCCAGGCTGGTCTCGAACTCCTGACCTCAAGTGATCCGCCTGCCTCGGCCTCCCAAAGTGCTGAGATTACAGGCATGAGACACCGCACCTGGCCCCCTAGCAGGTTCTTGATAGTTGTTGACAATGGAGCTAGCTGGGGATTCTTTCCTCCGATGGTCATTATGCATTATAGACAAGGTTTCTGTGTTCTCAATATGCCCCCAAGGAACACGCTTCAGCAAACGTGAAAAATGCCAGAGCCATACTTTTTTTTTTTTTTTTTTTTGAGACAGGGTCTCCCTCTGTCACCCAGCCTGGAGTGCAGTGGCATGATCACTGCTCACTGCACATTCATCTGCCCAAGCCCAAGTTAGCCTCACACCTCAGCCCCCAAGTAGCTGGGATTACAGGTGTGCTCCACCACACCCGGCTAATTTTTGTATTTTTTTGTAGAGCTGGGGTTTCGCTATGTTGCCCAGGCTAGCCTCAAACTCCTGGGCTCAAGCAATCCTCCCGCCTCGGCTTCCCAAACTGCTGAGATTATAGGTGTGCACCACCATGCCCAGCCCAGAGCCATACATGTTGGTTTAACCAAAAGAGCTGAAGGGTGGCTTGGAGCACTGGCATAAATGATGTCCCTTTAGCTGTCAGGGCTGACCGGGAGGGAAACAACCCTGCAACCCGTAGTGGTCCTTGGCTTGATCAAAGAGCACCTTGTACTTGAGGTACCCTCTTTGTCCTGGTCCCATCCATTCACCAGCAGCCTTCACACATCTGTCCTAAAACCTTAGATTTTACCTATCTGTTGCTGCACATACAGCAGTGCCAGGGGACACTGTCGACCACGCCTGGTTAATTTTTTGTATTTTTAGTAGAGATGGGGTTTCATCATGTTGGCCAGGCTGTTCTCAAACTCCTGACCTCAGGTGATCCACCTCCTTCAGCCTCCCAAAGTGTTGGGATTACAGGTGTGAGACACCACGCCCGGCCTCAAATGTTCATCTCTTCCAGAAATACCCTCAGAGGAACACCCAGAGGAATGTTTGACTAACTATCTGAACACATTGCAACCCAGTCAAGCTGACACATACAATTAACCCTCACAGAGCCAATAAGGAAGTGGAAGAAAGTGCTTCTTTTGCTACAGGATGAGGTGGGAGCAGGGATTGTGAGAGGCCCCCCTGGCCACCATCTCCAGTGTATTGGGTTCAGCTCATTTCCTCCCCAGCACTGCTACTAATGTTCAAGGCATTATTTGTTGAAGCCAGGTGCCGTCTAAGCAGGCTGTTGAGGGAGAGCAATTTTTTTTTTTGAGACAGGATCTCTTTCTGTTGCCCAGGCTGGAGTGCAGTGACATGATCTTGGCTCACCGCAGCCTCGACCTCCCAAGTAGCTAGAACCACAAGTGATCCTCAGGTAATCAGGTGATTCTTTCACCTCAGCCTCTTGAGTAGCTGGGACCACGAGTGTGTGCCACCACACCTGGCTAATTTTCTTTCTTTTTAATAGAGATAGGGTCACCCTATGTGGCCCAGGCTGGTCTCAAACTCCTGGGCTCAAGTGATCCTCTTGCCTTAGGATCCCGAAGTGCTGGGACTACAGGCATGAGCCACTGTGGCTGGCCCTTTTTTTTTTTTTTTTTTTTTTTTTAAGGAGAGCAATTTTGGTAACTAGAGACTGCTGGGAAAGAGAATGTGGGCGATCAGAGAGTGCAAGGGACATAGAAGGAAGTCTTTAGAACTTGGATGGGAGTCCAAGTTCTGCCACTTCCAGGCCTTTGTGCATTCAGCCAGTTACTTAAACTGTTTGGCCTCAGTGTCCATATATTGCATTAACACTGGGAATAACAATTTTTACCTTACAAGATTGTTAAGGGAATTAAATGAGATCATGTGAATAAAGAGCCTGCCATAGAGTTGCACTCAATAAACACTATTTTACTTTCCCCTGAATTCCCTACCTGTACTTTTGGCACATGAAAAAATAATTAGGTAGAAATAGGCTGGAGTCCAGCAGGGGAAGACAAACTAATCTTTCCTGGACTACATTTTTACATGGATAAAAATTTTTGCCACTGCAACTCTAAGCAGCACTCAGTATCTTTGAGATATTAGTGATATTTTTCTCTGATGTTCTTTTAGCTCCTGGGGTCACTGTGGGCTAAGAGAGGTGGAGATAGGCTTTGTGCAATGCTGCCTTGTCCCCCTGCTCAGAGGCAGATGTGACTTAATAGGAAGAATCCTAGAGGCCTTCAGATGCTGTAGAGAAGATTCATGTTTGATGAGAGTTAGCCTGGATGACATGAAAGTTGTTGTTTTTTTCCAGAGAAAAGGAAAGAGACATAACATTCCCCCTACCCGCCCAAGCATCAGCTTCCTCTTCTGAACTGGTTGCTGTGGAGATTAAAAACTTTGTACACAGCACATTGCACACAGGCGATATGCGGTTGTTAGAATCTCATTACCATTGACAATGGCTAATTATAGATGTGAACATCTAAATGTGTCTGAAGGGGACAGGGAAGTTTGGTGAGGATAACTTACAATCTTTCCATCTTTTGTTTTGTTTTGTTTTGTTTTGTTTTAGAGAGGGTCTCACAATGTCGCCCAGGCTGGAGTGCAGTGGCACGATCTTGGCTCACTGCAGCCTCCACCTCCCGGGTTCAAATAATTTTCAAATCTCAGCCTCCAAAGTAGCTGGGATTACAGGCACATGACACCACGCCCAGCTCATTTTTGTATTTTTAGTAGAGATGGGGTTTCACCATGTTGGCCAGGCTGGTCTCGAACTCCTGATATCATGTGGTCTGCCCACCCTGTCCTCCCAAAGTGCTGGGATTACAGGCGTGAGCCACCTCGCCCGGCCTTTTTTTGTTTTGTTTCTTAGAGACAGTATCTTGCTCTGTCCTTCAAGCTAAAGTGCAGTGGCTTGAACATGGCTAACTGCAGCATCAACCTCCTGGGCTCAGGTGATCCTCCTGCCTCAGCCTCCTGAGTAGCTGGGATGACAGGTGTGCACCACCATGCTCAGCTAGTTCTTACAATTTTTGTAGAGACCAGGTTTCATCATGTTGCCCAGGCTGGAATTTTCGTATTTTTTGTCACAAATCCTCGCTATGTTGCCCAGGCTGGTTTCAAACTCCTGGCTTCAAACAGTCCTCACACCTTAGCCTCCCAAAGGATCTTGTGCTGAGATTACAGGCATGATCCTCCATCTTTTTATATTGTGTAATTATAAGGCAGAGTAGTTTGAGCTTGGTGATGAGAAAGCTTTCTTTTCGCCTTCCTGCCACTCATTGTTTGTATACTTTATTTTCAAAGGCCATTAACATGTCGACAGCCACTGAGCTGCTGTTTTTGTTTTATTGTTCCCTTGACCACACACCAACCAACCATGACTCCCAATTAATATTCTTAATGGAATCCAAGCCTCTAAGCCTGACAGTGCAGGCCCTCCACCAGCCTGCCTCACCCTATCCTCATTTCATCTCCCGCAACCTGGCTCCGGTGAGTGCTCTTCGTAGTCAGACTGGGCTGTTTATTTTTTCTGCAATGAACTTGTAAATCCCTGCCTTTGGCTCTGTGCTTGAAATAGCTTCCTCTTTCTCATTACCGAGTCTACGTCCTGTGTTTAAGTGCAGCTCTGGAACCAGACGACATGTGTGTCATCCCAACTCTACTGCCAGCTATTTATGAGCCCTCAGGCAAGTTACTGAACTTTCCTGTGACTTCACTTCTTTACCTCTAAAACAGAGGTCATAATAGTATACCTACATCCTATACTTATTTTGAAGCTTAAAGAGGTAATTTAGGGGCTGGGCGTGGTGGCTCATGCCTGTAATCCCAGCACTTTGTGGGACTGAGGCGAGTGGATCACCTGAGGTCAGGAGTTTGAGATCAGCCTGGCCAACATGGCAAAACCCCGTCTCTACTAAAAATACAAAAATTAGCCAGGTGTGGTGGCAGGTGCCTGTAATCCCAGCTACTCGGGAGGCTGGGACAGGAGAATCACTTGAACCCGGGAGGCGAAGGTTGCAGTGAGCCAAGATCACGCCACTGCACTCCAGCCTTGGTGACAGAGGGAGACTCCATCTCAAAACGAAACCAAAGAAAACAAACAAACAAAAACAAGTGTTGATAAGAATGTGGAGAAATTGGAACCTTCATAAATTGCTGGTGAGAATGTAAAATTGTGCAGTCACTTTGGAAGACAGTCTGGCAATTCCTAAATAATTTGAGCGTAGAGTTACTATATCACCCAGCACTTCCATTCCTAGGTATATACCCAAGTGAATTGAAAGCATATGTCTCCACATAAATGTGTACATTAATGTTCATAGTGGCATTATTCATAATAGCCAGAAAGTGGAAACCACCTTAATGTTTAACACAGATGAATGGAGAAACACAATATAGTACTGAATATTCACATAATGGAATATTATTTAGCCACAAAAGGAATGTAGTACAATTGTCCGTCAGTATCCACAGGGGATTCGTTTCAGGACCCCTGAGGATATCAAAATCCGTGGATGCTTAAGTTCCTTATATAAAATGATGTAGTATTTGCATATTACTTTAAATCATCTGTAGATTATAATGTTGCATATGATGTAAACAGTTTTTTTTTTTTTTTTTTGAGATGGAGTCTCGCTCTTTTGCCCAGGCTGGAGTGCAAAGGCACGATCTCAGTTGACTGCAACCTCCGCCTCCCAGGTTCAAGCGATTCTCCTGCCTCAGCCTCCTGAGTAGCTGGGATTACAGGCATGGACCACCACGCCCAGCTAATTTTTGTATTTTTAGTAGAGACGGGGTTTCTTTTTTTTTTTTTTTTTTTTTTTTTGAGACGGAGTCTCGCTGTCTCCCAGGCTGGAGTTCAGTGGCGCAATCTCGGCTCACTGCAAGCTCCGCCTCCCGGGTTCTAGCCATTCTCCTGCCTCAGCCTCCCAGGTAGCTGGGACTACAGGCGCCCACCACCACGCCTGGCTAAGTTTTTGTATTTTTAGTAGAGACAGGGTTTCACCATGTTAGCCAGGATGGTCTCGATCTCCTGACCTTGTGATCTGCCCGTCTCGGCCTCCCAAAGTGCTGGGATTACAGGCATGACCCACCATGCCCAGCCATGCGATGGGGTTTCACCATGTTGGTCAGGCTGGTCCTGAACTCCTGACCTTGTGATCCACCTGCCTCAGCCTCCCAAAGTGCTGGGATTACAGGCGTGAGCCACCACGCCCGACCAATAGTTGTATTTTTTTTGGAGACGGAGTCTCGCTTTGTCACCTAGGCTGGAGTGCAGTGGCATGCAATTGGCTTATGGCAACCTCTGCTTCAGCCTCCCAAGTAGCTGGGATTACAGGCGCCCACCACCATGCCGGGCTAATTTTTTGTATTTTAGTAGAGACGGGGTTTCACCGTGTTGCCCAGGCTGGAGATAGTTGTTATATTTTTTAGGAAATAATGACAAGAAAAAAAAAGTCTATACATGCTGTTCAGTACAGATACAAATTTTTTTCCCCAATTTTTTCAATCTGTGGTTGGTTGAATCTACGGATGTGAAACCTACAGATACAGAGGTCTGACTGTACTTATTCATTCTACAACATGAATGAAGAAAACATTATGCTCAATGAAAGAGTCAGTCACAAAGGACTACATATGGTATGATTCCACTCACAGGCATCCCTCTTTTTACTGTGCTTGGGCTTTATTGTGCCTCACAGATATTGTGAATTTTACAAATTGAACGTTTGTGGTACCCCTGTGTCGGGCTAGTCTATTGGTGCCATTTTTTTTTTCAAACAGAGTGTGCTTACTTCATGTTTCTGTGTCACATTTTGGTAATCCTCACAGTATTTAAATTTTTTTCATTATTATTAAAAGTCATGGCCAAAACAACAATTACTTTTGCACCAACCTAATATGATTATCTGTTCTGGTAATCTGTGATCATAGATCTTTGATGTTTCTATTGTAATTGTTTTGGGGCACCCATGAAAGATGGCGAACTTAATGGATAAATGTGTGTTCTTTTTCTTTTCTTTTCTTTTTGAGACAGAATCTCTCTCCGTAGCGAAGTACAATGGCATGATCTCGGCTTACTGCAACCTCCACCTCCCAAGTTCAAGCGATTCTCCTGCCTCAGCCCCCCGAGTAGCTGGGATTACAGGCACGTACCACCACACCCAGCTAATTTATGTATTT
Source organism: Gorilla gorilla gorilla (assembly GCF_029281585.2). Lineage (NCBI taxonomy): Eukaryota > Metazoa > Chordata > Mammalia > Primates > Hominidae > Gorilla > Gorilla gorilla. Next base: position 69,582,712 of record NC_073234.2, on the reverse strand, counting down.
TTAGTAGAGGTGGGGTTTTGCCATATTGGCCAGGTTGGTCTCAAACTCCTGGCCTCAAGTGATCCACCCTCCTCCCAAAGTGCTGGGATTACAGGCGTGATCCACCACGCCTGGCCCCCACCCCCCCAGCTTTTCTTTTTTTTTTTTTTGAGACAGAGTCTCACTTTGTCGCCAGGCTGGAATGCAGTGGTGAAATCTCAGCCCACTGCAGCTTCAAACTCCTGGGCTCAAACAATCCTCCCACCTCAGCGCCCCATGTAGCTGGGATTACAGGTGTGTGCCACCACGCCCAGCTAATTTTTGTATTTTTAGTAGAGATGGCGACTCGCCATGTTGGCCAGGCTGGTCTCGAACTCCTGAGCTCAAGCGATCCACCCACCTTGGCCTCCCAAAGTTCTGGGATTCCAGGCATGAGCCACTGCACTCAGCCCTGCTGTCAGAGGCCTTTGTACCAGAGCAACTCCATCTCGAATAGGGGCTGGTTAACCTGAGGCTGAAACCTGCTGGGCTACATTTCCAGTAAGTTAAGGTATTCTTAGTCACAGAATGAGATAGGCGGTCGCTGTAAAGACTTTGCTGATCAAACAGGTTGCAGTAAGGAAGCCAACCAAAACCCACCAAAACCAAGATGGCAACGAGAGTGATCTCCAGTCATCCTCACTGCTACACTCCCACCAGTGCCATGACAGTTTACAAATGCTGTGGCAACATCAGGAAGTTACCCTATATAGTCTCAAAGGGGAGGCATAAATAATCCACCCGTTGTTTAGCATATATCATCAAGAAATAACCATAAAAAATGGGCAACCAGCAACCCTTGGGGCTGCTCTGTCTTTGGAGTAGCCATTCTTTTATTTCTTTACTTTCTTAAGCTTGCTTTCACTTTATGGACTTGCCCTGATTTCTTTCTTGCATGAGATCCAAGAACGCTCTCTTGGGATCTGAATCGTGATCCCTTTCCAGTAACACTACTAGAGGGTTTTGAGTGGAAGATTGAAATGACCTGACTTTTTTTTTTTTTTTTTTTTTTTTTTTAAAGAATCACTCTGGCTTTTCTGTTGAGAAGAGACCAAAGGAAGCAAGGAGGGATAAGGAGGTTAGTTCAAAGACCTTTGCAATGAGAGTTAAGGACGTGCCACCCCCAAATATGCCAGTTTGGCATACTGATTATTTCAAGCTGAAGGTACTTGAGAGACTGTCATTGCAGGAAGAGCTAGCTCACTGTTTCACAGTGGACAGGGTCTATGCAAACCTGCGACCAAGGAAGCTGAGAGGTGGAAGAAAGGCTGACACATCCAGTTTCTTAGGAAGAAACGTTTACTAGGGACTTAGAACAGAAGCCATGTCTGTATCTCAGGAAGCAGTGAGACAAGATGGTGGATCCCTGCACCATTACCCCTCAAACCCAGGGCTTATATACCCCAGGAGAGGAGTGATTCAGAAGGGACGTGAAGAACAACTTAAGTATGATAACATCAAGGCCACTTGACCTAAGGGCAGGATTTACAGTCAGTACGTGCTCTTACACAGGGAACAATAGATAAACTGAAAGTCTTACAAGACTTCCTGGAACTGGCGTTAATCAGAAACCAACATGGATTAGCATCCAGGATGGAGTTGCTTTGCCCTCCCCACTGACGTGTCCATTCCTACCTTTAGGAAGCTATAAAAATTCCTTTGAGAAAGATGCCTTCCCTTTTTTTTTTTTTCTTTTTTGAGACGGAGTCTTGCTCTGTCGTCCAGGCTGGAGTGGAGTGGCGCAATCTCGGCTCACTGCAACCTCCACCTCCCGGGTTGCAGTGAGGCAACCCAGGTTCAAGCAATTCTCTAGCCTCAGCCTCCCGAATAGCAGGGATTACAGGCGCGTGCCACCACGCATGGCTAATTTTTGTATTTTTAGTAGAGACGGGGTTTTACCATGTTGGCCAGGCTGGTCTCGAACTCCTGACCTCAGGTGTGAGCTAGCCGCCTCCGCCTCCCAAAGTGCTGAGATTACAGGCATGGGCCACCGCGCCCGGCCGATGCCTTCCTTTAGTAGAAAGAGAAAATAACCCTTATCTCCAGAGACTGGGAATTGATGCTACAATGGACCTATACAGATAAACTTACTAAACGAACACTTACTTTTCACTAGCTTTGCACTTCACTGATACAGGGGTTTAGAAGAAATCACTTAGGCAGATAGTAGGAGTATGGGAGTCCTCAGTAAGGCTTTTCTTTTTCATGAAAAGCAGCCCCAAATCATTTTCTAACAAAGAGCATTCTGTAAAGCCAAGCTGCAGACACAGACAAGCAAGCTGGGAGCTTGCACGAGTGAACGCAGGGAGGAACTTCGGAGTACACATGTTCCAATTGGAGGCTCCATCTTCCCTTCCCTTTGTCAGCCACGTGTACTGTAAGGAGCAGACAAGATGGTGTTGATCAACTAGAAAGTCTATTTCCATAATAAGATTAGGGTGGGGTAACCAGGCTTCCCCTGCGCACAGTGTAAAAGTCATACCTGATCAAACCAATCTATGAGCCCTATGTAAATCAGACACCGCCTCCTCAAACCTGACTATAAAATTCGGCGCATCCACTGCTGGCTGGTCCTTTCCACTCGCAGATCCGTTTCTCTGTAGAGAAAGCTGTTTCTCTTTCCCTTCTCTTCTGCCTATTAAACCTCTGCTCCTACACTCCTTGTGTGTGTCAGTGTCCTAAATTTTCCTGGGGCCTGACGACAAACCCCGGGTTTATACCCCAGACAGTGTAGCCCCTTCATCACCATATATCTCCTAGTGATTCCCCCACAATTTACTGCCCCTAGTCCAAATCTCTTTGTCTTATCATTTCTTCATAAATTTATCATTTCTTTGTCCAAAAGGTATAAAAGCTTTCTGTTCTGGCCATTTTCTTCAGGTCGTCGCCCCTTTCATCTTGTGAGAGTCTTCATGTGCAAGTAAAAATTAGTAACACTTGTATGCTTTTCTGTTAATCTGGTTTATGTCCATTTAATTCTTAGACTTAGCCTTAGACGATCCCAAGGGAGTAGAGGAGAATTTATCCTCCCATCAGCAATAATCCAGGCTAGAGATGATGGTGATTTATATTAGAGGAAAGCAATGCAGGTGGTGAAAAGTGGTCAGATTCTGCATAGACAGTGTTTTGGATTTGCTAGTGGGTTAGTTGTGGAGTGTGCACTTGTGTGTGAGAGAGAGAAAGATTGAGAGAGAATGTGTTATAGATTATACGAAATCTTTCTTAAGCTTTAAGCCTGAACTATTTATTACCAATGATAAGTATTTCCATCATATCTTACAACTAAAGAAATGTGCCAGGCCGGGCGCGGTGGCTCACGCCTGTAATCCCAGCACTTTGGGAGGCCGAGGCTGGCGGATTGCCTGAGCTCAGGAGTTCGGAACCAGCCTGGGCAACACGGTGAAATCTCGTCTCTACTAAAATACAAAAAATCAGCCGGCCTTGGCAGCATGTGCCTGTAGTCCCAGCTACTCAGGAGCCTGAGGCAGGAGAATCACTTGAACCCAGGAGGCAGAGGTTGCAGTGAGCTGAGATCGTGCCACTGCACTCCAGCCTGGGCTATGGAGCGAGACTCCGTCTCAAAAAAAAAAAAAAAAAAAAAAAGGTACCAGTGTGTAGTAACATTGTGGGTGAGAATCTTTGCTCTTTATACATAACTGTTTAAGTTTCAGTTTTGTTTTTGCTTTTACTGTTTTAGCTGAAACGCACTTGGCCGATGTTAAGCTAAATTATCAGTAGATGGCACCACAGTCTTAGTTAGCTGAAGATTTCTGGGTTTTGCAGGGAGTGAGGATTCCCTTTTGTAGCCAACTGGTCTTATATAGTGTCAGTTGTCGGATGTTTAGGTGTGACTCAGTGACCTGTGCTTAAAAGTTTGCCTGGTTACTAACTGAGGGAGCAACAAGTACAAACTGCAGATAGGGAACTGAAAAAAGGAAACACACAAATTTACACAGACACGGTGCCCATAGATTTGTTGCAAGGGCAGTTTGGTAGAGAGAAGCTAGAAGGAAGCTGAAGCTCCAGAAAACCCAAAACTACAAACTTCCTTCAAAAGTCTAGGGAGAGGCCAGGTGCGGTGGCTCAGGCCTGTAATCCCAGCACTTTGGGAGGCCGAAGTGGGTGGATCACTTGAGGCCAGAGTTTGAGACCAGCCTGGCCAACATGGCGAAACCTGTCTCTACTGAAAATACAAAAAATTAGCTGGGTGTGGTGGCGGGTGCCTGTAATCCCAGCTACTGGGGAGGCTGAGGTGGGAGAATCACTTGAACCTGGGAGGCAGAGGTTGCAGTGAGCTGAGCTAACGCTACTGCACTCTATCCTGGGTGACAGAGTGAAACTCTGTCTCAAAAAAAATAAAAAAAAGAAGACAGATAATAGCAAGTGTTGGCTAGGATGTAGAGCAATTGGAAATCTCATACAATGATGGTGGAAATGTAAAATGACACAACTATTTTGTTTTATTTTATTTCTGAGACAGAGTCTCACCCTGTCGTCCAGGCTGGAGTGCAGTTGCACGATCTCAGCTCACTGCAACCTCCACCTCCCAGGTTCAAGTGATTCTTCTGTCTCAGCCTCCTGAGTAACTGGGATTACAGGCACACGCCACCATGTCCGACTAATTTTTGTATTTTTAGTAGAGACACGGTTTCACCATGTTGGCCAGGCTGTTCTTGAACTCCTGACCTCAGGTGATCCTCCCACCTTGGCCTCCCAAAGTGCTGGGATTACAGGCATGAGCCATGGTGCCCAGCAGGCACAACCATTTTAGAAAAAGTTTGCAGTTAATCATACACCTACCATATGATCTAGCCATTGCACTTCTAGGTATTTATGCAAAGGAAAGAAAGCATAAGTCTGTACAAAGACTTGTACACAAATGTTCACAACAGCTTTATTTGTAACAGTAAAAGAAAGAAAGAACTCAAATGTCCATCAACACGTAAATGGATAAACATGGGAGCTTATCTATACGTACAATGAAACACTACTTAGCAATATAAAGGAGTGAATTATTGATGCAGGAAACATGGATGAATAAAAATAATTACTAGTGAAAGAAATAAGACAAAAACCGTATAAACTCTATACAATTGCATGCATATGAAAATCTAGAAAAAGCAAAGTAATCTGTAGCAACAGAAAGCCAAGCATGGTTGTGGTAGAAGGGAGAAGGACTGGACGGGTGCCGTGGCTCATGCCTGTAAACCCAGCACTTCGGGAGGCTGAGGTGGGCAGATCACTTGAGGTCAGGAGTTAGAGACCAGCCTGGCTAACATGGTGAAACCCTGTCTCTACTAAAAATATAAAAATTAGCCAGGTGTGGTGGCTCACGCCTGTAATCCCAGGTACTCGGGAGGCTGAGGCATGAGAATTGCTTGAACCCGGGAGGAGAAGTTTGCAGTGAGCCAAGATCGCACCACTGCACTCCAGCCTGGGCAACAGAGTGAGACTCTGTCTCATGAAACAAACAAACAAACAAAAAAACGAACAAAAAGATAAAAAAAAAAAAAAGTAGGGGAAGAACTGGAGGGAGGAATTACACAGGAGCACTGAATATATTCACTATCTTGATTTTGGTGATGGTTTCATGAGTATATACTGTAAAGGAACATAAAAACTCTCAAAACCCCCAAACTCATTATGCCAAAGGGAAAGTTAAGCCTGCTTACTTCACAACCTTGTGTCAAAGCGCTATACATTAGCCAGATCCCTACAAAAGGAAAAGGTCTCAGGCATTTCAAGATAACTGCCCTCACAAATCGCTCCTAAGAAAATTCTTTCCTGGCTCCTAAACCTTTCAAGGTGTATAATAAATCCTCCCATAAACAAGGACATGTCAACTGTCACTTTAAGTCTGTGACTTAAGTCTAACTCCTTGTCCAGGAACCTAAAGTCTGGTAAATTTCACACCGACTGTGTCAATTATCAGCCTTATCTTCCCAAGTGCAAAAACAAAGATGACATCCATTATTCTTCTACCTATCCTGAGAAGTCTAAATAATGAATTCTTCCTTTACTCCCTATTTTCGAATGTTTGCCTTATCTCATGTATAGCATAGATTTACTGGGCACTAATTAAAATCTCACAAGAATGTCATCCTTTGCTTCACGCCTATCTCCCTTTTCCTGCATGTCTTTTCTCTTAAAGAAATGTGTAAATACCGAGTCTCCTGAAGCCTTTCCCAAGGAGCACAGGCCACAGACTCATGTTTTTGTGACTCAGGGTTTTCCTGGGCACACCTTTAAGCTCTGGCTCAATAAACCTGGATTGATTGAGATTCTTGCCTCAGTCTCTCATTTGGGTTGACAATACATATGTCAGGACATTAGATTGTACTCTGTAAACATGCAAAGTTGCCAATGTGAAGTCAAATATACCTCGATAAAGCTGTTAAAAGTAAATTTTTTAAATGAGATACTGATATGTAATGTTTGTTATTTTACTCATGTATTTGCCTTTTCTTTCATTTAACAGTTTATTGAGTGTCTGTGCCAGAGGCTAAAAGAGGTATGACATGGTCTGCTTTCAAGTCTAGGCAGTGACGGTTCTGCTTGATATGCTTGTTGTACATGCCCATAGGAAGGTAAGAAAATAGGAAGATTAGTGTGTAGGCTGGCGTGTTGGGGAAGGCTTTTCAGAGGACCTTAACGTTGAACTGAGTTCTGAAGGACGAGTAGGTGGTTTGGACAGTGAGGAGCGGTTAGCAGTGGCAGCTTTCTGTCTTCAACAAGGCCTAGGGAAGAGAGAACAAGGCGCTGTGGGAGGAAAACAAATTGCAGCAGAGAGGGGAGAAGAGGAGTGTTTTGAAAAGAGGCAGGATAGGTTAAGTCGGGACTGATTAGCATGGGCCAGGAAAGCTGTGGTCAGGAATCCGGCTGTACCATTGAAGGTCTGGGGAGCTAGAGCAGGTTTTAAGCAAGGGAGAACACAGATAGCCTGCTGATGAACAGCACAGGCCAATCGAGTGGAGCAAGAGAAACCTCTTGCCCTTAGATTGGCTAGCATTACGGTTAAACGAGTGTATTTAATTAGTCTCCAAGTCCTGCTAATAGCTCATCCTTAATCATTTTCAAATGTTCCAATTCTTTCCATCCCTATTGCAGTTATCTTAGTTCTGTCTCCATTATTGTTTGCTTGGATTACCATAATATCCTCCAATGGCGGTTTCCTTGTCTTCAGTCTTGCCCCCCCTTTAACTCTTTGCTACCTGCAGCATAAAACATTTTTCTAAAATTCAAGTCTGATCCTCTCACCTTTAACTGAAAACCCGATCTGCTGCTCATCAACACTATCTCTGTGTTTCTAATAATGATCGTCACTGTAATAGCACACTTAGCAAGCATTACTACATGCCAGGAACTGGGCTAAACAAGATGTGCTTTTATCTTATTAAATCTTCCTAAAACATTATTATCATCACTATTTTACAGATGAAGAAACTGATTATTAAGAAGGTTTAGCAATGTGTCCAAGATCATATAGCTAATAAGTGTAATTGAATAACTTGTAGAAAAACCAAAAAACCCTTAAAGACAAAGTTGGGTAGGGAATAGAATTTTTTACTTGCACCTGCAAGAGGGACCAATTATTAGAGAACTGGCTTTGTAAACAAAAATGTAGGGCAGGTATTTAAAGTAAAAAAATCACAAGGATAGACAACAGCTCAAACTGTTATCAGTTCACAGGTCTGCTTGGATGTATGTGGGTCAATTTTGTTAAAATCTAGACAGTCCTTTCTATTAAGACATTACAATGCATCAACACCAAACAACAGAAAAGAAAATCCATATATCCCTGTTTTTCATGCTTTGTCTGGGACTACAGGAAGGGTAGGCCTTTTCTAGACTATGGAATCTAAGTTTCAGAAAAAAATCATTTAAGCTGCAATATAAAGAATAATTTTGGCCGGTCGCAGTGGCTCACACCTGTAATCCCAGCACTTTGGGAGGCTGAGGTGGGCGGATCACGAGGTCAAAAGTTGGACACCAGCCTGACCAACATGGTGAAACCCCGTCTCTACTAAAAACACAAAAATTAGCTGGGTGTGGTGGTGTGCACCTATAATCCCAGCTACTGGGGAAGCTGAGGCAGGAGAATGGCTTGAACCCAGGAGGCAGAGGTTACAGTGAGCCGAGATCATGCCACTGCACTCCAGCCTGGGCGACAGAGCAAGACTTCATCTCAAAAAAAAAAAAAAAAAAAAAAAAATAGTTTTAAGGAAGGCAGAATTAGAGATAGGCAAGTTATAGGAACCCAGGCAAGCCGTTATAATGCCAAACTAAGGCAATGGCAGGAAGGATAGAAAGAACTGGACCAGTTTTAAAACCATTATGGAACAGGAAAGGCATGTTGCAGTCCCTTCAGCCAAGTTGCAAGTTTTGAATGAGTTATCCAAACATTATTAAATGCATCTTCAGTGATGACTACCAAGCTTTTTTCCAGGAACCAACCCTCTTTTGTAAAAATGTTAGGTTAGCCTGTTCGTTCTGGTTTCTTGGGCAGTAACTGGGATGTTCAAACTATTAATTGGGATAGAACACAGAAGCTGGTTAAAAACAATATTTCTTATAGAAATTGATCTTGAACATGGATCAAGGTTCACTGCTAGCAGGAGAATCGGAGAGTGTGTGGTAATGAAAAGTTATAGTTGAGAAAACAAGCGTTTACATCAGCAACTAATTAAGAAAAAAGCAGCTCATAAGTGGATGAATGCAGTTCATAAACACATTATATCAGTTATTACACAGGAAATCTAAGGCAGAATACTGTGAAATGCAAGGTGTATAGCTTATCAACAAGAATGTAGCAAATACACCATTCAACTAAGAAGGAAATGATAAGGCTGCATCTGGGGCTGTTGACTGGAAGCACAAAGTTTCCTTTCCTTGTAGTAGTTCCTAAAGATTCCAGTTTACACGGAAAGACAGAAAGCTGTCACACCCATGGCAGGAGCGCAGAACCCAAGCGACAAATTCTAATTTTGAACAGGCAGGTGCCAGTGCATTTCTCAAACTGCAAACTAAAATGCAGAAACACGATTTTCCTGTTTCTTAGTTTTGGACCATTTTCCCCCCTCTAGCACGCCAGAGCAGGTTTTAATTGTTGTCAGGTCAGGTGGTGAGTTAACTTTGAGTGTTGAGTTGAGGGGCCAGTGGGATGTGGGTCCAGTTGAAAGGTGGATATATGTAGATCCAGACTCGAGTGATATAGGCTGCAAATAAATTGATAGTGAATTTATGAATTATTAGAAAAGAAAGGACATTCATTATGATTTAATCGCAGTTGAATGTAGGCAGCACAGAGGGCTTATACTGTGTCTTTTTTTTTTTTTTTTTAAATATACGGTGTCTATTTTGCTCACCACTCTATGCCCGGTGCCTGGAAGTGCGACTGGCACATAGTAGATGTTGCATAGTTTCAGAATGAACTTTTTAGGAATCAAAATTCTACAAACATTGCACACAGATTTAACGTTCCCTTGTTTTCCAGGTGAGGTCAGGGCGCCCTTTGGTTTCGCGCTTCTGTCCCTTTAAGAAAGTGGAGGAGAAAGAAAGTGCTGCTGGGAAAAAGGGCGGGGCCGCGAGGGGCCGCCGTCCGTCCCGCCCCTTGCCGGGCCGCGGCGCTCTGCTAGAGCGTGGCTCAGTTTTGGTAGCGGGACCCCAGAAATGTAAAGCATGAGCGGGAAGAGTCGCCAGGGCGAGTGACAGGCGAGCCCTGTGCTTTACTTCCGAGGGCGGTGTCAGCAAAGCTAGGTAAGGAGACAGGGGGGACGGTGCCTGCCCCTTTAAGATCGACTCCACCCCGCCTCTGGAGGAAAATGACGCCGCCGTCTATCCGTTCTGGAACGTAACACTTTTCATCCCGTCAGCTCTTCTTCTCATTAAGAGAAATACCAAGTGGTCACCACAGTCACATACTTCATAACCCATGCCTCATCGGTGCTGGGACGGGAGAGGGAAGCGCCGATCTAAATGACATGGGGTCCAAATCCCAAATAATCTCTATTTGCTCTGCGTTACCTTTAAACTTAGGCTGCGGTGTGTGATTCAAGTGACAGCCTAGTACTGCTTAACAGAATTAGTCTAGTGGGATACCAGGCCCTGAGAGACCCCTACGATCCCAGGACACTGATGTGGGGTAACTAACACCCACTGGAAGTCTACGCTGCGTTCACAGGCTATGTATGACCTGACATGCATTTTGGCCTGCCCTGTGTTTTGATATTTGAATGAGTTGCTGATGTTTACAAGCCGAAGCTGGCCGGGCGTGGTGGCTCGCGCCTGTAATCCCAGCACTTTGGGAGGTCGAGGCAGGAGGATCGCTTCAGGTCAGGAGTTCCAGACCAGTCTGGCCAACATGGCGAAACCTCGTCTCTACTAAAAAAAAAAAAAAAAAAAAAAAATACAAAAATTAGCCGGGCGTGGTGGCACGCCCCTGTAATCCCAGGACTCGGGAGGCTGAGATAGGAGAATCGCTTGAACCTGGGAGTCGGAGGTTGCAGTGAGCCGAGATCACGCCACTGCACTCCAGCCTGGGCAACAGAGACTCTGTCTCAAAAAAAAAAAAAAAAGGTGGAAGCTAATGTGTCAATATCTAGATTTTTTTGATGATTTTGAGAAATCAGAGGATCTGGCAGCATGTCCTGCCTAGCCTTGTTGAACTGTTTGAAAACAGTCTCCAGCTTGCCACAGCCCCTCTGTTATTTTACAGCCAGCCTGCATCACTCATTTATGATGTCCAGCCCCTTGTAGGGATTTGGATTTTTGACCCCTAAATACTTTAGTGGATTTAAGACCATTTAAAACATTTATGCAGAAGAGATCCGAGGTCCCCAAACAACTGGGTGTATAAGTTGTGTTTAAGTTGTTCCTCATTCTCATTTATTCTTATCCGGGTGTTTTTCTATATATATATATATTTTTTAAACAAATCTTAGTGATCAATTGCACAGGTGTTTTTCTGTTGGAGCAAATCTTTTCAGTTTAGGCTTGGTAAAATCGAACCATCAGATACTTTTACAGAAAGAGATTTAGGAGTTGATGTTCTTTTATTACAATTAAATCCATACAGTATTTTTAAAGGGAAAAACCTGAATCTTGATTGCATTGTTTTATGATACAACAATCTTTAATGAAATAGAGTAGTCAATATAATTTGTATTAATATATCTCTGCCCACAGACAATTATAAATTCATTAACCCCCAGAACTCTTGGCTAGACTTCATAAAGGCAAAAAACTGTGTTTGCCCTGTTAACTGCTTTATCCCACCAGTAGAATATAAGCTTCCTGAAGACAGAAGACTTCTGTTATTTTGTTCACAGTTACCAAGCATGCCTACTTTGTTAAATTTATGAAAGAACTTTAAAGGTACAGTTGGCCCACAATATAACAATATAGCAATATAAAATTACAACAATAAAAATAACACAAAAATAGTGTAACAACTACTTATATAGCATTTACGTTGTATTATGAGTCATCCAGAGATGATTTAAAGTAAAGTATACCACAGCATATGCCTAGTTTATATGCAAATATGATGCCATTTTATATAAGGGACTTGAGTATCCTCTGATTGTGGTATCCTGGAAGCAGGGGATACCGGAACCAATCACTCGAGGATACTGAAGGATGACTGTATGGCTGATTTCCTGTAAGAGGCATTTTCTTGAGGATTCTTTCAAAATCAAATGCTTGTATATTTGTTGTGTTAAATTACTAAAAGGATTCTCTTGTGAAAAGTATCATTTGAAAAGATTGGATTTTCCCAATTGACGCACCAAAGCTTTTATCTGAAATGAACTTGCACATGTGAATAATCAGATACAGTAATATACACTGTAATATTTTCTTTTTTTTTTTATGAGACGGAGTTTTGCTCTTGTTGCCCGGGAGTGCAATGGTGCGATCTCGGCACACTGCAACCTCCGCCTCCCGGGTTCAAGCAATTCTCAAGTAGTGAGATTACAGGTACCCGCCACCACGCCTGGCTAATTTTTTGTATTTTTAGTAGAGACAGGGTTTCACCATGATGGCCACGCTGGTCTTGAACACCTGACCTCGTGATCCACCGGCCTTGGCCTCCCAAAGTGCAGGGATTACAGGCATGAGCCACCGCGCCCGGCCAATATTTTCTTATTATGTAATAGGATCTAGAAACGTTGCTCTTCCTCAGAATTCTCAGTATTACTTTTTTTTTGTTTTCAGAGTCAGAGGTTCCGGTTGAGATCAAGTTGGGAGACACACCCTTGTTCATTCTTCTTGAGAAGCAGCCATTATCAACAGAACATTGACAGAACCTGTGTTTGGGGAAAGGACTGATGGCTTTGAGTCTAGGTTGGAAAGCACACAGGAACCACTGTGGTCTCCTCTTGCAGGTTCTGCGAAGCAGTGGTCTTCTCTTGTTTCCCTGTGGCCAGTGTCCCTGGAGAGGAGCTGGAAGCTTTTTGGACCCTGAGATAAAGGCTTTCCTGGAGGAGAACACTGAAGTCACCAGCAGTGGTAGCCTCACCCCTGAAATCCAGTTGCGGCTTTTGACCCCCAGATGCAAATTCTGGTGGGAGAGAGCTGACCTGTGGCCCCACAGTGATCCTTACTGGGCAATCTACTGGCCAGGAGGCCAAGCCCTGTCTAGGTACTACCCTAATGAAACCTTTAAGGCGCTACAGATCTTTGCTGTTTTCAGTTCCCTCCAACCTCTACAAAAAACCAGAGCAATGCTAGGCATGGTGGCTCATGCCTGTAGTCTCAGTACTTTGCGAGGCTGAGGCTGTAAGCTGTGATCCTGCCACTGAACTCTTGCCTGGCCTATCTCGAAAACAAAACAAAACAGAAACCGGCAAAACTGTCTTCTTTTCTTTTTTCTTTCTTTCTTTCTTTTTTTTTTTTTTTTGGTAGAGACAGGATCTTGCTATGTTGTCCAGGCTGGTCTTAAACATCTGGCCTCCTCAACCTCCCCAAGTGCTGGTATTACAGACATGAGCCTCTGAGCCTAGCCTCAGGTTAGCCATATTTTTTGGTTGCCTTGTTGCATAATTTCCCATTCTAACCCAAGCTTATCAAGCTATTTTCCCAAGTAACTGTCTCCCCAAGAGAAATCCTAGAGTCAGCTGTCAAGACCCTGGATAGCTATAAGTGATCCAGAAATCTCACCTGTTAGGAGGTTCATAGTTCATAGTGCATGACCATTGCAGAGTTCCTAGATGGAAGCTAAACACCCAGTCCTTCCGCTCTCCTTTAATTCAGTGAATGTCACTCCATAAACCTCACATTCCTTCCAGAGTTGCTTATTTTCCCATAAAACAGGAGCTGTGAGTGAGTGGGCTGTTCAAGGTTTCCCTCCTCTGTTGGGTGCAGTGCCTGTAATCCCAGTGCTTTAGGAAGCCAGTGCAGGAGGACAGCTTGAAGTCAAGAGTTTGAGACCAGCGTAGGCAACATAGTGATACCCCTATCTCTATAAAAAAAATTTTTTTTTTTTTTTTGAGACAGAGTCTCGCTCTGTCACCCAGGCTGGAGTGCAGTGGTGTGATCTCGGCTCACTGCAAGCCCCGCCTCCCGTGTTCACGCCATTCTCCTGCCTCACCCTCCCGAGTAGCTGGGACTACAGGCTCGTGCCACCATGCCCGGCTAATTTTTGTATTTTTAGTAGAGACGGGGTTTCACCATGTTGATCAGGCTGGTCTTGAACTTCTGACCTCATGATCCACCCTCCTCGGCCTCCCAAAGTGCTGGGATTACAGGCGTGAGCCACCGCGCCTGGCTTAATTTTGTATTTTTAGTAGAGACAGGGTTTCACCATGTTGACCAGGCTGGTCTTGAACCCCTGACCTCAAGTGATCCGCCAGCCTCGGCCTCCCAAAGTGCTGGGATTACAGGCATGAGCCACCGTGCCTGGCAGTAGCAGCTATTTAGACAGGGCATGTATGCCTCTACTTTGCCATAGTGTTAACTGGTTGATGTCAAGTCCCAGGTTCTTGGTGCCATCAACAAAGAATTGGACATGACACATACAAGTAGCAAGGCAGCAAACAGTTTGTTAAGCAGAATGCAATCAGCAACGGATCAGGCTGACCTGCGAGTGGTATCAGCCCCAGTTTGTTACAGTTCATGGCCTTTTATATGTTTTTTCCTCACTTGCTTAACCTTACTTTGTTTTTCATAAGTGAATTGCTCATCTTTGCCTTTCCCTCATTGTGCCTAAACCGCACTTTACTTCTCATAAGCTAATTGTGCATCCTTGCTTAACCTTATTTTATCTTTTCTGACAAAATTGCTCATCTTTACTTTTAGTTCTTGTAACCAAATTGCTACTGCAACCCCTTTCCACTTATTTTCCTTATCTTGCATGTTCTAACTCATTGCTTACTCCCGTATCTCTTACTGCTTACTGTCTTATTTCATATGTCCTGTTTCTGCTATCTTGTATGTTTTGCTTTTGGTATTGCTTCAGCTAGCCTATGTCCAACGGGTCCCCTTCACCCCTGACTTCCTCTGCCATTCTCCTGCCTCAGTAGTACCCACTGTTCCTTATTACTCCAATCCTAAGATCAAGAGTCAGCTGAAATTTGTTATTTCAGCGTTTCTCCATCCATCTTCGCTTGTTTGGTAACTATTTAGCTCCAGTCCAAATTCCTTCGTTGAATTGGACTTTGAGTTTTACCAGAGAGGTCATTATACTACATTTCAAGCAGCAGGAAAATCACTCTATGATGGAGTCAAGAGGAGACAGTGACTCTTGGATTGAGTTTACTTAATTTTAGTCTTTGTTTTAGCAGTATTTTGTCAGTCTTAATTTGTGGTGCTCGGTAGTTTCTGGAACATACTAAGTATTCAATACTTTGTCAGCCCAAATGAGAGACTGAGGCATGAGTCTCAACCAGTCAAGGTTTGTTAAGCCCAAGAAAAATGCAAGTCACAGAAAAGTTTGTGGCCTGTGCTCTTCTAAGAGGTTTTTAGGAGGCACAGTATTTATACATTTCTTTTTCTTTCTTTCTTTCTTTTTTTTTTGAGATGGAGTTTTGCTCTTGTTGCCCAGGCTGGAGTGCAATGGCACAATCTTGGCAGACTGCAGCCTTCCCCTCCCGGGTTCAAACGATTCTCTGCCTCAGCCTCCCGAGTAGCTGGGATTACAGGCATGTACCAACACGCCTGGCTAATTTTGTATTTTTAGTAGAGACAGGGTTTCACCCTGTTGGCCAGGCTGGTCTCGAACTCCTGACCTCAGGTGATCCACCCACCTTGCCTCCTAAAGTGCTGGGATTACAGGCGTGAGCCACCACACCTGGCCATTTATACATTTCTTTTCTTTCTTTTTTTTTTTTTTTTTGAGACAGAGTCTTACTCTGTCACCCAGGCTGGAGTGCAATGGCTTGATCTCTACTCACTGCAACCTCTGCCTCCTGGGTTCAAGCAATTCTCCTGCCTCAGCCTCCCAAGTAGCTGGGATTGCAGGTGCCCGCCACCACACCTGGCTAATTTTTGTATTTTTAGTAGAGATGGGATTTCACCATGTTGGCCAGGCTGGTCTCGAACTCCTGACCTCAGGTGATCCACCTGCTCAGCCTCCCAAAGTGCTGGGATTACAGGCGTGAGCCACTGCGCCTGGCTATAAATTTCTTTAAAGAGGAAATGGCATATAGGAAACGGTGGGATAGGCAGTGAGGCAAATGATTACATCCTTGTGAGATTTTAGTCAGTGCCCAGTAAATCTATGCTCTACATAAGGTGAACATTCGAAAATAGGGAGTAAAGAAGAGTTAATTATGTAGGTGTCTCAGGGCGGGCGAAGGAATGATTGCTCTCATCCTGTTTTTTTTTCTTGAGACAGGGTCTCACTTTGTCACCCAGGCTGGAGTGCAGTGGCGCAATCATTGCTCACTGCAGCCTTGACCTCCTGGGTGCAAGTGATCCTCCCACCTCAGCCTCCCAAGTAGCTGTGACTACAGGCATGTACCACCATAAGCAACTAATTTTTGTACTTTTTGTAGAGACAGGGTCTCACTATGTTGCTCAGGCTGTCAAACTCCTGATCTCAAGTGATTCTCCCCAGTTCAGCCTCCCAAAGTGTTGCGATTACAGATGTGAGCCACTGCACCTAGCCTCGTCCTGTTTTTATTCTGTACCCAGGAACATAAGCTTGTAATGGACATTGTTAGTATGAAATTTAACACTTTAGTTTTGTGGACAAGGAGTTAGACTTAGGTAGCAGACCTAAAGTTACAGTTGATATGTTCTTGTTTATGGAAGGAGATACATCTCGAAAGGTTTAGGGGTCTGCACAGAATTTATGAGCAATTTGCAATCTCCAGTCATCTGGAGATCCCTGAGACCTTTTCCTTTTGTAGGGGTCTGGCTAATGAATAGCGCTTTGACCCAAGGTTGTGAAGTAACAGCTATCTATTCACGAGAAAAGGACAGTGTTCCCTAACTCGGCCTCCAGGCTTAACTTTCCTTTTGACATATTGAGTTTTGCAGGTCTTGAGACTTTTTTTTTTTTTTTTGAGACGGAGTCTTGCTCTGTTGCCCAGGCTGGAGTGCAGTGGTGCAATCCCACTCACTACAAGCTCTGCCTCCCGGGTTCACACCATTCTCTTGACTCAGCCCCCCAAGTAGCTGGGACTATAGGTGCCCGCCACCACGCCCAGCTAATTTTTTCGTACTTTTAGTAGAGACGGGGTTTCACTGTGTTAGCCAGGATGGTCTCGATCTCCTGACCTCGTGATCCACCCGTCTTGGCCTCCCAAAGTGCTGGGATTACAGGCATGAGCCACTGCGCCCGGCCTGAGACTTTTTATTTTCCTTTACCACTTTTTTTTTTTTTTTTTGAAACAGTCTTGCTGTGTCACCCAGGCTGGAGTGCAGTGGTGCAATCTTGGCTCACTGCAACCTCTACTTCCCAGGTTCAAGCAATTCTCCTGCCTCAGCCTCCCAAGTAGCTGAGATTACAGGCACCCACCACCATCCCTGGCTAATTTTTGTATTTTTTATTTTATTTTTTTAATTTTTTGAGATGGAGTCTTGCTCTGTCACCCAGGCTGGAGCACAGTGGCATAATCTCAGCTCACTGCAACCTCTGCCTCCTGGGTTCAAGTGATTCTCCTGCCTCAGCCTCCTGACTAGCTGGGACTGTACACACACACCACCATGCCTGGCTAACTTTTGGATTTTTAGTAGAGATGGGGTTTTGCCAGATTGGCCAGGCTGGTCTTGAATTCCTGGCCTCAAGTGATCTGCCTACCTTGGTCTCCCAAAGTGCTGGGATTACAGGCGTGAGCCACCGTGCCCAGCCTACAACTTTTTTTTGAAAAAAATTGACTTGAATAGCATAATCAGTCAGTTGTGTGGTACTGTGCTTCACACCTGCTGAAGAGAAAGACCAAATGACTAGGTCCTTTCTTCTGCCACCTCTGCCCAGCTCTGGAGATGGACTTTTTGTGTCACTCTAGTCAGACCAAACTTGCCAAGGTTGGACCAAGTTCTTCTGCTACTTTTCACTATTTCTTTTGTCCAGTCAACCTAAAGACATCTCTTTTCTTTCTTTTCCTTTTCTTTTCTTTTTTCTTTTTTTGGATACCTCTTATTTGCTGAGACCAGCTCGGTTGGGGAGACCCTAACCCAGTGACGCTAGAGGAATTAAAGATACACACACAGAAATGTAGAGGTGTGAAGTGGGAAATCAGGGGTCTCACAGCCTTCAGACCTGAGAGCCCCGAACGGAGATTTACCCACATATTTATTAACAGCAAGCCAATCATTAGCATTGTTTCTATAGATATTAGATTAACTAAAAGTATCCCTTATGGGAAATGAAGGGATGGGCTGAAATAAAGGGATGGGTTGGGTTAGTTATCTGCAGCAGGAGCATGTCCTTAAGGCACAGATCGCCCATGCTATTGTTTGTGGTTTAAGAACGCCTTTAAGCAGTTCTCTGCCCTGGGCAGGCCAGGTGTTCCTTGCCCTCATTCCGGTAAACCCACAGCCTTCCAGCGTGGGTGTTATGGCCATCATGAACATGTCACAGTGCTGCAGAGATTTTGTTTATAGCCAGTTTTGGGGCCAGTTTATAGCCAGATTTTGGGGGGCCTGTTCCCAACATTTATTTTTCCTCATCTCTCTGAGACATGTTTCTCCTTTTTAATTTAGGTATCTTTTGGATAATCCTGATGTTGTCAGAGGAAAATCTGTGTTAGATCTTGGGAGTGGATGTGGAGCTACAGCTATTGCTGCTAAGATGAGTGGGGCATCAAGGATCTTGGCCAATGACATAGACCCTAGTAAGGATTCATATTTTAAAATATTTAAGGCTCATCTTTTTTTTTCCTCCGGGATAAATATGTACACGTGCTCAGTGTGGTAGCTTATCATTATATGTATTTTGTGATTGGACATTGTGAATCTCTGTGCACTGGGACATTATCTGTAGGAATCCCCTGAGGTCTGAGTAGATGGTGCATTTTTCCCAAGAGGATTTGTGTCTGCCAGACATCCAGAGGGAGCACTTATGTTAATTTATGGGCTAGGAATTCCTGAAATATGTAAATAGTGTTTATTTGACCCCAAACCCAAGTGAGTATTGGCCTGTCTTTGAGGGTTATTTTTATTCCATTAGAACCCAGGCTGAGACAGGTAAGTTTTTATTTGATCTGACTTTCTTCTGGCCTACCCTTTCACTGAGAATATAGTCCTTGAAAACCTTTATTTAATTTAATTTATTTATTTATTTTGAGACAGAGTCTCTCTCTGTCACCCAGGCTGGAGTGCAGTAGCACAATCTCAGCTCACTGCAAGCTCCGCCTCCCGGGTTCACACCATTCTCCTGCCTCAGCCTCCTGAGTAGCTGGGACTATAGGTGCCTGCCACCATGCCTGGCTAATTTTTTTTTTTTTGTATTTTTAGTAGAGATGGGGTTTCACCATGTTAGTCAGGATGGTCTCAATCTCCTGACCTCGTGATCTGCCCGTCTTGGCCTCCCAAAGTGCTAGGATTACAGGCATGAGCCACCGCGCCTGGCTGAAAACCTTTATTTTATAAAGGAGTCTCAGTTCTTTTTTTTTCTTTTTTTTTTTTGGATACAGAGTCTCACTCCATTGCCCAGGCTGGAGTGCAGTGGCACGGTCTTGGCTCACTGCAACCTCCACCTCATGGGTTCAAGTGATTCTCCTGCCTCAGCCTCCCGAGTAGCTGGGATTACAGGCATGCACCACCACGCCCAGCTAATTTTTGTATTTTTATTAGAGACAGGGTTTGACCATGTTGGCCAGGCTGGTGTCAAACTCCTGACCTCAGGTGATCCACCCACCTCAGCCTCCCAAAGTACTGGGATTATAGGCGTGAGCCACTGCGCCCAGCCAAGGGGTCTCAGTTCTAATTTATTGCCATGCTCAGTCAAGCCCAAGTCTCGTTTCCCTGTCCACAGTAAAAATCAAAATCTTTTGGTTAATGAAATCAGCAAATATTCCTAAAAGTCCCAGCATTTCTAGGTGTTTTGAATTGTTTGTTTTCAGGATATCCAGTCATGTATTTGGAAATTGTGGTATAGCTTATATTGGGATAACCTTTATACTTCTTTACTTTAAAAAACAACTTTCATCAAAAAGGAAGAAAAATATATTGTTAGCAGATCTTCTAAATTATTTAATCAACATGGAATTATAACAGCCTAGCATATACCAATTCATTTTGTGCTTTTTTTTTTTTTAAGTTGCAGGAATGGCTATTACACTAAATTGTGAATTGAACAGACTGAATCCTTTTCCTATTTTAATCCAAAACATTTTGAATTTGGAACAAGATAAGTGGGACCTTGTTGTTCTTGGCGATATGTTTTATGATGAAGACCTTGCAGATAGTCTTCATCAGTGGCTGAAGAAGTGCTTCTGGACCTATAGAACTCGAGTACTGATTGGTGACCCTGGGCGGCCCCAGTTCAGTGGACACAGCATTCAGCATTACCTGCACAAAGTGGTAGAATATTCACTTTTGGAGCCTACTAGGCAGGAAAACAGTGGACTGACAACAAGCACAGTGTGGGATTTTCAGCCTTGAGTTGTCAAAGTGCTTCCAAGTATGAATATAGTAATGTTTGGATCTGACTCTAAAAGTTTTCTCTATAGGAGATACTCTCCAGTTTAATGAATGTAATTCTTGTTAAATGGAAAATCTTGTTTTTACAATATGAAGGTTTAGAGTTTTGTTTACTTTTGTCATGTAACTGGTTCTGTATTTCTATGCATGCCAATTATACACATCTCTATCTGCACTTTTTTTTCTATTTTAACCGCTGAAGGAATATGATTATACAATGCCATACTCAATGGTGGCAGCATTTAATTTAAGTAATGGAGAAGAACTAAACATTGTAGCTGGATCTGTTTCTGTAGTCGAGGACAACTGTGATGTAACTTTGAATTAAACAAACAAAACAAAACATAGAAGAAGACTATATATATATTTTTTCTTTTTTTAGAGACAGTCTCACTTTGCTCCCAGGCTGGAATGCAGTGGCTATTCAGAGGCTTAATCATTGGGCACTGCAGCCTTGAACTCTGGGCTTTTTTTTTTTTGAGATGGAGTCTCAGCTCTGTCGTCCAGGCTGGAGTGCAGTGGCTCATGTCTCGGCTCACTGTAGCCTCCACCTCCCCCGTTCAAGCGATTGTCCTGTCTCAGCCTCCAGAGTAGCTGGGATTTTAGGTGTGCACCACCATGCCTGGCTAATTTTTGTATTTTTAGTAGAGACGGGGTTTTGCCATGTTGGCCAGGCCGGTCTCAAACTCCTGACCTCAGGTGATCCACCCGCCTTGGCCTCCCAAAGTGCTAGGATTACAGGTGTGAGCCACCACGCCAGCCTGACGCTGTTTTTTACTTCTATCACTTCCTTTTGATTTTTTCTTATAGCTTCTATCTCTGCTTACGTCACCCATCATTCTTGCGTGTTGTATGCTTTTTGCATTAGAGCCCTTTGCATGTTAATCAGTTATTTTAAATTTATGATCTGGTAATTCTAAAATGTCTGCCATAACTGAGTCTGGTTCTGATGCTTGTTTTCTTTTCAGACTGTTTTTTTTGTCTTTTAGCATGCCTTGTAATTTTTTGTTGATAGCTAGACATGATGTATTGGATAAATAAACAAGTAAACTAAGGTAGCATGAGGTTTTAAAATCTGGGTAGGGCTACTGTTTGCTGTAGTGTAGATATTACAGGCTAAATTTTCCTCTAGTGTCCTGGCTATTGTCTCCTCTGTTATCTTTGAGTTTCCCTAGAGATTCCTTCTTATATAGAGTCTGAAGCTTGTAGTTTTTTTCACCTGTAATTCCCTGTTATATACAGTAGCCTAACTGATGTGATAAGGTATGGGAGAAGGTATGTTCTCTAGTCCTGTGATTAAGTCTCAGTCAGTTAAGTCAGCCTGTGCCCCTGCTGTGACCTTCACAAGTGCTTTCAGCTTTTCTTTTGTCACTTTGGTGAGACAGGAAAGCTAGAGGCAGCTGGAGTTGGGTGCTTCCTTTCCCCCAGGTCAACGAGGCTCTGGTAAAATAGTTTCCCTTGAGAACTGGCTTTTGTTAAGGAGAATTGAACACTTGGGCATATTTCAAAATGGTTACTTTCCCTATCCTCATACCAGAAGAGGGGATTTTTCTCTGATCCTCACCCTGAGAACCTGGTAGGTATCCTGGAGGTAAAACTATGAAAGTGTGGTGTCTCCCCTAGGAGTGGGCCCCCTGGAGTTTGTTTGTTTTAATTTAACAAAGTTTAACTGAGCAAAGAACAATCTGTGAATTGGGCAGCTCCCAAAAGCAGAATAGGTTCAGAGTGACTGCAGGGTTGCCACACCTGGTTAGATAACGTTTATGGACAGATTCCTAGAGCTTTTGATTCTTTTTTTTTTTTTTTTTGAGACAGAGTTTCACTCTTATTGCCCAGGCTGGAGTGCAATGGTGCGATCTTGGCTCACTGCAACCTCCACCTCCTGGGTTAAAGTGATTCTCCTGCCTTAGCCTCCTGAGTAGCTGGGATTACAGGTATACACCACCAAACCCAGCTGGGATTACAGGCATGCACCACCATGCCCAGCTAATTTTTGTATTTTTAGTAAAGACAGGGCTTCGCCATGTTGGCCAGGCTGGTCTCGAACTCCTGACCTCAGGTGATCCACCTGCCTCAGCCTCCCAAAGTGCTGGGATTACAGGTGTGAGCCACTGTGCCAGGCTGGAGCTTTTGATTCTTAAGTCCATCCACATGGAGCCTCCAGCAACTCAGGAATTACAGCATAAATGTTCCTATTGGTACTGGCTCCAGCAACAGGCTTCTGCTCCCTGTAACCTATGGTTCTTTGTATTTGCGTTTCTAATTTGTGAGGCATTCTCTCTTTAACCTTAATTCTCTAATGGATCTAAGTGTTGTTGATTTTTCAGTTTATTGAGCTTTTTTCTTATTGTGAGGATGGGAATGATGACTTCCAATCTCTTTATATTAGAAAATGTAAATCAGACTAGAGACTGGAAATTTTTGTTGTTGTTGTTGGGTGTTTTGTTTTGTTTGTTTTTAGACAGGTCTTGCTCTCTCATCCAGGCTGGAGTTCAGCGATGCGACCGTGCTCACTGCAGCCTCGACTTTCTAGGCTCAGGTAATCCTCCCACTTCAGCCTCCTTAGTAGCTAGGCCTGTAGGCATGCACCACCATGATGCCTGGCTAGTTGTTTTATTTTGTATTTTTTGTAGACATGGAGTCTTGCTACATTGGCCAGGCTGGGTATTACTGGGTATTTCTTTCTTTCCTCCTTTATTTCTTTCCATATTTACTTATTCAATGAATATTTGAGTGCTTATTATATACCAGGCACTGTTCTAGGCACTGGGGATATGGGGATACAGCAATGAAAAAAAAAAGATAAATATTTTGTCCTTATGAAATTTGTATTCTAGAGTAGGGAGACATAATGAACAAATGAAAACAGGCATCAGATGGTGATAGGTAGTAAGGAGAAAAAGAAGTAAGGGTAATAGGGAATACTGGGTACTGGATGGGGTACAGATATTGTAAACAGAGTGGTGAGAAATAGTTAATACAACTAGCAACATAAAAAAGGAGAAATATCAAACTGCAAACTGTTTTAGGAAGATAAATCCTTCATAGACCCAAAGAAGCTCACAATTTAGATGTCGAAACTAGTTTCTGCAAAAAGGGGAAAATGTGATTGACTTGGTTAAATATTCAGTATTAAATTTTATTGAATTTGTGTTTAGAAAAATTTCATAGATAGAACAGGCCTAACCCATTTTGCACATATATACATATGCACCACCTTTGCAGTGGCAACATATATATCCACACTATAAACATACCACATTTATAAATCTTGTAAGGACAAGAAATGGAGTTGAATAAGTAACCCCCAACATATACGAGAAAGTTAGCATACTTACCCCGTTTTTCACTACATCAGAGGCAAAATAAGAAATCTTTTAAGAAAATCTCAAGACAGGCTCATGGCAAAATGAATATGCTAAATTTGGGGGTTGGTTTAAGCATGGTATGTGTCAGGTAATTTTGTGATTACCAAAAAGTTTTCACTTGAAAACTAAGACCTTTGCTGTTTATTTCACAATGTGAAATCAATAAACCTGAGGATACAAGTCTCTGTAGTGATATTCTGTATTTACTCATTTTTACACATTTTTGAATGCAATTTTGCTAAGGAAGGAAAGCTTACAGATGAATAAAATGTAACTGGGAAGAGTAGCCATAAAAATCAATGAATTGATGTGGCTGGGCAAGAGCCTCTGTAATACTAATATGCTGAATGGCTAATAAGTCACTTCATTTCGGTGAAACAAATACCTAAATTCTTTGGAGAATTAACAGGCTTGATGTTCAGGTCTGCTTTTGGCAAATGGGCATTTAAATACTCCAAGAAGGTAAGAGCCAGAAAATAGGAAGGTAACTATGCTTTTAGAAATATGTTTACTTAGATTCTCCCAAGGTTTATACTTACAGGTAAACTGAGAACAATAGCTCAAATACCTACATAGGAGAAGGAAATCTCAAGGGAAAACAGTTAATTTTAAAGTTATTTAAGAAACAGAATCCAACACCATAGGATCAGAGTTCATGCTAGGATTATCATTTCAAAAATAATGACTCATCCAACAGATATAGAATAATAGCACTATTAAGATGTTTAAAAGTAAAGCACAAACCATGTATATACCAAGACTTAGCTAATTCTCTGAGAGTTATAACTTAAGACAATAAAATAATTAAAAATAGTGTTAACATTAAGTAGAATGCAAATCTCTATAGATGGTTTCCTGGGAAAGTAGTTTTGATAAGCTTTCCTAGCATTGATCATCTTCAAAAAAGCATCAATAAACAGTCCATGTCACTTGCTTTAGTTTGTTTGGGCCTACTAATTGCTCCAACACTTCTCGGGAATGATCTATAAAAGAAAACAATGACAATATATTAATTGACAATAAAAAATGTTTAATGTTTCCTCATGTCTAACTGGAGGTGATGTTAATTATTATACAGTTATTTAAAGGATTAAAGGAGGTGATCTATAAAGCACAATATACAACTAACTCACTAATAATTAATTAATGGTAGCCCTCACTATCATTAGGTGTAGTGCACCTATCATGGTATTACTTGTTTAAAAAAAAAAACCAGGTATTTGTTGTTTTCTCTGTAATTTCATCATAATTCCACCAACCAGAGTAATGGTCTAATTTCACCATTAACCTGTGTTAATGGTTAATAACTTTTTTCAGGATCTTAGCCGGAAATAGATGATTCACTAAAGTGGGGTGACTGAACAGCATTTAATGAAGGGAATATTTACCAAAAAAGTAGGATTAAAGAAAGCCAATAGGTACGGTAAACCACCTTGGGAAGCTGCAACACACCCAAAGGGTTAGAGGAGGTAGTAGTCACCGAACGTGACAAGTTGACCTGTAGCTGAACATTTTTCCATGTCTGTATAATACTACTATAAAGCATGATTTTAAATAGATAACCATTATATAAATACACTGTAATTTAACCAATCTATATTATTGGACATTTAGATGTTTTCAGTTTTTCACAATGTACAGTCGTGATTTTGATATAGTTTCCATCCTCGTTTTAGGATGTCTTTTAAAAATTTGAATTAAAGCAAAAATACTGATAAAATTTTGTTAGTTTAAATATTACTCATAAGTTTAATAAACTTGTTTCCATAGATACAACCTATGTTTTATGTACAACATATCTCTAACCTAGTCTTGGAAATCCTGTAATTTGGTGGTTCCTAGACAGATTTCACAGACCAGTAGAAAAAAAAAAAAAGATGGGCCCAACATATACAGTGACAAAATTTTATTTTAAGTTAAACAAAATTAAGCAAAAATACCAAGGTTTATTGCCAGCAAGAGAACCGGAGAGTGTATAGAAATGAAAAGTTATTATCATTGGGAAAATAAAGGTTTACAATTTTTTAAAAAAGCAGCTAGTAAGATAAATGCAGTTTTATTCATGGTCATAAAAATATTATTGGTTATTGTAGAGGAAATCTCAATCAAAGATAGGTTCAAATTATGTTGAAAGTAAAAGAATGGACAAAGACATACCATTTAAATGGCAACCATGACAAAGCTGGGTGGCTATAGAAGAAGGGGGAAACACTTTCCCAACTCTTTCTGTGAGGCCAGTGTTACCCTGATACCAAAGCCAGACAAAGACATCACATAAAAAAGAAAACTGCAGACAAGGATCTTTTATTAATGTAGACTAAAAAATGCTCAATAAAACACCAGCACACCAAATCCAGCCACTAGAAGAAAGGATTACATACCATGACCAACTGAGATTTATCATAGGAATGCAAGGTTAGTTTAACATCTGAAAATCAATTAGTATAATATACTGTGTTAATGTCCTATTGCTGCTGTAACAAATTACCACAAATTTAGTGGCTTAAAGCAACAAATTTGTTATTGTACAGTTTTGAAGGTCAGAATTCCAAAATGGGTCTCACTGGGCTAAAATCAGGTGTGGGCAGGTCTGCGTTACTTTTTAGAGGAAAGTCTTATCTTTTTTTTTTTTGGAGGCTCTACAGGGGAATCTACTTCCTTTACTTTTCTAGCTTCTAGAAACTACCACATTCCTTGCATTCCTTCCTGCTTATTTAAAGTGAACAACATTGGGCTGGGTGCGGTGGCTCACACCTGCAATCCCAGCACTTTGGGAGGCTGAGGCGGGCAGATCATGAGGTCAGGAGTTTGAGACCAGCCTG
The DNA here is from genome assembly GCF_029281585.2 of Gorilla gorilla gorilla. NCBI lineage: Eukaryota > Metazoa > Chordata > Mammalia > Primates > Hominidae > Gorilla > Gorilla gorilla. The sequence goes on along the minus strand of NC_073234.2, from coordinate 69,556,416 downwards.
GCCAACATAGTGAAACCCCCATCTCTACTAAAAATACAAAAATTAGCCGAGCATTGTGGCATGCACCTGTAGTCCCAGCTACTTGGGAGGCTGAGGTGGGAGAATTGCTTGAACCAGGGAGGTGGAGATTGCAGTAAGCCAAGACCATGCCATTGTACTCTTGCCTGGGTGACAGAGTGAGACTCCATCTCAAAAAAAAAAAAAAAAAGTGGGCATCATTGAGCACAGTCCTTCTCAAGCTGCCATCTCTATGGTCCTCTCTCCTTCTACTTTTAAGGACCCTTATGATTATTTTGGGCCTACATAGATAATACAGGATGATCTCCCTACTTAAAAATCAACTGATTAGCAACTTTAATTCCATTGGCAACCTTATGTAACATAACATACTCACATTTTGGGCATTAGAACGTGGATATCATTGGGTGGGTGAGAGCATTATTCAGCTTACCACCTACACCATTCTAATAGAACAAAGAACTAAAACCACATGATCATCTCAATAGACAAAGAAACACCAATTGGCTGGGTACGGTGGCTCATGCCTGTAATCCCAGCACTTTGGGAGGCTGAGGAGGGCGGATCACCTGAGGTCAAGAGTTCAAGACCAGCCTGGCTAAGATGGGAAAACCCCGTCTCTACTAAAAATACAAAAAAAAATTAGCCATGCATGGTGGTGGGTGCTTGTAATCCCAGCTACTCAGGAGACTGAGGCAGGGGAATCGCTTGAATCCAGGAGGCAGAGATTGCAGTGAGCTGAGATGGTGCCACTGCACTCCAGCCTGGGCAACACAGCAAGACTCAGTGTCAAAAAAAAAAAAAAAAGAAAGAAACACCAGTTGACAAAAACCAATGCTCATTCAACCAACTAGGAATAGAAGATAACTTCCTCAACCTGATAAAGGGCGTCTATGAAAAACCCATAGCTGGCAGGATGCAGTGGCTCATGTCTGTAATCCCAGCATTTTGGGAGGCCAAGGCAGGAGGATCACTTGAGCCCAGGAGTTCAAGACCAGCCTGGGAAATATAGTGAGACCCTGTCTCTGCGAAAGAAATTTAAAAATTAGCTGAGTGTGGTGGCACATGCCTGTAGTCCCAATTACTTGGGAGGCTGAGGTAGGAGGATCCACTTGAGCCTGGGAGGCAGAGGTTGCAGTGAGTGTGTTCACGCCACTGCACTCCAGCCTGAGCAACAGAGCAAGACCCTGTCTCAAAAACAAACAAGAAAAACCTATAGCTAATAGTGAAAAATTAAATGTTTTCTCCCTAGGATCAAGACAAGGATATCCACACTTTTTTTTTTTTTTTTTGAGACAGAGTCTCACTCTTTGCCCAGGCTGGAGTTCAATGATGTGATCTTGGCTCACTGCAACCCTGGCTTCCAGGCTCAAGTGATTCTCCTGCCTCAGCCTCCCGAGTAGCTGGGATTACAGGCGCCCGCAACCACGCCCAGCTAATTTTTTGTATTTTTAGTGGAGACGGGGTTTAACCATGCTGGCCAGGCTGGTCTTGAACTCCTGACCTCAGCAGTTTGAGACCTGATCCACCCGCCTTGGCCTCCCAAAGTGCTGGGGTTACAGGCGTGAGCCACCGTTACCCGCCAGGATGTCCACTCTTGCCATTTCTATCCAACATAGAAATGGCATGTACCAGAGGTTCTAGCCATGGAAATTAGGCAAGAAAAAGAAAAGGCATTCAGGTTAGAAGGAAGAAGTAAAACTATCTATTTGTAGATGTTATACTGTGTATACAATATCCCAAGGAATTCACTAAAAAAATAGAATAAATGAGTTCAGCAAGGTACAAGAACAATATATAAAAATCAAATGTATTTCTATACATCAACAATGAATAATCCAAAAATGAACTAGAAAATAACTCCATTTATGTTACCATCAAAAAGAATAGAATACTTAGGAATAAATCAAATGAAAGTGAAAAACTTATACTCTGAAAACTATAAGACTTTATTGAAAGAAGTTAAAGACCTAAATAAAGAAATCAAACCAGAAGGCTTAATATTATTAAGATAGCAATATTTCCCAAATTACCTATAGATTCAATGAAATTCATATCAAAATACAAGCTGGCTTTTTATTTTTTGCAGAAATCAATAAGATGGGGCCTGGTAAGGTGGCTCACACCTGTAATCTCAGCACTTTGGGAGGCCAAGGCAGGTGGATCGCTTGAGTTCAGGAGTTTGAGACTAGCCTGGGCAACATGGCCAAACCCCGTCTCTACTAAAAATACAAAAATTAGCCAGAATTTGGCCCCCCCAGCTAATTTTTTTGTATTTTTAGTAGAGACGGGGTTTCACCATGTTAGCCAGGATGGTCTCGATCTCCTGACCTCGTGATCTGCCCACCTTGGCCTCCCAAAGTGCTGCAATTACAGTTGTGAGCCACTGCGCCTGGCCAACACTTCCCAATTTCATTTTAGCTGGTGTGTCTACAATCATTTTGGCATTTTTCCAAGTTGTGAATATGTTATCAAACATATATAAAATTTGTCTTCTGTTTACATTTGTCACTATTCTGTTTTGAATTTACTATTGCACATTATAGGAAGATGCTTTTCCCTCCAATAGTAAGCATGTAACATTTTTATGTAATTAAAAATTTTTGATGCCAGATGGCAGTATTATATTACAGTCTCCTTAGGCAGCTTCTTCCCATGAAGATAGAGTATTTAGGACTGTGGGTGTAAATAAGAATATTCAATGCCTTTATTATGCTACAGGGAAAAACTATGGGGTCGCTAAGTATTTCATAATCTCTTGGCAGAACATTTTATAGAAACACATACTCTCTTGGCTGGGCGCGGCGGCTCACACCTGTAATCCCAGCACTTTGGGAGGACGAGACGGGCGGATCACGAGGTCAGGAGATCGAGACTATCCTGGCTAACATGGTGAAACCCCGTCTCTACTAAAAATACAAAAAAATTAGCTGAGCGTAGTGGCGTGCACCTGTAGTCCCAACTACTCGGGAGGCTGAGGCAGGAGAATGGCGTGAACCTGGGAGGCGGAGCTTGCAGTGAGCCGAGATCGCGCCACTGCACTCCAGCCTGGGTGACTGAGCGAGACTCCGTCTCAAAAAAAAAAAAAAAGAAAAAGAATCACATACTCTCCAGACTGAAAAAGGGCTAACGGGTCATTTATGCTAATCACCCGACTGATGCTTGATGTCACCTTCCTATTTGTTTCCCTATCCTAGTAACAGTTAAGCCACTTTACATTAAAGGCTCAGGAAGGAATTATAGATTGTGGTTCAGATGACTTAGGTTTTACTTCCAGTTCTATCAACTATTTCTAAGATGTGGGGCAAGCCACTTAAATCAATTGTATCTCTGTTCCCTTATCTTTAAAATGAGGGAGTTGTATAGATGACCTTGTTGGGGCTCAGAAAAGGATTCCCCAAAGTATGGCACTTTGGCATGCTGAGTACTTTGAATAAAGGACATTGGAAGGCCTCAGAATCCACCTCAGAACCAAGGTCTCTGACCTTCTCCTGCCCTCCTATCTCTTACCCTTCATTCTCCGCAAGTGAGTCACAGAAACCAGGATTCCTCTTCCCCAAGGTGGGTCACAGAAACTAGAACCCTTTTCCCCAAAGGAAGACATAAAACCTACAAGTATTACTCTAAACTTCCCCAGCCTTTCTGCCTAGGAGCTGGCCATAAAGAAATTCTCTGATGTACCCTTGTCAGATAGGAGATCATAAGGCCCTCATTCCAGAGTGGCCCCGCCCTATACCCTGGAAAAAGGAAGGTCACACAGAAAGGCCAAGAAGAATCTGAACAGGCCTTGCTGGGTTTCTCCACTCTTACTATTAGTTCATTCTCTTTTCCAGTCACATCTCTACATGGCTGTCCATGCTTCATAAGCATAAAAACAAGCAGTTTTCCCTAGGTGTTTGGCTCTTCATTTCTGAAGTCTCTTATAAATCTTTGACCAAATAAACCTGTTACGCCTTTCTCTTATTAACCTCCCTTTTCGTATGGGATTGTCAGCCTTGACCCTTATGATGGGTGAGGAAAGGTATACCTTTCTGCCTCCCAACCTCTAAGGAACTGTTGACCACCTCTGTAAAAATCTATGACAATATAGATGGAGAGCATTTTTTGAAAGATTCATGGCAGGAGCACTTGGAACACCAAGAAGAAGAAGAAACTATGGGAAATACAAACTTTTTTTTTTTTTTATGTTGAGACAGAGTCTCACTCTGTCGCCTAGGCTGGAGTGCAATGGTGTCATCTCAGCTCACTGCAACCTCCGTCTCCTGGGTTCAAGTGACTCTCCTGCCTCAGTCTCCCGAGTAGCTGGGACTACAGGTGCCCACCACCATGCCCGGCTAATTTTTGTATTTTTGGTAGAGATGGGGTTTCACCATATTGGCCAGGCTGGTCTCGAACTCCTGACCTTGTGATCCGCCCACCTTGGCCTCCCAAAGTGCTGGGATTACAGGCGTGAGCCACCACCGCGCCCGGCCAAAAAATACAAACTTTTAACAAAGTATTTTTTTCAAATGTTCAAAGAAAATGTAATTTAGACATTTTTATAGAACACACAGTGAAAAAAGTATGGCTGAACACATTTTTACAAATAATGATCAAAGTCCTAATGTTTCATTACAGTGATCTGGCAAAAATAAACATGTCATGTAGGATTAGTAATGAATGAATGAATAATGAGGAAACAGAATAATACAAGATTAAGACAAATATGAAATAAAAAAATGAGTTCTCCTTTAAGCAAGGAACCAGCTTTAATTAAAGGGAAACCCTGAAGCAAACCACTTGGGTCTTAAAATACTGTTTTGGCTGGGCATGGCAGCTCACGCCTGTAATCCCAGCACTTTGGGAGGCCAAGGTGGGTGGATCTCTTGAGCCCAAGAGTTCAAGACCAGTCTGACCACCATGGCGAAACCCCGTCTCTATTTATAAATAAATAAATAAATAAATAAATATTTAAAATACTGTTTTGGCTCTTTGTGGTAAATCCTGACATCTACATTATCCAGAATCTAAGTAAAGAACTTGCTGGCTGGGTGTGGTGGCTCACACCTGTAATCCCAGCACTTTGGGAGGCCGAGGCAGGTGGCTCACCTGAGGTCAGGAGTTCAAGACCAGCCTGGCCAACATGGTGAAACCCTATCTCTACTAAAAAAATACAAAAAAATTAGCCAGGCATGGTGGCACACACCTTTAATCCCAGCTACTCAGGAGGCTGAGGCAGGAGAATCGCTTGAACCTGGGAGGCGGAGGTTGCAGTAAGCTGAGATGGTGCCACTGCACTCCAGCCTGGGCAACAGAGTGAGACTCCATTTCAAAAAAAAGAACTTGCTTTTAAATCAGGTTGAAACAAATCCTCAGATAAGATTAAAATTCAAGTCGACTAAATTGAAAGCAGCAGATTTCCTGTTGGATTCTCCTGCCTCTCAGGGTAAAACATAAGGACTCTCTAACTGCTTTATTGCCCTTCTCAAATCCTCCATGTCTTTGAATACTGTCAAACATGCTTAGATAACTATGAGAAACGGCAATGCATGTCTGTTGTAGGAGATTAGCAAAGGTATGTGAGGTGAACTTACTGATAATCATTGAAGACCTAATTGAATTAAAATGCTTTAGTAAGTTTTAGGACAGGCTTGGTGGCTCACACCTGTAATCTCAGTACTTTGGGAGGCTGAGGTGGGCAGATCACCTGAGGTCAGGAGTTCGAGACTAGGCTGGCCAAAATGGTGAAACCCTGTCTCTACTAAAAATACAAAAAATTAGCCGGGTGTGGTGGCACCCGCTTGTGATCCCAACTCAGGAGGCTGAGACAGGAGAATCGCTTGCACCCGGGAGGCGGAGGTTGCAGTGAATCAAGATCGCACCACTACACTCCAGCCTGGGCAACAAAGAGTGAAACTCCAACTCAAAAAAAAAAAAAAGATTTAGTAAGTTTAAAAATTATTTTCATGCTGTTGTAACATCTATAAAACTATAATTTTCTTTCCTTTTTTTTTTTTTTTTTTTTTTAGATGGAGTTTTGCTCTTTGTTGCCCAGGCTGGAGTGTAGTGGTGTGATCTTGGCTCACTGCAACCTCCGCCTCCCGGGTTCAAGCAATTCTCCTGTCTCAGCCTCCCAAGTACCTGGGATTACAGGCACCTGTCACCACGCCCGACTCATTTCTGTACTTTTAGTAGAGACGGGGTTTCACCATGTTGGCCAAGCTGGTCTCAAACTCCTGACCTCAGGTGATCCGCCTGCCTCGGCGCCCCCACAGTGCTGGGATTACAGGCGTGAGCCACCATACCCAGCCAAAACCATAATTTTCATATTTCTAATAGCAGCTTAGTTTTTCTCTCTTCTGCAGAAACCAACTCAGAGTACTTCTAACAGTTTCAAGTCCTAATTCATAATGTGAAGTTATGTTTTATTCTAACTAAGGTTAAGAAATTTTATAAATACTTAGAAACATAGTCGAGAAAATAGGTTAATTCAGGAGATCTGATAGGAAATTACAGTGAGCAGTGCTAATCTGGGAGTCAGGTTGCTTTGAGGGTAACAATATTATAATTGCACATGCATATGCAAGTATAGTAAATACTTGCTATATAATATAAATTTTATGGTCTTAAATACTCATATGTGAGCAACCATATGAATATATAAGAGGAATCATGTTATATAAGGTGTCACGAAAGAAGAAAGGCCTTCCATGTATCAAACAAAAAACCCCCACAAACACAACCAGCATTTATCTTCCTTGGAAAAAGAAGAAATTAAAAATCAAATATAAGGTGAACATGTTAGCCCACTTTACTTCCATTCAATGATGTTAGCAAAAATATATCATTATAGAAGATTTAGGGGTACTGATGGTTAAGTGGGAAGAGTAGAAGTGATCTGGGTAGTTAAAATTTCTTCAGCTTTTTTCTCTTTAGGTTATTAATAAAAGCCATTTTATATGAACTATTTTAAAAAATTTATCTTTTTTGATGTGATGACTCAAGGTAGAATATTTTGTATGAACTCTTGCATTATTATTTTTATTTATTTATTTATTTTTGAGATGAAGTTTCGCTCTTGTTGCTCAGGCTGGAGTATAGTGGCATGACCTTGGCTCACTACAACCTCTGCCTCCTGCGTTCAAGCGATTCTCCTGCCTCAGCCTCCCGAGTAGCTGGAATTACAGGCATACATCATCACGCCTGGCTAATTTTTGTATTTTTAGTAGAGACAGGGTTTCACCATGTTGGTCAGGCTGGTCTCATAGTCCTGACCTCAGGTGATCCACCTGCCTCGGCCTCCCAAAGTTCTGGGATTACAGGCGTGAGCCACCATGCCCGGCCTCTTGCATTATTATTAATATTAGATCTCTCAATGTTATGATAATTGGCCATTATGCACAAGGCAAAGTCAAGATCCATAAGAGTTAAGTGATTTATTCGATGTTCTGGAGAGATGGCGGGGATGGGATCAGTGTTCGTTTTACTATATCTTAAGATTTTAGTTTTAGTCTTAGCACTATTATTATTTTATTAGACAGCAAGTCTCAGTTAATGTTGTGCAGGCTAGTTTCAAACTCCTGGGGCCTCAAGCTATCCTCCCACCTCAGCCTCCTGAGTAGCTAGGACTATAGGTGTGCACCACCATGCCCAGCTAATTAAAACAATTTTTTATAGAAGCAGGGTTTCTCTATGTTGCCCAGGCTGGTGTCAAACTCCTGCATTCAAGCGATCCACCCACCTGGGCCTCCCAAAGTGCTGGGATTACAGGCATGAGCCACCGCACCCTGACACAAATAACATTTCAATATCTCACTTTCCTATTCTGTGAAATCAGGGATCAGAAAAATAACATTTTAAAATGTGATGGAGTTGGCTAGGGTAATCAAAAAAGTGTTCTGTGCTAGAAATTTGGAAATGCTTGGACAAACGAAGTTAAACAGTTTCTTAGCTATAGTATTTCTCAGAGCCTTTGACAAATTAACATTCATAATAGTGGCATGTTGCCCTTCACAAACTTTTTGGACATATAAACACTTTTTGTTTTATGTTATGGCACACCATGTAACTGTAGTGAATCTGAAGGATTTCAGGGCAGAACAAAGAAAAAGATGTGACCACAAGGTGGCAGTGGGACACAACAAGCTCTCTTTGGACAGCGCTTTGACAGGTTTGTATGCCGGGAAGTCCCTCACAGCATGAGACCTTCCAAAGGCAACAACAGTGTAGGGCGGCCACTACTCAGAAGGGGGAGGGTAAGAGAATTCCTGGAGGACTAGAGAGAGGGTGTATGTGTCATGACGTTGTTTAGCAGCAAGATCGGGGCGGGGGGCGGTGGTGGGGGGGTGTCTCTGGGTTAGAGAGCTCCAAAGGGCAGCAGTGGTTTGGGGTCTTTTATAGCCTGGGGTTTTTATCTATGGATAGTAGACGCTGGGTGTAGTTTGCAGGGTATGTAAAGCAGGTGGGCTCTAGATAGATGGCTAATAATTTGGTTGTTTAGGCTATACTTAAACAATTGGATGTGTAAACATTTGCTTTGGTGATGATGGGCTTTTGAGCTGACAGTCCTGGTTGCTGTGAAGAAGTAAACAACACAGGGCCCCAAAGGTCATTTTTAGATGATTTATGTAACAGTAACACCTAGTCCGGCATTTACCAACTGTGATCTTCCAGATCAAAAATATTTTTATTCTATTCCAAATATTTTGAACTCCTGCCATTTCAATGTCTACTTCCACCACTTTTGGCAGCCACACACAAATATAAGAAGTGATTTGAAAGGGGTATGCTATTCTTTTTTTTTTTTTTTTTTTTTGGGACAGTGTCTCACCTTGTCACTCAGGCTGGAGTGCAGTGGCACAATCTTGGCTAATTGCAACCTCTGCCCCCCAGGCTCAAGTGATCCTCCTGCGTCAGCCACCAGAGTAGCTGGGATTACAGGCGTGCGCCACCATGCCCAGCTAATTTTTGTATTTTTAGTAGAGGGGGTTTCACCCTATTGGCCAGGCTGGTCTCAAACTCCTAATCTCAAGTGATCTGCCTGCCTTGGCCTCCCAAAGTGCAAGACTACAGGCGTGAGCTACTGCACCTGGCCAGAAAATGATATGCTATTCTTGCTGCAAATGTTGAAGTTGACTGATAATTTTTCTTTACCATAAAGCAGTGGTTCCCAAAGTGTAGTCTGCATATTCTGTAGTCTGAGACCCTTTCAGGGTTGTGAACTGAACTAGTTACTTTTTTCATGGAACACCATTTTTACTTTTTAAAAGAATGATTGATATGGTTTGGCTGTGTCACCACCCAAATCTCATCTTGAATTGTAGCTCCCACAATTCCCATGTGTCGTGAGAGGGACCCGGTGGGAGGTAATTGAATCATAGGGGCAAGTCTTTCCTGTGCTGTTCTTATGATAGTAAATATGTCTCATGAGATCTGATGGTTTTAAAAGGGGAAACCCCTTTCTCTTGGCTCTCATTCTCTCTTGCCTGCCACCATGTAAGACGTGCCTTTCGCCTTCAGCCATGATTGTGAGGCTTCCCCAGCCACATGGAACTGTGAGTCCATTAAACCTCTTTTTCTTTATAAGTTACCCAGTCTTGGGTACATCTGTATCAGCAGTGTGAAAACGGACTAATACAATGACTACAGTGTAAGGTTATTCTTATTTGAGTACTTGGCAGACTATTTCATGAAAATAGAAGAAATGAGGCTGTCATTTCAAAGAAAACAAATGACAGAATTTGTTGTCAGTGATAAAGCTTTAGCTTTCAAGTGAATTTTGGAAGCCTCGTAGCTGCCACTGTGATCTTGAAAGCTATCCAGGACCTTTCTAATGACCAGTTATTATATTAACAACTGATTTTTGTTTTGGATAATAAAATGTGTCAATATTTAAAAGATCTATATAACTCAGAGAACCAATATTTTCCGAACTGCCAATGCATGATGTTACAAAATCATGCATTGGTAAAGATCAACTCAAAATTCAAGACAGACTAGTGCATCATAACACAAATGTATGAAAAATGCATCATAACAAAATGTATGAAAAGTTCATTGATATGTTTTCAAGTTCCACATTGCAACAACCCATAAGAAATTACCACTTGCTGAGTTTTGGGGTATCAAAGAAGAGTATCCACAATGATCTGAAAAGTGATGATCTGAATGAAAATATATCTCTTTTCTAGGTAATAGATTTATGATTTTTAAAAAATGAATGTCTATTAAAAATTTATGTTTTAATAGAAATTTTAATTTAACAAATATACATAAACAAAAACTCTTTGGGATCCTCAATGATTTTTTTTTTTTTTTTTGAGATGGAGTCTCACTCTGTTGCCCAGGCTGGAGTGCAGTGGTGCGATCTTGGCTCACTGCAAGCTCGGCCTCCCAAGTTCATGCCATCCTCCTGCCTCAGCCTCCTGAATAGCTGGGACTACAGGCACCCACCACCATGCCCGGCTAATTTTTTTGTATTTTTAGTACAGACAGGGTTTCACCGTGTTAGCCAGGATGATCTCGATCTCCTGACCTCGTGATCCACCTGCCTCGGCCTCCCAAAGTGCTGGGATTACCGGCGTGAGCCACCGCGCCCAGCCTGGGATCCTCAATAATTTTTAAGAATGTAAATGGGTCCTGGGGTCTATTTGAAAAATACTATCAGAAAGTATTATTTCAATTACTGAAACCTACAAATGGTTGTTTTCTCATCACCAACATAAAAATACGAAGGTAAAACCAATAGAATTGCTCTGAAACATACGGGGAATACAAAATCTAAGATGCTTCTTAAGTGAGTTACATTTATATCACATATCTTTTAGATTTTTATAAATTTTGTTTTCCATAATTTTTTTTTTTTTTTTTGAGATGGAGTCCTGCCCACTCTTGCCCAGGCTGGAGTGCAGTGAGGAGATCTTGGCTCACTGTAACCTCTGCCTTCCAGGTTCAAGCTATTCTCCTGCCTCAGCCTCCCAAGTAGCTGGGATTACAGGCGCCCAGCCCCACACTCAACTAATTTTTGTATTTTTAGTAGACACAGGGTTTCACCATGTTGGCCAGGTTGGTCTTGAACTCCTGACCTCAAGTGGTCTGCCCACCTCAGCCTCCCAAAGTGTTGGGATTACAGGTGTGAGCCACTTCGCCTGGCCTATAATGGTATTTTAATTTGTATGTTGAACAAAGATGGCTCTTAAGGTTCAACATTAACAGCAACTCTACTTTTGTCTCCCTTGGTCCCTCCAAAGCTGTCCATTGAAGGATCATTCTTCCCACACTCTTAAATGAAAATTTAGTTAATACCATGACTTTCACATTTTTTCCACTATAGAACGCTCAAACAGCTGGGTGCGGTGGCTCACGCTTATAATCCCAGAACTTTGGGAGGCCAAGGCGGGCAGATCACCTGAGGTCAGGAGTTCGACAACAGCCTGGCCAACATGGTGAAACACCATTTCTACTAAAAATACAAAAATTAGCCGGACCTGGTGGTGGGCATCTGTAATCCCAGCTACTTGGGAGGCTGAGGCAGGAGAATCACTTGAACCTGGGAGGCGGAGGTTGCAGTGAGTCGAGATTGCACCACTGCACTCCAGCCTGGGCGACAGAGTGAGACTCAGTATCAAAAAAAAAAAAAAAGAAAAAGAAAGAAAGAAAAGAATGCTCAACCGCATTTGTTATTATTATTATTATTTTTGAAACAGAGTTTCACTCTTGTTGCCCAAGCTGGAGTGCAATGACGTGATCTCAGCTCATTGCAATCATTTAGTGTGATTAAGCTCATTGCATTCATTAATCATTTAGTGTCATTAAGCTTTCCTGGTGTCTGGAATCACACCAACTAGGCATTTATCTTAAATCCATGATCTGTTAACATATCTTTGGTTACTAGTGATCTCCATAATGACATAATTTATCTCAAAAGACTCCTTGGTTTGAAAATCTGATTAACCACTCCAGTATATTTTCCAGACTTGAAAACTGGTATTTAGGCCAGGCATGGTGATTCATGCCTGTAATCCCAGCACTTTGGGAGACTGAGGCAGGTGGATCACCTGAGGTCAGGAGTTCAAGACCAGCCTGGCCAACATGGTGAAACCCTGTCTCTACTAAAATACAAAAATTAGCTGGGTAGGGTGGTGCAAGCCTGTAATCCCAGCTACTTGGGAGGCTGAGGCAGGAGAAGCACTTGAACCCAGGAGGTGGAGGTTGCAGTGAGCCAAGATCATGCCTCTGCACTCCAGCCTGGGTGACAGAGTGAGATTCTGCCTCAAAAAAAGAAAAAAGAAAATTGGTATTTATTGCTTCTCTCTACAGATGCTTCTCAATTTATGATGGGGTTACACCCTGACAAACTCATTATAAGTCGAAAATACACAAAAATCGAAAATGTGTTCAATATACCTAACTTACTGAACAACATAGCTTAGCCTAGCCTACATGCTCAGAACACTTAAATTAGCCTACAGATGGGCAAAATTTTCCGACACAAAGCCTATTTTTTAATAAAGTGTTGACTGTCTCATGTAATCTATTGAATATTATACTGAAAGTGAAAAAAATGCTTGCACAGGTTCTTGAAGTATGGCTTCTACTGAATGCATATGGCTTTTGCACCATTGTAAAGTCGAAAAACTGTAAATTGATCATTTTAAGTCAGGGATCATCTGTGTGCTGACAGCCACCATGTCCAACCAATTAATTTTTAATAGTTTAAAAATAATCCACATGATATAAAATTCAAAAGATACAAAAGGGTATACAATGACATGTTTTTTCCTACTCTTGTTCCTTCACAACTTTCTGTGGAGCTAACCCCAGTTAACAGTTTCTTTTTTTCTTTTTTCTTTTTCTTTTTTTGACACAGGGTCTCACTCTGTTACCCAGACTGGGGTGCAGTGGGGTGATCATGGCTCACTGCAGCTTCGACCTCCCAGGCTTAAGTGATCCACCCACCTTAGCCTCCCACAGTGCTGGGATTACAGGCGTAAACCACCGCACCCGGCCACCAGTGTCCTTGCTGGCTCTAGTTTCTTAAGAAATGTCTTTGCATAAAGATCTAATCTTCACTACAGATGTCACTGATACCCAGATACAATCTATGGTTACAGCCTTGGTTAAGGCTGGCAACCTAAAAATAAAAAAGAGAAGTTGTCAAAGGGACTTCCTAAAAATAAAAGAGAAGTTGTCAAAGGAACTTCCAGGATAATAGCTTAACCTACAGAATAATTGTTTAGACTGGCTGGGCATGGTGGCTCACGCCTGTGATCCCAGCACTTTGGGAGGCTGGGGCGGGTGGATCATGAGGTCAGGAGCCTGGCCTGGCCAATATGGTGATACCCCGTCTCTACTAAAAATACAAAAATTAGTTGGATGTGGGGGCATGCGCCTGTAGTCCCAGCTACTTGGGAGGCTGAGGCAGGAGAATCACTTGAACCTGGAAGGCAGAGGTTGCAGTGAGCCAAGATTGCACCACTGCACTCCAGCCTCGGTGGGTGACAGAGCGAGACTCTGTCTCAAAAAAAAAAAAAGAATAATTGGAATAATTATTTAGACTGTAATAAGAAAAATGAGCTGGAAGGACTGGGCATAACTACTGATTTACAAGTTAGATCCAGTTTATATTACGGTGTGGACCTATTATAGGGGTAATATGAAAGGGTGCCGTGGTTTCTAGGGTAGGAGGATATATACCATGGCTCTTATACAGGCAAAATGGGCTATTGCTATTTTGTTCTCCTCCAGTGAAGAGCCACATTAGCCTAAGAGTCCAAATTTTTCTGACTTTTTGTTTGTTTGTTTGAGACGGAGTTTCGCTCTTGTTGCCCAGGCTGGAATGCAATGGCGTGATCTCAGCTCACTGCAACCTCCACCTCCCGAGTTCAAGTGATTCTCCGTCCTCAATCTCCCGAGTAGCTGGGATTACAGGTGCGCACCACCACGCCTGGCTAATTTTGTAATTTTAGTAGAGATGGGGTATCTTCATGTTGGTCAGGCTGGTCTCAAACTCCCAACCTCAGGTGATCCACCCGCCTTGGCCTCCCAAAGTAATGGGATTATAGGCATGAGCCACCACGCCCGGCTATTCTGATCCTAATGTCTACAGTTTGATAATAGTTAACAAGTCATTTAGTGTATTCGATAGATGTAATATTATAAACTTGAAATTTTCTTATTGTTTACATGAAGCATCATGTTCAATATCATGAACACAACCACTGCTGCCATCATAATCCTCTTCATAGGTGACATTTATTGAGCACTGGCCACCACTACCACCTTCATTTATCGTTATCATGACTAACATTTATTGAGCTCTTACTATGTGCAAGGCCACCACATAAGGAATTGTCAGAGGCCGGGCGCGGCAGCTAACGTCTGTAATCCTAGCACTTTGGGAGGCCAAGGCAGGCGGATTGCCTGAGCTCAGGAGTTCGAGACCAGCCTGGACAACACGGGGAAATCCCGTCTCTGCTAAAAATACAAAAAAAATTAGCCTGGCATGGTGGCGTGCGCCTGTAGTCCCAGCTACTCAGGAGGCTGAGGCAGGAGAATTGCTTTAACCCAGGAGGTGGAGGTTGCAGTGAGCTGAGATTGCACCACTGCACTCCAGCTTGGGTGACAGAGCAAGACTCCGTCTCCCAAAAAATTAAAATAAAATAAAATAAAGAATTGTCAGATAATCATGACTAAGTCTATGAGGTAGGTACTCTCATTATGCCTGTTTTACAGATGAGGAAACTGAATAATGAAATGGGTTAAGTAATGTACTCAAGGTCACACAGTAAAAGATGAAGCCAGAATTTGAACCCAAGCAATCTATTGCACTAACCTGTTATCAAGGGGCATCCATGGAAGAGTAATATACGTATTTGAGGACAGTAAGTAAGGACAGCTTCGACAGCCCCATCAGTCAGATTTACACAATGTCCCATATGAATCTCCTATGCAAAAATAAAGTCAAATGAAAACAAAGATGTATAATAACAGTATGAACAATTTTGAGAAACATTCTGATACAAAAAGAACCAGATATCTACTTGCAAAAAAAAAGTATATAGAAAAGACCAATATAAGTCTGAAGTAATTTGGAAGGAGCAGCTTAAAAAGTTAAATGCCCAACCATTTTATAAAGTAATGTGTAATAGCTATTAAAGCTGAAGATGAGTATGCCCCAGAACCCAGCAGTTCCAATTGTTGATCTACAGAGAATCTCTTCTACATGTGCACAAAGAAACAATTTATAAATATGCCCTTTGCAGTATTACTTGTAATAGTAAAAAAAGTGGAGAACAGGAAAAGCAATGCTTTATAAATAGAATAGAATAAGAGAAAACAGCTAAAATGAAAAATATCTACTTGCATTAATAGACATAAATCTCAAACATGTTAGTTCAGACCCTTTGGCAAACAGTATGGTAGTATCTTATAAAGCTAAACATGTATTTGCTATATGACCCAGCAATTTCACTCGTAGGCATTTACCCAAGAAAAATAAAAACGTATGTCTACACAGAGGTTTGTATGCAAATGTCTGCAGCAGTTCAAAATTGGAACCCAAATGTCCATCAAATGATAAAATTATTTTTAAATTTTTTAAAAATTTCCATAGGTTTTTGGGGAACAGGTGGTATTTGGTTACATAAGTAAGTTCTTTAGTGGTCATTTGTGAGATTTTGGTGCACCCATCAACCAAGCAGTATACACTGAACCCGATTTTTAGTCTTTTACCCCTCACCTCCTTCCCACCCTTTCCCCGAGTCCCCAAAGTCCATTGTGTCATTCTTATGCATTTGCATCCTCATAATTTAGCTCCTACTTATGAGTGAGAACATATGATGTTTGCCTTTCCATTCCTGAGTTACTTCACTTAGAAGAATAGTCTCCAATCCCATCCAGGTTGCTGTGAATGCCATTAATTCATTCCTTTTTATGGCTGAGTAGTATTCCATTGTATACATATACCACAGTTTCTGTATCCACTCGTTGATTGATGGGCATTTGCATTGGTTCCACATTTTTGCAATTGCAAATTGTGCTGCTATAAACATGTGTGTACAAGTATCTTTTTCGTATAATGACTTTTTTCTCTGGGTAGACACCCAGTAGTGGGATTGCTGGATCAAATGGTACTTCTACTTTTAGTTATTTAAGGCATTTCCACACTGTTTTCAATAGTGGTTGTACTAGTTTACATTCCCACCAGCAGTGTAGAAGTGTTCCCTGTTCACCACATCCACACCAACATCTATTTTTTTTAATTTTTTTTATTATGGCCATTCTTGCAGGAGTCAGGTGGTATTGCATTGTGGTTTTGCTTTGCATTTCCCTAATCATAAATGATGTTGAGCATTTTTTCATGTTTGTTGGCCATTTGTATATCTTCTTTTGAGAATTGTCTATTCATGTCCTTAGCCCACTGTTTGATGGGACTGTTGGCTTTTTTCTTGCTAATTTGTTTGAGTTTGTTCTAGATTCTGGATATTAGTCCTTTGTCAGATGTATAGATTGTGAAGATTTTCTCCCATTCTGTGGGTTATCTGTTTACTCTGCTGACTATTCCTTTTGCTGTGCAAAAGCTGTTTACATTTAATTAAGTCCCAGCTATTTATCTTTGCATCAAATGGTAAAATTATAAATAAATTATGGCATATCCATACTATGGAACACTACTTAGCAATAAAAAGGGGCTGAGTGTGGTGGCTCATGCCCGTAATCCCAGCACTTTGGGAGGCCAGGGTGGGTGGATCATGAGGTCAGGAGACCGAGACCATCCTGGCTAACATGGTCTCTACTAAAAATACAAAAAAATTAGCTGGGCATGGTGGAACATGCCTGTAGTCCCCACTACTTGGGAGGCTGAGGCAGGAGAATCACTTGAACCTGGGAGATGGAGGTTGCAGTGAGCCGAGATCATGCCACTGCACTCCAGCCTGGGTGATAGAGTGAGACTCCGTCTCAAAAAAAAAAAAAAAAAAAAAAAGGAATGAAATATTAACATATGCAATAACATGGATCAATCTCACAAACACTATGCTAAGTGAAGGAAGTAAAATAAAGAAATAAAAACCAAAATAGTATATTATATTCTGCAGAATTCCATTATATAAAATTATATTTATATAAAATTGAATTTATATACAATTATAGAAAAGCCAAAACAATGACAAAGTAAATCAGTGGTTACCTAAGAGAGGGTCACAGAAGGGGATCAACTACAAAGGACCAGAGACAAAAAAACAAAATAAAACCACAGAGAACACAGACAACTTTTTAGGGTGATGAAAATGTTCTATACATCAATTGTGGTGGTGGTTATATGGCTGTATAACAATTACCAAAATTTATCCAACTATGCACATAATATGAGTGAATTTTCTTGTATGTAAATTATACCTCAATTACACCTGAAAAATTTCAGAAAACATAATTTTGAATAACAAATTGTAAAGGGACATATATTATGAAGCTATTATGTAAAATTTGAAAGCATATAAAACAAGGCTATATCTTATTTATAGATTTGTACATAATAGAAAAAGTATCCATTTCTGTCTGAGCAGGGTCCACAGGAAGAAAAAAAAGAAAAGGTATCCAAACATGCAAGGAGAGATACATAATCATATTTAGGATAGTGGTTACTTCTGAAGGCAGAAAGGGAGAATAATTGAGCGGGGCTTTAGATGTAACATTATTTTATTTTATTTTACTTTATTTATTTTTTTGAGACAGAGTTTCATTCTTGTTGCCCAGGCTGGAGTGCAATGGAGCAGTCTCGGCTCATTGCAACCTCTGCCTCCAGGGCTCAAGTGATTCTTCTGCCTCAGCCTCCCGAGTAGCTGGGATTACAGGCATGTGCAAACATGCCTGGCTAATTTTTGTATTTTTAGTAGAGACAGGGTTTCACCATGTTGGTCAGGCTGGCCTCAAACTCTGACCTCAAGTGATCCACCCGCCTCAGCCTCTCAAAGTGTTGGGATTACAGGTGTGAGCCACTGCACCCAGCTGTAACATTATTTTAGAAAAAGAACAAAATCCAGCACTTTGGGAGGCCAAGGCGGGCAGATCACCTGAGGTCAGGAGTTCGAGACCAGCCTGGCCAACATAGTGAAACCCCGTCTCTACTAAAAATACAAAAATTAGCTGGACGTGGTGGTGTGCACCTGTAGTCCCAGCTACTTGGGAAGCTGAGGCAGAAGAATCACTTGAACCCGGGAGGTGGAGGTTGCAGTGAGCCGAGATCACTGCATACCAGCTTGAGTGACAAAGTGAGACTCTGTCTCAAAAAAAAAAAACAAACGAAAAAAAACATATTAAATTAAGGCATTAAAAAAAAGAAAATATTTCTGGCAGATTAGGGTCTTACTGAAATTGCATACTCATAGCATAACTTTTATGGAAAACAATTTAGGACTGTTAAAAAATATTCATACCTATTAATCCATTTGTTCCATTTTTGGGAATTCATTATAGCAACGGAAGGAAAAGTGACTGTCCCAATATATAATTATTTCTAATAGCTAAAAACCAGAAACAATCTGAATTACCAACAATAAAAAACAAGTAAAGTATGTTACATTATACGGACAGTCTGTTCTCTGATATGCCAGGATCTAGAACAGTAAATGCTTAATAAATATTTATTAATAAATGAAATTTTATACAGCAAATTAAATTTTAATTATAAGGATTAAAGAAACTTATGAAATGACTGTAATATAAGGCTAAGAATGTGATAACATTTATTGAGGTACTACCACATATCTGGAATTGTATTAAAAGCTGAGGATAAAATGAACAAAATGATGAACACAATGATCAACAGAGATTTCAGAAACGATCATGATATTTGCTAAATGCTGTAACATAAGTTTGTACTAAGTGCTTGTTGATCTTTTTTTTCTTTAATTTTATAATTTTTTTGAGACACAGTCTCACTCTGTTCCCCAAGCTGGAGTGCAGTAGTGCAAACACAGTTCACCGTAGCTTCAACCTCCCAAGTTCAATTGATCTCCCCACTCCAGACTCCCGAGCAGCTGGGAGTACAGGCATGCACCACCACCTCTGGTTAATTTTTTCTTTGAGATGGAGTTTCGCTCTTGTTGCCCAGGCTGGAGTGCAATTGCGTGATCTTAGCTCACTGCATCCTCCACCTCCCAGGTCAAGCCTCAGCCTCCTGAGTAGCTGGGATTACAGGCATGCACCACCATGCCCAGCTAATTTTGTATTTTTAGTAGAGACGAGGTTTCTCCATGTTGGTCAGGCTCGTCTCTGAACTCCCAACTTCACGTGATCCACCTGCCTCGGCCTCCCAAAGTGCTGGGATTACAGGCGTAAGCCACCATGTCCACCCAATGTTTGTATTTTTCTTTTTTCTTTTTTTTTTTTTTTAGATGGAGTTTTGCTCTTGTTGCCCAGGGTAGAGTGCAATGGTGCGATCTCAGCTCACCACAACCTCTGCCTCTTGGGTTCAAGCAATTCTCCTGCCTCAGCCTCCTAAGTAGTTGGGATTACAGGCATGCGCCACCACACCCAGCTAATTTTGTATTTTTAGTAGAGACGGGGTTTCTCCATGTTGGTCAGGCTGGTCTCAAACTCCCAACCTCAGGTGATCTGCCCACCTCAGCCTCCCAAAGTGCTGGGATTACAGGTGTGAGCCACCGCACCCAGCCTGTATTTTTCATAGAGACAAGGTTTCACTGTGTTGCCCAGGATGTTCTTGAAATCCTGAGCTCAAGGGATCCACTTGCTTTGGCCTCCCAAAGTGCTGGAATTACAGAAGTGAGCCACCACATTCAGCTTCTTGTCAATCTTTAGGAAAGGTCCTTAGACCTTTAATCAAATTGATTTCCAAATTATAAATAATTTAGCAACATTAATAATTTAATTTCCCAGAATGGAACAAATTAAAAGCAACAGATTAAAATGTGATGAAAGGTAGGCCTCCGCATTACCTATGAGAGTAGTTAGTAAAAAAAAAAAAAAAAAAATTAGGGCTGGGTGCGGTGGCTCACACCTGTAATCCCAGCACTTTGGGGGGCCAAGGAGGGTGGATCACCTGAAATCAGGTGTTTGAGACCAGCCTGGCCAACATGGTGAAACCCTGGCTCTACTAAAAATACAAAAATTAGCTGGGCATGGTGGCAGCTGCCTATAATCCCAGCTACTTGGGAGGTTGAGGCAGAAGAATTGCTTGTACCCGGGAGACGGAGGTTGCAGTGAGCTGAGATCACACTATTGCACTCCAGCCTGGGCCAGAAGAGCGAAACTCTGTCTCAAAAAAAAAAAAAAAAAAAAAAAATTAAGGCCAGACACGGTGGCTTATACCTGTAATTCCAGCACTTTGGGAAGCCAAGGCAGGAGAACTGCTTGAGTCCAGGAGTTCGAGATCATCCTGGGCAACATGGCAAGACCCGTCTCTACAAAAAATAAAAAAGTAGCCAGGAGTAGGGGCACATACCTGTAGCCCCAGCTATTCAGGAAGCTGAGGTGGGAGGATTGCTTGAGCCAGGGCAGTCAAGGCTGCTGTAAGCCATGATCGTGCCACTGTACTCCACCCTGGGTGACCCCTGTCTCAAAAAACAAAATTTAAGTTTGTCCTTCAGTTTGAGTCAGAGGATGCTATAAACCAAAGGTTAAAGTATATTCGCTCAGGCCAAGCATGTGGCTCACACCTATAGTTCCAGCACTTTAGGAGGTCAAGACAGGAGGATCACTGAGGCCAGGAGTTTGAGACCAGCCTGGGCAACATAAAAAGACCCTGTCTCTACAAAACAAAACAAAACAAAACAAAACAATTTTTTAAAAAAGTATATTCACCCTACTTTGTTTAAGTAAGGCATTAAGTTCTAATAAATTTTAGAGACATTTCCATTAAAATGTTTTGGCACTTTGGAATAATCTTTAGAAAACTGAAAAAATAAAAAATGTAATGATATGGCACTATAATCACCAACACACTGGTTATTGCATTTTTTTCTTATTCTACTTAGGTTGGTGCTCTTAATTTTATAATGTTGAGGTAAATAGGTCAGTATATTTACTATCATGCATAACAACTAATTTCTTGGTGGTTTTATTTGAAGGTGATAAACTAATTTAACTGAGAACTTTATTTAAAATTATAGTAATTACAAGATAATGTTGTAAGCATTACATAACCTAGTGAATATAAGGCAGTTAGTATACAGCCTGGCATATCAGTAAGTGCTCGACAAATGTTTGCACTTAAAATACCAAAAATTACTGCTCCTGCATTTAGGATGCAATTTGGAATTCAAAACTTGGTATAATAATAAATATAGTAATTTCTTTCTTTCTTTCTTTCTTTTTTTTTTTTTTTTTTTGAGATGGAGTTTCGCTCTTGTTGCCCAGGCTGGAATGCAATAGTGCAATCTCGGCTCACTGCAACCTCCCACCTCCCAGGCTCAAGTGATTCTCCTGCCTCAGGCTCCCAAGTAGCTGGGATTACAGGTACCTGCCACCATGCCCAGCTAATTTTTTGTATTTTTAGTAGAGATGGGGTTTCTCCATGTTGGCCAGGCTGGTCTTGAACTCCTGGCCTCAGGTGATCCACCTGTCTCGGCCTCCCAAAGTGCTGGGATTATAGGCGTGAGCCACCATGCCCAACCTAATATGGTAATTTCTTAATAAAATATTTAAAATATATATATGCTACCAAGACCCAGATATACAAAATCACAAAAAAGAATCTCTTTGGGCAATAACTCAAGGATAAATATTTTGGCAAAAACGTGGCATTGTCATTCCATTACAATAGTTGGCTTTTTAAAAAATGTATTTATGGCAGGGCACGGTGGCTCACACCTGCAATCCCAGCACTTTGGGAGGTCGAGGGGGGTGGATCACCTGAGGTCAGAAGTCTGAGACCAGCCTAGCCAACATGGCAAAACCCTGTCTCTAATATAAAAATTAGCTGGATGTGGTGGCACATGCCTGCAGTCCCAGCTACTCAGGAGACTGAGGCTGGAGAATCGCTTGAACTTGGGACATGGAAGTTGCAGTGAGCTGAGATCACACCACTGCACTCCAGCCTGGGCGGCAGAGCAAGACTCTGTCTCAAAATAAATAAATAAATTAATTAATTAAAATTAAAATAAAAAAGTATTTATTTATTTATTTATTTAAGATATAAGGTCTCACTATGTTGCCAGGCTGGACTCCAACTCTTGGGTTCAAGGGATCCTCCTGCCTCAGCCTCCCTGAGTAGCTGGGACTACAGGAATGCACCACTGTGCCCTATTAAAATAGTTATTTTTACTAACATTTTTATAATTAATTTACAGCCTGCCTACTTCCAAAAAGGATTTGATGTAGCTTACTGTTAAATAGTATAGTTATATTAAACCACTTGTCAACTGGGGAAGACAGAAACCAAAATCCTGGGATGAAAGGCTTCTTAATATATTTAGAAATAGGTTACAAGTGCATTAGTGATTCAATTCAAAGGATGAACACAGATTTAAGATCTTTTTTAGGCCGGGTGCAGTGGCTCACTCCTGTAATCCCAGTACTATGAGAGGCCGAGGCGGTTGGATCACCTGAGGTCGGGAGTTCGAGACCAGCCTGGCCAACATGGTGAAACCCCGTCTCTACTAAAAATACAAAAATTAGCTGGTGGCACACATCTGTAATCCCAGCTGCTTGGGAGGCTGAGGCACGAGAAGTGCTTGAACCTGGGAGGTGGAGGTTCCAGTGAGCCGAGATTATGCCACTGCACTCCAGCCTGGGCAACAGTGTGAGACTCCGTCTCAAAAAAAAAAAAAATTTTTTTTTAAATGATCGTACAATGTGGCTATCAAGAAAAATAGGATGACAGGATGTCAAGAGAATTAATACTCCTGGTAGAAATATCATTAAGACCTGAAATTCTATTATAAATAATATCACTTTACACTGATAAACATTCATAATCTTCATCCATAAGATGATTCTTAAATCTGTTAGAAGCTAAAACTTCTGGGAAATAAGGCCTTTTATTGGA
The DNA here is from genome assembly GCF_029281585.2 of Gorilla gorilla gorilla. NCBI lineage: Eukaryota > Metazoa > Chordata > Mammalia > Primates > Hominidae > Gorilla > Gorilla gorilla. Next base: position 69,533,414 of record NC_073234.2, on the reverse strand, counting down.
AGTAAAATGAGTTTTTATTTTAAAGCACCTTTATTTTATATCCTAACAATTTTTATTTACTCTGGCAGTAAAGAGATAGAACACCCACCAACAAAGTCCCTAAAATACGTAATTGATAAAGCATTGGTTATCTGCTAGGTTTTAAACATAATTTCTGAGAATATAAAAATTTAATCACCACCATCTTTATAATTATTTTAAAATTACCTCTAATTTCTTCGCACAAGGTCCACTAACAAGTGCAATCACACCACTGTCAGATACCTAAGCAAAGGGAAAAAGAAACACAGTCCGTGAATCCAGACAACGGAAGCAGAATTTTTCCAAAATGTATTCATTATTTAGATATAGTCTTAATGCCTCCCATTCATCAAACATGTGTTTTAGTCATATATACCTTTCACCCTTGCTACTTAATTGAGAGGAATATGCCAACATATATCGCAATTACTTAACCACAAAAAGCATGAAGTGGTCAATAGTTTCAACAAAAACAAAATGAACTCCTTATGATATGTTCTCATTAGTCATGAAAATACATTTGGTAAACACATAGTCTATATGTTTGAAGCCTATATGTCATTTACCTGAGTAGCTGAAAAGTCAACACACTGCAAAAATGGGCAGTTTTTTCCTAATGCATGTAAGGACACATCAGTAATACTTAAGCAGCCACCTAAATCGATGATCTTTAGCAGCTGGCAATTGAGTGCAAGAGCAACGACTCCTTCGTCAGTGAGATTGCAGCATCTTTTCAAAGAAGCTTCGTGTAGGTATGAACAAGATGAAGCCACAGCTTTTATTCCTGAGGGAAAATATAATTATATATCAATAAGCTATATGTGTGTATATGTATACATGAGAAATGTGACTGATTTTCATTTTAGCAATCACCAGTTCAGTGTTAGCCCTTTTCAAAGTAGTCCACCTGTGAGGAAATACTGATTTTCCAGTGATGCTGTCATTATTCAGAACTCTTTTGGAATGTTTCAGGAATTCTCTACACAGTCTGTAGTATCTGCAATTAATGGCAAGGCTTTATTGTCCACAGGTTGAATTCCTTTTAGGAAATAGGCAAAAGTCATTCAGAATCCAATTAGATAGTGAAATAGTAGGCGATTCTCCTTTTGGTTAAAACAAAAATTTTCAAGTAATCAAATTACTTTTCTAGTGGACTTTGGAGGGAAACCAAAAGTTAAACTGCCCAAATGGTTTCAGTCATGATCTTCATGCTTGCGGTTAGAAATTTATAGCTATGCCTATGTGTTCTCTCTCGCTCCACTTTGACTCTGTTCTCAAAAGTGAATTTCTTTTCTACCACCATGCTCCTTCTGTTAGCCTGGACCCATCTTACATTTTCCTGAGGGTCAAAAAAGAGAAGTCTTTAAATCCAGTTAAGCTGATATAAGTGCCCATTGGAGATGGGTGCACATAAATAAAAGAGTACTTCGGGGATCCTGGGCCCTTTGGTCATAAACAAACATGGTAGCACTGTTAAAAGGTACCTTTATGGGCAAAATACACAGAAGGGAAGATGGTAAATTCATAGGTAGGTCATTTTTACTGTTTTCCATATCTTAAGAAGGAACTTTTTTTTTTTCTTAAGACCAGTTATTTTATTTATCAGTGTCCAGCATGGAAGTTGTGATACAATAAGAACTGTATTTGATCTTTGTTCCCAGTCCCTGACACAGAGCTACGAAAAGCCTTATAATTTCCTGAGTGACCGGAGTGCCTTTTGTTAGTCATAATAAGCCCCTTTTGATCATACCTGAGTTTAAGCTAATGAGGTGACAGCATGTGACCCCTAGATAGCCTAAGGTTGGGGCCTGTCTCCAGAAAAATCAAGTGAGTAGAGGGTTAGAACATTCAGCTCAGTCCACAGACCTTTGGCGAGGTGGGGGTCAGGGACGGCAGGGAATAGGGGATGGGGATTAAGCTCTATAAAAACTCTTGGGCCGGGTGTGGTGGTTCACACCTGTAATCTCAGCACTTTGGGAGGCCGAGGCGGGCAGATTACTTGAGCTCAGGAGTTTGAGAGCAGCCTGGCCAACATGGTGAAACCCTGTCTCTACTAAAAATACAAAAATTATCTGGGCATGGTGTTACATGCCTGTAATCCCAGCTACTCCGGAGGCTGAGGCAGGAGAATCAGAATCACTTGAACCCCAGAGGTGGAGGATGCAGTGAGCCGAGATGGCACCACTACACTCAAGCCTGGGCAATACGGTGAGACTCTGTCTCAAAAAAGAAAGAAAAGAAAAGAAAAAGGAAGAAGAAAAAACAAACAAAAAACCTCTTGAACAAGGAGACTTGATGAGCTTCTGGGTTGGTGAATGCATCCACATGCTGGGAGGGCAGTGTATCCCAACTCCATGGGGACAGGGGCTCCTGCGCTTCCAGACCTCACCCTATGTACTCTTCATCTTGCTGTTCATCTGTATCCTTTATAATCTCTTAGAATAAACTGGTAAATGTAACAAAAGTGATTCCCTGAGTTTTGTGAGCCTTTCTGACAAATTATTGAATGCAGGAGGAGGTCATGGAAACACTCCATTTATAGTTGGTCAGTCATATGTACCAGAGGCCTGGCCTTGCAATTGGCATCTGAAGTGGGGATAGTCTTGTGGGACTGAGCCCTTAACTTGTGGGATCTGATGCTAACTCCAGGTAGATAGTGTCAGAATTGAATTAAATTGTAGCGCACTCAGCTGGTGTCCAGAGAGTTGGAGAATTGTTTGGTGTGAAAAAACCCCACACATTTACTGTCAGAAGTGTGGTGTGAGTGTAGAGAAATGTGGTTTTATTGGAGAAGTTCTTTTTTGTGAGTTATTATTTATGTAAACATATTAAAACTTATGCGTGTTTGCAATATTATGAATATCCTAACTCGCTAACCAAGATGACTGCAAAATATACTCAACTACCCACACAGTTTTCCAGAATTCTAAGAGGCCAAAAAAGTCCCTCTTTCTTATATTTAAAAAAAAAAAAAAAAAAGCCTGGGCAACCTAGTGAGACCTCGTCTCTACTAAAAATAAAAAATTCGCAGTGGGTGGTGGTGCACATCTGCGGTCCCAGCTACTTGGGAGGCTGAGGTGGGAGGATCGCTTGAGCCTGGGAGGCTGAGGCTACAGTGAGCCAAGATTGTGCCACTGCATTCCAGCTTGGGTGACAGATCAAGACACTGTCTTAAATAAATAAATAAAAATAAGTATAAATGCAAACCAAATATTGAAAAAAAGAGGTCTATAAAGAGGAAAAAAGGTAAAGATTCACTAACTCATGTAATAGTGACACTGAACAATGCAGTTTGTCTAGCTATAAAAAGCTATGCATTACACAAACTGATAGGAGAGTACCTAGTAAATTTAATCTGATGATTAATTCTTTTGTAATATGGCATCAAAAAAGCCTTAACAAAATATGAACTGGTCATTTCTTGTTCCACTATACCAGGCAAAATATTTAAAATACAGACGTATGTATCCATGTTTTGTTTTTTTTTTAGTTTTAATTTTAATTTTATTTATTTTTTTGAGACGGAGTCTTGCTCTGTTGCTCAGGCTGGAGTGCAGTGGCGCAATCTCGGCTCACTGCAACCTCCACCTCCCCAGTTCAAGCGATTCTCCTACCTCAGCCTCCCGAGTAGCTGGGACTACAGGCACGTGTCACCATGCCCGGCTAATTTTTTGTAGTTTTAGTAGAGACGGGGTTTCACCATGTTAGCCAGGATGGTCTCGATCTCCTGACCTCGTGATCCACCCGCCTAGGCCTCCCAAAGTGCTGGGATTACAGGCGTGAGCCAACACGCCTGGCCAATTTTTTGTTGTTGTTGTTGTTTATTTTTGAGAGAGTTTTGCTCTCATTGCCCAGGCTGGAGTGCAACGGCACAATCTCAGCTCAATGCAACCTCCATCTCCTAGGTTCAAGCAATTCTCCTACCTCAGCCTCCCAAGTAGCTGGGATTACAGGCATGCACTACCACGCCTGGCTAATTTTGTACTTTTAGTAGAGACAGGGTTTCTCCATGTTGGTCAGGCTGGTCTCGAACTCCTGACCTCAGGTGATCCACCTGCCTCGGCCTCCCAGAGTGCTGGGATTACAGGCATGAGCCACCGCACCTGGCCCTATTTTTTATTTCTTTGTGATAGAGTCTCCCTATGTCACCCAGGCTGGAGTAGTGGTGCAATCTCAGCTCATTGCAACTGCTACCTCCCAGGCTCAAGGGATTCTCCTGCCTCCACCTCCTAAGTAGCTGGGACTACAGGGTGCACCACCGTGCCTGGCTAACTTTTGTATTTTTTGTAGAGATGAGGTAGGGGTCAGGGGCAGTTCATCATGCTGGCCAGGCTGGCATTGAACTCCTTGGCTCAAGCAGTCTGCCGGCCTCCCAGCTAAAAAAGTGCTGGAATGACTGGCATAAGCCACCTAGCCTGGCCCATGTTTATTTTACATATGTTTAAAATACAAGGTTGTGACTTACCCAGTGTCTTTCTTAACTTTGAGCACTGATTATAAGCAAGAATTCTAACTTGGATTATTTTCTTAGTCTGAATGTTTTTACTGATAAATATAATTCATATTTCTTTGACTTCTTCATACTCTCTTTTGACGTATTTTCTCCCTTACTCCACAATTTTACCAGATAGTGAATAGTAATCTACCAATGTACTCAGTGTTAATAAACATACCTTCTGAAGTTACAGAAACTCGGTTCCCTTTTGAAGCATTTAAATTTAATTTCTTCAGTTTTCTACAGTTAGACAGGTGCAGGAGAGCAGCATCTGATATATCGCAGCTCCGTAGATCTAGAGTTTGGACTTCAGGATGTAAAATCTATAACAAGTGATTTTGAAAAAATTATTTCTTTCTATAAATACAAATATTTATTCCATATTCAGTGTTTTGGTGGTCGTAACAGACAAGTGGCTGATGTAAAATACAGCAAAGAATACAGAAGCATATCCATGTGCAGACAGACACACAAAGCAGGGGAAAACCACATCTACTTCCAGCAGGAGGTGCAGCTTTCAGTGCTGGCAAAGTCCTTCTTGGGACACAAAGCACTGTTGAGATGGCTAATTCAGGGGAAGGATCCGTAGACCTGAGAAGCTTAACCAATGTGGCAGTGAGTAATAATCTTCTGGTAGCTGCTAGCATTAGAGACTCTCCCTGTGGGCCTCTGTGCTTAGGAAGTATGAGTCTTTAATCACTTGTGTACCAAGCGCTTACAGAGCACTAGTACTGCTTATCTAGAACATCTACCTTCTATATCATTATTTTTGGGAGCTAATACAATACCCCAGTATTATTGGGTGTTTTCTTGAGGTTGACAAATAATAGATTAATTCCTAAGCATTCTGAGCTCTTTCCTGTGAGTATTTTTCTGTTCTTTATTTTTTTTCCAAAATAGAAATGGCTTTACCTTTCTGAAAATAAAATAAGGTATTATTATTGTAAAACACTCAGACAATTTAGAAAAATTATAATAAGTTATAAGAATAATGATTTCTATTTATTAGATGCTTACCAGGAAGGGTACTGTCATATACATTATATTATTTTTTATTTTATTTTATTTTTGAGATGGAATTTCACTCTTGTTGCCCAGGCTGGAGTGCAATGGCGTGATCTCGGCTCACTGCAACCTCCGCCTCCCGGGTTCAAGCGATTCTCCTGCCTCAGCCTCCCAGTAGCTGGGATTACAGGCATGCACCACCACGCCTGGCTAATTTTGTATTTTTTAGTAGAGATGTGGTTTCTCCATGTTGGTCAGGCTGGTCTCAAACTCCCGGCTTCAGGTGATCTGCCCGCCTTGGCCTCCCAAAGTGCTGGGATTACAGGCGTGAGCCACTGTGACTGGCCTACATTATGTTATTTAATATTCTCTCTCCCTCTCTTTCCACTGCCCACCACCCCCCCGCCCGCCCCCAAGGGATTGGTCATTGCCATTTTACAAATCGGGAATTAAGACCCTGAGAGCTTAAGTAGCCAACATAAAGAACATAGCCAAAAGGAGCGGAGCTGGGATTGGAACCCAGGTCCTTTTAATTCCAAAGCCTAAACTTTTAACCTCTATAACTAAAATTACCCATAATACCAATACCCAGAGATAAAATTATATTAGCTTTTTAAAAATGTTAGATTCAGGGGGTACATGTGCAGGTTAGTTACAGGGATATACTGCATGATGCTGAAGTTTAGGCTTCAATTGAACCCATCACCCAAAGAGTGAACACAGTACTTGACAGGTAGTTTTTCAACCCTTGCTTCCCTTCCTCCTTCCTCCCTTTTGAAGTCCCCAGTGTGTATTTTTCCCATCTTTATGTCTGTGTGCACCCAGCGATTGGCTCCCACTTATAAGTGAGAACATGCAGTATTTGGTTTTCTGTGTCTGCATTTATTCATTAGGATAATGGCCTCCAGCTGCATCCATGTTGCTGTAAAGGACATGATTTTATGGCTGTATATATTCATTTTGATGTTTTTTGAGTTTAAAAAACGCTTTGAAGAACAACAGGATCAGATCACATATAAGATGAGCACTTTTTATAAAATCAATAGATTGTGGTTGTATATTATTCCATTTTCTGCAAGTATCATAACTTATTAAATGCATCCTACACTGGCAAACACTTGAGTTGAACATTTAGGTTGCTTTAGGTAGGCAATATTGTGCCGTGATTAAGAACATGTGCTTTGCAAGCAGACTGCCCAACCTGGAACCCTATGATTGCCATCAAGCTCAGTTTTCTCTCTGTGCTTTACTAGCCTTATTACTAAAACGGGATATGTTGTGAGAAATAAAGGTGTCTTGCTTATAACATATGCTATACATAACTATGCTTATTATCATAAATGATATTATAATGAATATATGTGTGTACTTTTCTATTATCTTCCTGAGATTTCTACAGGAAGTAAATTGTTGAATTAATAATAAGCAAATCTTTAGAATTTTTAATAATGCCAAACTGTCCGTCTAAAAGGTTTTTTTAAATCAATTTACACTCTCACTAGCAGGAGATAAAAGTGACAGTTTCTCCACACTATTGCTAACATTGGGTTTTGGGATTTTTTTAAAGTCTCTGCCAAACTGAAAGGCAAACTGTCACTTTGATGACTAGTAAGGTTAAATATCCTTTGATATGTTATTGGAGATTTGTATTTTTTCCTCTGAGTATTTCCTGATTCTTCTGGTTTTTTATTTGGTTGTTTTGTTTTTTCTTATTGGTTTGGAGGGGTTCTTTATATTGTCAAGATAAAAAAGCCCCTAGATTTTCATACATACTGTAAATATTTTTCCAAGTTTTTTACTTTGTTTCTTTTTTTTTTCTTCTTGCCATAAGGAAGTCTGTATTTTTATGTAATCAAATCCATCCATCTTTTTTTCTTGGTTTCCAACTTTAGTATCATGTTTAAAAAGGCCTTCTCCATCCAGAGAGTATAAAAAGATTTATGAAATACTTCAAAAACAGCCATCCAAAGATGTGTGTCACTTTGTATCGGATGTTGTATCTGGCTTTTTGAATAATGTCATAAGCAAGACTCTTGTTAAGGATGGAGACTAGAGGGAGAGTACCCAGAAAAATCATGTCTTGTTTTTCTATCTCATTCACCCTCTTCACCCCTCCTTTTAAATTCAGCTAAAATTAGGCTTAAAAAATGGTAAGGATTGCCATCAAACAAAAACCTAAGTCACTGAAGGATAAGCTAAAGGGATAGAAAGAAATGTGGATGGTGGAAAAGTGAAGAAAACCACCATTTTTCTACAGTGTCATCATGGTTCATCTATGAGTCACATATAACATTACATACTTCAACAGAACCATCAACAATAAGAACCTGGAGATATTATTCTACTTCCACAGAGCCAAGCAAACTACACCACTAAGATATCTATGTTCAAATGCAAGCTAACATGAAGAAAATAAAGCATTATAATAAAGATATATCAGGTTAATGCAGAAGAAACATTAAAGACAGGTTGAAGTGCAATTCCAATGTAAAGTCACAGGGTTAGTCACATGCTCTAGCATGTAGGCTGGGCACTGTGGCTCACACTTATAATCCTAGATCTTTGGGAGGCCAAGGTGGGCAGATTGCTTGAGCCCAGAGGTTCAAGACCAGCCTGGGAAACATGGTGAAACCCTGTCTCTAAAAAAAATACAAAAATTAGCTGGATGTGGTAGTGGGTGCCTGTAGTCCTAGCTACTCAGGAGGCTGAGGTGGGAGGATCACCTGAGCCCAGGAGGTTGAGGCTGCAGTGAGCCATGATTATGCACTCTACCCTGGGTGACAGAGTGAGACCCTGTCTCAAAAAAAAAACAACAGACAAGCAACAACCACAGAAAAACATATGCTGGAGTGCTATCATCAGACCTTGCTTCCTTTTGATTACAGGCTTTAGGCAGAAGGTGAAGTGAAGTCAGAGCAATTGTGGAGTCCTAATTAGGGAAAAGGAGTCAGGCTGGCAGGACAAGGGGAAAGCAAATAAGCTACAGGTCTGCCTTTCTTCATGGTCGAGAACATATAAACAAAAAGAAGCAGCAGATAAGCTATAGGTCTGCCTTTCTTTATGGCCCAGAACATATAGCCCTCCTGTGCAGACAACATACAAAACTCATAAACCTCCTGCTTATCACCAAACACTTTGATCTATCATCAAACACCTCGGCTGACAGAAGGATGCAAGTTAGTTCCCTCCTACCTTGGTGCTGTCAATCAGCCCAAGTTCCATTCTATAAAATCCCCAGCAAGCCTTTGTCTCCTGGCAGTTGGGTCCTCTCTTGCTGGTTCTGCCCGTTGCTCCCTTGCAATGTATTTTCATATTTTCTCTAATAAATCTGCCTTTCTTGGCCGGGCGCAGTGGCTCACGCCTGTAATCCCAGCACTTTGGGAGGCTGAGGCGGGCAGATCACAAGGTCAGGAGATCGAGACCATCCTGGCTAACATGGTGAAACCCCGTCTCTACTAAAAATACAAAAAATTAGCTGGGTGTGGTGGCGGGCGCCTGTAGTCCCAGCTACTCAGGAGGCTGAGGCAGGAGAATGGCGTGAACCTGGGAGGCAGAGGTTGCAGTGAGCCAAGATCATGCCACTGAGCTCCAGCCTGGGTGAAAGAGCAAGACTCCGTCTCAAAAAAAAAAAAAAAAAAATCTGCCTTTCTTTACCTACAACTGTCTTGGTAAATTCTTTTACCACCATTCCACCAGCCTGGATAGATGCCGCTCACCCCCAACAGCAATTGGCAGTTCTAGTCTCTGCAGACTAGATGGTGATGGCTGCAGAGTGGTGGTGGCTGCAAACCCAAAGACAATATTTAAATGTAAGTAGTGTAGAAACTACTAACTAGCATTTTCACTTTTTGAAACACAAATAGCAAAAATACAAAAGATAACACAGGAGTAGTATCGAAGGAAATTATCTACTCTGCTATTTCATAACCTTTAAAATCAGAGGCTGAAGGTTAAGCCCTAATCTCAGGGGCTGTTTAGCAGAACAAAGAGTGATTAACTACCTTTTTCTAGTGCTTGGGGCTCTCTGCCTTGGAGCTCATCACTCCAGCCCCTCTCCAGGCCTCCACCCCCTATGTCAGCTCAGTAGGGCTGAAACAGACTTGGGTCTGGCCTCCTTTACTCTTACCACTACCAGAGAGTATACAGAGATATGTTCACAGGCCAAAACAAGACATCTAGAGAGCACCACTATTTCAAAAGAAAAACAAAGATTACTGATTCCATCAGGAGCAGAGGAATTAGAACAGAGAGGCCAAATATATTAATAAGCATAATAATATGCTAAAAGAAATAAGAAAAGATTAATAAGATAAAACAAGAAACCATAAAAAGGTGAATTGGAAATATTAAATATGAAAAATATAGCAGTTGAAAAAAGAACAGTATAGATGAGAAGAGTGATTTTTTAACTACTGGTCATTATCCATGAATGGATTACAAAATCAGTTTAGCAGACTGTGATCAATATTTTTTCAGTAAAATAAGACTAAATAGAATAAAATTAAATAGAAAAGACCAAAATGTACTATACATTATACTGTTACACCTAAGTGTGGTTTGTGTACTACAGTCACAATGTAACGTATATTTCTTATTGTGAGTCTTGATCAAAAAGTTTTAAACTTTTTGAAAACACAGAGGTCAAGGGTACAGGTACCATGAAGACAAGTGTGTATGGAAGGCTAATGGGAGCTGACCAGAACAACACCATTTTGTTCCTGAATGTCATTCTGCAACTGCTTGACTGTAGAACGTACTTGCTGATGCTGCAGATGAAATTGCTGCCACTTCTGAAAAGACTATGCTATGCTGATGACCGAACTTTTTCCAAACCCCTGAATCAAGGACTTCTGCCTAGAAACCCTTATTCTAACTAATGAATTGTTTGATAACCCTCTCCCACCTTTCTCTTTAAAAGACCTCATATATCTCTTAGGACATATGAATTAAATAGTTAGGACATGATTTCAGATGCCTCTGGAATCTGTGTTCCTTGAATTCAATTCTAAAACCACCAATAAACCTTTTTGCTTGGATTTTCAGTCTCCACGACTCTGGTTGACACAAGAGAAGTAACTGAGACAATGGTAGAAGATGTTTTAGGAACTATTACATGTTGCGGGAAGTCAGGGACCCCAAATGGAGGGACCAGCTGGAGCCATGGCAGAGGAACATAAATTGTGAAGATTTCATGGACATTTATCACTTCCCAAATAATGCTTTCATAATTTCTGATGCCTGTCTTTATTTTAATCTCTTAATCCTATTATCTTCATAAACTGAGGATGTACGTCACCTCTGGACCACTGTGATGATTGCATTAACTGTACAAATTGATTGTAAAACATGTGTTTGAACAATATGAAATCAGTGCACCTTGAAAAAGAACAGAATAACAGCAATTTTAGCGAAAAAGGGAAGACGACCATAAGGTCTGACTGCCTGCGGGGTCAGGCAAAAAGAGCCATATTTTTCTTCTTGCAGAGAGCCTATAAACAGATGTGCAAGTAGGAGAGATACTGCTAAATTCTTTTCCTAGCAAGGAATATTAAGACCCTAGGGAAAGAATTGCATTCCTGGGGGGAGGTCTATAAATGGCCACTCTGGGAGTGTCTGTCCTATGGGAGTGTCTGTCCTATGCGGTTGAGATAAGGACTGAGATACGCCCTGGTCTCCTGCAGTACCCTCAGGCTTACTAGGATTGGGAAACCCCAGCCCTGGTAAATTTGAGGTCAGACTGGTTCTCTGCTCTCGAACCGTTTTCTGTTAAGATGTTTATCAAGACAATATGTGCACTGCTGAACATAGACCCTTATCAGGAATTCTGATTTCGCCCTTGCCCTGTTTCCTCAGAAGCATGTGATCTTTGCTCTGCTTTTTGCCCTTTAAAGCATGTGACCTACTCCCTGTTCGTACATCCCTCCCCTTTTGAAATCCTTAATAAAAACTTGCTGGTTTTGTGGCTCAGGTGGGCATCACAGTCCTACCAATATGTGATGTCACCCCTGGAGGCCCAGCTGTAAAATTCCTCTCTTTGTACTCTTTCTCTTTATTTCTCAGACCAGCCGACACTTAGGAAAAATAGAAAGAACCTACATTGAAATATTGGGGGCAGGTTCCTCTGATAATTACATATGGACATCTTGGTTATCTGGAGGGAAAAAAACAAACCCTTATACTTTATAATATTCTAAAATGTGGGCCAGGCATGGTGGCTCACACCTGTAATCCCAGCATTTTGAGAGGCTGAGGCGGATGGATCACTTGAGCTCAGGAGTTCGAGACCAGCCTGGGCAACATGGTGAAACCCTGTCTCTACAAAAAATGCAAAAATTAGCCAGGCATGGTGGTGTACACCTATAGTCCCAACTACTCAGGAGGCTGAAGAGGGATCACCTAAGTCCAGGCAGCGGAGGTTGCAGTGAGCTGAGATTGCACCACTGTACTCCAGCCTGGGCAACGGAGCATGACCCTGTATAAAAAAAAAAAATTAAAAATGATTACCAGTCTTACCATATACCATTGTTCCAAAAATCTAAAACCATATCTAAACAGAAAATATAACATGCTTGCTTTACAGTTATTCATACTCTTACCTCACTTATATTTGAATCTGTTATCCGTCCCTGCATACTCATTATTTTAATCAGTCTGTCTTTTATGTTGGGAGGCAAAGGCTTAATGTCTGTGAGATATCTGGAAATATTCTTCATGAAGCACCAAAGGCATCTGAAATACAAATACAATATAGTAAATCACACTGGGCCTGTACTGATTCCTAACACTTGTCTTAATGCTATTTGTTAGCACTTAGCCCTTTCATAAAAGTGTGTACATTTTGGCTGGGTGTGGTGGCTCACACCTGTAATCCCAACACTTTGGGAAGCCCAGGCAGGAGGATGGCTTGAGCTCAGGAGTTCGAGACCAGCCTGAACAACATAGTGAAACCCTGTCTCTACAAAAAAAGAAAAAAAAATACAAAAATTAGCTGAGCATGGTGATGTGGGCCTGTAGTCCCAGCTACTTGGGAGGCTGAGGTGGGAGGATCGCTTGGGCCCAGAAGGTCGAGACTGCAGTGAGCTGTGATTGTGCCACTACGCTCCAGCCTGGGCAACAGAGCAAGATCCTGTCTCAAAAAAAAGTATATACATTTTATATTAATACTATATTTACAACTTTAGCTCTGTAAGCTTCAAAAACCTAGTCTGTGTTAAATTACGGACAAGATGCTCTTCCTCTACAATTTTTTTCTATGCATACCTCATTTATCAAAATGCATTTTAAATGACCAACAAGAATGTTTTTCCTAAGTGTCTAATTTCTAAGACACATACTCCTAAATAAGCTTTATATTGGGACCCACTAATTGAAAAGTTTTATCTGTTAATCCAGCAAACTTGTTTTTACTATTTTTCTTGAAAACTATGTGGATAATGAAATCACTAGAGAAAGAACCATAACCACAAAGATTCAGCAAATATTACAAATCACAGAGATATCAAACTCAGTGCCAGGGTTGTATAGGCAGAAAGTAGAGTTATCAGGCAACAACCAAGAATCTTATGACCAACATATCTTATCTGTGTCCTGAAATTCCAACCATCTGAAAAACTCATACTTTAAAGAAACAAATACAAATCTTATTAATTTCTGTCTACAAATATCCCCACATATACAAAATTTTACATTCATGAGTGAATGTGATCATATACCTGTGATTAATTTTTTAGTGCAATTTTAATTTTTTCTTTTTCCTCTTTTGGTTTCCTACACAGTTTCCTCTCTTGTCCTTCCCCCTCCATTAGCTCTCTACACCAATGTAGCATATATTCTTTCTTATTTTTCTCTGTTCTTGTACACACACACACACACACACACACACACACACATTTAAAGGCTTGTGTGGGGGAGGGGTCATTGTTTCCTAAAACAGCACCACAGTACACTTACTTTTATACACCGCCTTTCATTCAGTATCTTATGAAATCCCTTCAAGGCATCCGACACAGTACTGATTCTCCCTTAATGGCCACATCATATTTCACAGTACGGATGATCTATTTAGTGACTTGTATGCTGACAAGCATTACCACTATTTCTAGGATATGTTGTCGGATTATTTTTCAGAAAGTCTGGAAAACACTTCATATTTCTATTAGTAGTGTCAGAAAGCTCCTTTCCCTCTACATCCTTCCAGCAATAGATATCATGGCTAGTTTATTTATTTTTTGAGACAGAGTCTCGCTCTGTCACCCAGGCTGGAGTGCAGTGGCATGATCTCAGCTCACTGCAACCTCTGCCTCCCAGGTTCAAGCAATTCTTCTGCTTCAGCCTCCCAAGTAGCTGGGACTATAGGCGTGTGCCACCATGCCTGGCTAATTTTTGTATTTTTAATAGAGATGGGGTTTCACCATATTGGCCAGGATGGTCAGAACTCCTCACTTGGGATTACAGGCATGAGCCACTGCACCCAGCCCTATTTATTTATTTTATATTTAATTTTAATTTTATTTATTCTTTCCATTTCTTTGTTATCTCCATTTCCCACTCCCATTCCCCACCCCTCTAGGAAACCATTCTCATGTTTAATGTGTATCCTTTCATTGTATATTTCCTTTTAACATGTTTATTGTATGCATGCATTTCTAATTTATAAACATGGGACTTGTCATAGATTTGTTTAGTTTTTCACTCAGCACTGTTTTCAAGATCACCTACTCTTAAATGTTGGAAGGCCTAACAGGTGAAAATGATGTCTCACTATTACGTTAACTTGTATTTCTCTAATTACCAATAAACTTAACATCCTTGCATGAGCTTGCTGGCTATCTGGATATGCTTTTCCATAAACAATCTATACATATCCTTTGCCTGTTTTGTTATTTTTAAAAACTGATACATAATAGATGTACATATTTTCAGGGTACATGTGATAATTTGATACATTCATATAATGTGTAAAGATCAAATCAGGGTAACTGGGTTATCCATCACCTTAAATATTTATCTTTTGTTTATGCTAGGAACATTCAAATTATTCTCTTCTAACCATTTTGAAGTGTATAATAGATTATTGTTAACTATAGTCACCCTACCCATCTATTGAACACTATTTTTTATTTGTGTATTTATACCCATTAATCAACCTCTCTCTATGCCGCCATCCCCTGCCCTTCCCAGCCTCTGTTAGCCACCCATCTACTCTTTATCTTCATGATATCCACTTTTTTTAGCTCCCACATATGAACGAGAACATGTGACATTTGTCTTTCTGTGTCTGGCTTACTTAACAAAATGACCTCCAGTTCCATCCATGTTGCTGCATATGACAGAATTCATTCATTCCCTCCCTCCCTCCCTCCTTCCCTACCTCCCTCTCTCCCGAGATGGGGTCTTGCTCTGTTGCCTAGGTTGGGGTGCAATGGTGCAATCACGGCTCACTGCAGCCTTAACCTCCTAGGCTCAAGAGATCCTCCTGCCTCAGCTTCTAGAGGCATGCTTACCACACTTGACTAAGATTTCATTATTATTTTATTTTATTATTATTTTTTTTCAAGGTGGAGTCTTGCTCTGTCGCCCAGGCTAGAGTGCAGTGGTGCAATCTCGGCTCACTGCAACCTCTGCCACCCAGGTTCAAGCAATTCTCCTTCCTTGGCCTCCCAAATAGCTGGGATTACAGGCACGTGCCACCACGCCCAGCTAATTTTTGTATTCTTAGTAGAGACAGGGTTTCACCATGTTGGCCAGACTGATCTTGAACTCTTGACCTCGTGATCTGCCTGCCTTGGCCTCCCAAAGTGTGGGGAATACAGGCGTGAGCCACTGTACCCAGCAGATTTCATTATTTTTTAATGGCTGAATAATATTCCATCATGTATATGTATTATACCACATTTTCTTTATTCATTCATCCATTGATGGGCACTTAGGTTGATTCCATATTTTGGTTATTTTTATTTTTTTGAGACAGAGTCTTGCTCTGTTGCCAGGCTGGAGTGCAGTGGCACAATCTCAGCTCACTGCAACCTCTGCCTTCCGGGTTCAAGCAATTCCCCTGCCTCAGCCTCCCAAGTAGCTGGGACTACAGGTGCATGCCACCACGCTCAGCTAATTTTTTCTTTTTTAGTAGAGATGGGGTTTCACCATGTTAGCCAGGATGGTCTCAAACTCCTGACCTCGTGATCCACCCGCCTCGGCCTCCCAAAGTGTTGGGATTACAGGTGTGAGCCACCATGCCCAGCCCATATTTTGGTTATTACAAATAGTGCTGCAATAAACATGGGAGTGCAGATATCTCTTTTATATATTTATTTATTTTCTTTTGGATATTTACCCAGTGGTGAAATTGCTGAATCATAGGGTAGTTCCATTTTTAGTTTTTTGAGGACCATTTTGTTATTTGTTGACAAATTTGTAAGAGCTCTTTGTTGTGGCCAAATACATGCCCTATATATTCAGAGAATGTATATTATCTACATGAGAGATGTAATGTTCTCTCTGTGTGTTATATATATATGTGTGTATAAGTATCTCTCTCCATGTATGTATATGTGTTTGCACATAAATATGTTTAATGTATATATGTTTATTTACAGTATTATCTAATTCTACTGTATTCTTATTTTTCTACTAAATATGTGGAATTTGTAGTTTATGATATTTGTAATTTAAAATCAAGTCTTCTTTTCATTTCTGCAAGTTTTTGCTTGTTGTTTTATAATAAAAAATTTCAAAAATACAGAAATATAAAACATGGTGATATACATCTATGTACCTCAAACCTAGAATTTTGTTACTCTTTTATCATATTTGTGTCCAACATCTCAAGACATAAAACATTTCTGATTAAGGCTGAGCATGGTGGCTTATGTCTATAATCCCAGCACTTTGGGAGACTGAGACAGGAGGCTCACTCGAGCCCAGGAGTTCAAGACAAGCCTGGGAAACATGGCAAAACCCTGTCTCTACAAATAATACAAAAATTAGCTGGGTGTAGTGGCATTCACTTGTAGCCCCAGCTACCTGGGGTGCGGGGGTGCTGAGGTGGGAGGATTGTTTGAGTCCAGGAGGTGAGGCTGCAGTAAGCTGTGATTGTGCCACTGCGCTCCAGCCTGGGTGAGAGAGCTAGACTGTCTCAAAAAAAGAAAAAAAAAATTTTCTGATAAAATTAAAGCCACTTTTATATACTTGACTGGTTTACTCTATGTATCTCTGTTTGTAGAGACAATTACTACCATAAAGTTTTAAAAATAGTTCCTGTCCATTGTTTAATTATACTTTTAATACTAATGTATATATCTATAAATAAATTATTGATTTTTAAAATATAAATAAAGTTCCCTTAAATCATTTCACAGGAGTTGCTACAGCAGCATGGAAAGCTTTTTTAATATTATGATATTCTCAAAGCTGTACTATGAGTCGGGGGTAAAGAAAAAAGCCCAAAAAATTTTCCAATTCTCAAATTATAGCTTTTATGGCAGGAAAGCATTAGAATACACCTCCACCTGTAATATAAAGCAAGCAAACCACCAGATATCTCCAACTAGGATCTTAAGATTCCCTCTAAATTGTTCTCTAGAAACACCATTTGTGCTTTTAATCTGCCTTTAAAATTTTTATTTATTTATCTTGAGACAAGGTCTCACTCTGTTGCCCAGGCTGGAGTACAGTGGCACAATCACAGCTCACTGCAGCCTCAACCTCCAAGGCTCAAGTGATCCTCTTACCTCAGCCTCCCAAGTAGTTGGGACTACAGACATGCACCACCACAATCAGCTAATTTTCTGTATTTCTTGTAGAGATGGGGTCTCTATATGTTGCCCAGGCCGGTCTTGAACTCCTGGGCTGAAGTGAGCCTCCCGCCTTGGCCTCCCAAACTGCTGGGATTACAGGCATGAGCCCTGCGCTCGGCCTTAATCTGCGTTTTAAACAGGAACACAGAACAAAAAAGATTGTTTGCAAATAAACATTTGAAAGAATAGAGCAACAGCTGATCAGGGTCCAGGCATTGAAACAAAGCAACGATTGTAGAAGACAATACAAACAACTCAAGCAAGAAACTCAAAAGCAGAGACTTTGCAGTAATGTGTGTGCTGGTTATTTCCATTGACCTAAAAGCTCTACCTGAAACAAATATAAACTAGGAGGATCTTTTTAACTTATTACCTGAACAGAAAGAAGTCACTGCCACCAACAACATTGTGCAATTTTATTAACCATTCAAGTCCAGTAGCATCTGGTAAAATTAGGACAGAATTGGGATTAAAAAATGAACAAATATTCAGTATCAAACAGTTCAAAAGAAGCCACTACATACTCTTTTCACAAATACGTTTCACAAAGCCAGTACAGTACTAGCCATTAACCCAAGTGTACTGAAGTAGCAAAGATGCAACAAGAAAAATAGCTATGTTAGAAAGACCAACATTTTAGAAAAAGAGTAAAACTCTTTCAGTTTCTTCCCTTTAGCTCCTAAAACAACATTGTACAGTCTGGATTTACCTATCTAGTCCTACATCAGCTTCTAGAATATTCGTCAGGAGCAAAAAATAAAATGACACTGGCCAGTATAGTCTGAATATCTAGGAAGAAGAGCGGGGAGAAAGTCAGTTCTTAGAACGAATTAGTCAGCTTCAGCCTCATCACCAGGATCTCTGGATTCTTTGCTCTTCCGCATTTCTTCAACGTGCTTATCTTTCTCTGCAAACACTCCAGTGTGGTAGTCATTTGCGCCTTCCTGTTCTCTTTGTTAGCTTCCATTTTGTGGGTCAGTCTCTCTTCTGCTATTTCACTGAAGCTGTTCTTTTATTGATTTCTGAAGCACTTCTTTCTCCTGCTCTCATTTTTCAGCAAGCTGCTTCAAGACCTCAGCTTCGCAGGGCTTGTGTCTTTCTTCTGAAGCTTCTGATTTATTCTGAATTTCCTCCAGGGAAAGATCTTTCTTCTTTGGAGGGGAAATAAGGAACTCTGGGATGGATTCTTTTGATGGTATCTGAGAATCAGCTCAAAAGCCTAGCCTGAGGCACACTTCTCCAGTGCTTTCACCTGGATATCAGAAATAGCCATGATGAATGAAAGACAAGAGACTGGCAGTGTATTCTACAAAATCCACTGGGATAAGGAAAACTCTGCTAGATCTGAGCCACCTGACCACACTCTGAGCTGTTTTCTGTATTTATAAAATGTAAGAGTAGTTTATTAAGTTTCCTAACGTGACTAAATTTGACTAAACTACATGACAGGTTTCCTTTTTGTAAGACTGGTGTTAGTTGCAAATTCATGATATTTTCTTGTGGAATATTCCTTTTATCATTAAGTAATGTCTCTCTTTATCCGTATTCATGTTTTTCACTTTAGAGACTATTCTGTTTGATTTCAGTATTGCTCCATCATTTTTCCATGGTTTCTTTTGCTCAACATTATGTTTGTGAAATTTATCTGTATCGTTACATGTAGCTATAGATTATTCATTTCCATTTTCACGTTGTTCATTTCCATTTTCACTAACGTATAATATTCTGTTGTTTGACCAATTTATTCTACAGTGAATACACAGTTGGGTCGTTTGTAACTCTTTATTATTATGAATATCAATATGAATATTCTTAGACATGTCTTTTGGTACACACGTATCTGTGTTTCAACTGAGTGTATATATCTAGTAGTGGAACTGCTGGCTCATAGGGTAGGCATATGTTTAGCTTAATGCCAGTTTTTCAAAGTGATTGTACCCAATCACAATCCTACCATTGGTGAATGAGCATTCTTGTGGTCCATATCCTTGCCAACACTTGGCATTGTTAATCTTTTAAATTTTAGTCATTTTAGTGGGTATATAATAGCAATGCAATGTGGCATTAAATTGCAATCTCTGATTAATATGGGTACACATTCATCTTTTTATTGTCTGGTTGGATATCCTCTTTTGTGGAATATCTACTCAAGTATTTTGCCATATTTCATTTTGGGTTAATTATGTTTCTTACTGATATATAGGAATTCCTGTTATATGCTGGATATGAACCTTCTGTTTGTTATATATGTTGCAAATATATTCCCCCATTCCGTGGACTGCCTTTCCACTTTCTTAATCATGTCTTTTGCTGAAGAGAAGTACATTCTAATACAGTCCAATTTATCAGTGTTTTCCATTACAGCAGGTGATTTTTTGTCCTCTTCATAAACTTTCCCTGTCCTAAGTTCATGAAGATATTCTCCTATGTTTTCTTCTACAAGAATTCACTAAGTTTATTGTTTCACCTTTACTTTTTGACTTACAAACCACCAGGAACTGATTTTTTTTTTTTACATTTTTATTTTACTTTAAGTTCCGGGATATACACCTAGGTATTAAGCCCCACATGCATTGTCTATTTGTCCTGATGCTATCCTTTCCCTTGCTCCCCGCAACCACAGGCCCCGGTGTGTGTTGTTCCCCTCCCTGTGTCCATGTGTTCTCATCATTCAGCTCCACTTATGACATGCGGTGTTTGGTTTTCTGTTCCTGTGTTAGTTTGCTGAGGATGATGTCTTCCAGCTTTATCCATGTCCCTGCAAAGGACGTGATTTCATTTCTTTTTATGGCTGCATAGTATTCCATGGTTTATATGTACCACACTTTCTTTATCCAGTCTATCGTTGATGAGCATTTGAGTTGGTTCCATGTCTTTGCTATTGTGAATAGTGCTGCAATAAACATATGTGTGCAATAAGCAAACATTCATTGTAATAGAATCATTTATATTCCTTTGGGTATATACTCAGTAATGGGATTGCTGGGTCAAATGGTATTCCTGGATAAACACATTCGTTATGAAAAAAGATTAAATAAATTCTTCTCTAGTGTCAAGCTACTTTAAACTTGTTTTAATTCAAGACTCTTCCGTGGTGCCTTCTAATCTGTCTACTGACAGTCTAATTTAATTCAGTCTTATTTAATTCACAAGAGGCAGTATCAGAAACTGGGATTTCTTGGTAACTAAGATTTATAGTTAACTTTTTTTTTTTTAATTTTACTTTAAGTTCTGAGATACATGTGCAGAACATTCAGGTTTGTTACATAGGTATACATGTGCCATGGTGGTTTGCTGCCCCTATCATCCTGTCATCTAGGTTTTAAGCCCTGCATGCACTAGGTATTTGTCCTAATGCTCTCCCTCCCCTTGTCCCCAACCCCCCGACAGGCCCCGGTGTGTGATGTTCCCCTCCCTGTGTCCATGTGTTCTCATTGTTCAACCTGAATTTGAATGTTGGCCTGTCTTGCTAGGTTGGGGAAGTTCTCCTGCATAATATCCTGAAGTGTGTTTTCCAACGTGGTTCCATTCTCTCAATCACTTTCAGGTACACCAATCAATCGTAGGTTTGGTCTTTTCACATAGTCCCATATTTCTTGGAGGCTTTGTTCGTTTTCATTCTTTTTTCTCTAATCTTGTCTTCGCCTCTTATTTCAGTAAGTTGATCTTCAATCTCTGCTATCCTTTCTTCTGCTTGATCAATTTGGCTATTGATATTGTATATGCTTCATGAAGTTTTCATGCTGTGTTTTTCAGCTCCATCAGGTCATTTATGTTCTTCTCTAAACTGGTTATTCTAGTTAGCAGTTCCTGTAACCTTTTATCAAGGTTCTTAGCTTCCTTGTGTTGGGTTAGAACATGCTTCTTTAGCTTGGAGAGTTTGTTATTACCAACCTTCTGAAGCCTACTTCTGTCAACTCGTCAAACTCATTCTCTGTCCAGTTTTGTTCCCTTGCTGGCGAGGAGTTGTGTTCCTCTGGAGAATAGGCGTTCTGGTTTTTGGAATTTTCAGGCTTTCTGCTCTAGTTTCTCCCCAACTTTGTGGTTTTATCTACCTTTGGTCTTTGATGTTGGTGACCTATGGATGGGGTTTTGGTGTGGATGTCCTTTTTGTTAATGTTAATGCTATTCCTTTCTGTTTGTTAGTTTTCCTTCTAACAGACAGGCCCCTCAGCTGCAGGTCTGTTGGAGTTTACTGGAGGTCCACTACAGACCCTGTTTGCCTGGGTCTATAGACCTGTCTGCTGCCTTTTGTTCAGATATGCCCTGCCCCAGAGGTGGAATCTAGAGAGGCAGTAGGCCTTGCTGAGCTGTAGTGGGCTCCGCCCAGTGTGAGCTTCCTTGCCACTTTGTTTACACTGTGAGCATAGAACTGCCTACTCAAGCCTCAGCAATGGCAGATGCCCCTCCCCCCGCCAAGCTCCCACATCCCAGGTCGATCTCAGACTGCTGCGCTAGCAGCGAGCAAGGCTCCGTGGGTATGGGACCTACCAAGCCAGGCACAGGAGGCAGTCTCCTGGTCTGCCGATTGGGAAGACCGTGGGAAAAGCGCAGTATTTGGGCAGAAGTGTACTGTTCCTCCAGGTACAGTCACTCAGAGCTTCCCTTGACTAAGAAAGGGAAATCCCCCGACCCCTTGCACCCAGGTGAGGCGACGCCCTGCCCTGCTTCAGCTCGCCCTCCGTGGGCTGCAGTCACTGTTCAACCAGTCCCAGTGAGATGAACCAGGTACCTCAGTTGGAAATGCAGAAATCGCCCATCTTCTGCGTCAATCTTGCTGGGAGCTGCAGACTGGAGCTGTTCCGATTTAGCCATCTTGGAAGTGACCCCCCAATTTCTTTTTAATGATATAAAATCTTTCCTAAGCATCACTAGGATCAGAAAAGCAAATTTTTCAGAAATTTCAAAAATGTAGAGAAAAGGTTAGACATTTTGTTAGGGAAGTAAAAATATATACAATTATACACATATAAAATTATATTTGTTCTGGAATATACAATATGTTATTTGTATTGCTCACTGTAGATCTAGTGACTGTAAGAACTTATGTAGCATTTTATCAAGCCTCCCTATCTCTTTAGAGACTTCAAAGACTTCAGAAAGGTATGGAGAACATCAAGTGTTGGTCAAGATGGTAGTCAACAGGAACTCTCAAACATTGAGAGTAGGCATGTAATTTGGTACAAGCATCTGGGAAAACTGTTTGGCCTTATCTAGTAAAGCTAAAGATGTATAGATCCTAAGATCTAGCAATTCCAGTTGGAGGTATCAACCCTGGAAAACCTTGCACTTTTGAGTCAGAAGATGTAGACAACAAAACTCACAGCAGCATTGTTTGTAACAGAGAGAACTAAAAACAACTCAAATTACCATCCACAGTAAATAGAATGAATTACAATATAGTTATACAATGGAACCTTTTGTTTGTGCAATTTATTCAAGTGGTTGCATGCGGCCACAGTTCATTTCATTCTCACTATATGTTATAATACATAGATGATACATGTATGTGTGTATACATATATTTCATTGTGTGAATATACTACATTTAATTTTTCCATTCCGTTGTCATTTGACATTGTCAACATACATTGCTTTACTTCTTTTTTCTTTTAAAAAGTTGAGATGAAAGATAATATGAAATTAATCATTTTACAGTGTGCACTTCAGTGGCATTTTGTACATTTACAATGTTGTGCAACTACCACCTGTATCTAGTTCTAAAACATTTTCACCAGCCCAAAAGAAAACTTATCTCTATTAAGAAGTCAGTCCCTGCCGGGTGTGGTGGCTCCCGCCTGTAATCCCAGTACTTTGGGAAGCTGAGGCAGGTGGATCATCTGAGGTCAGGAGTTCGAGACCAGCCTGACCAACATGGTATAACCCCATCTCTACTAAAAACACAAAATTAGCCGGGTGTGGTGGCAGGTGCCTGTAATCCCAGCTACTTGGGAGGCTGAGGCAGGAAAATCGCTTGAACCATGGAGGAAGAGGTTTCAGTGAGCTGAGATCGTGCCACTGCACTCCAGCCTGGACAACATGAGTGAAACTCTGTCTCAAAAAAAAAAAAAAAAAAAAAAAAGTCAATCCCCATTCCTCCTTTTTCTCACAAATACCAATTATGGGTTGTAATACCTCAGAACTACCAATTTGCTTCCTGTCACTATTGATTTATCTGGATTTATACAATATGTGGCCTCTGTGTCTGGCTGCCTCCAATTAGCATCATGTTTTCAAGGTTTATCCACATTGTAGTATGTATCAGTATTTCATTCCTTTTTACAGCTGAATAACATTCAACTATACAAATATACCACATTTTGTTTATTGATTCATCAATTGATGGACATCTATCTGGGTTTTTCTACCTTTGGCTAATGTGAATAATGCTGCTATGAACATTCATGTACAAGTATTTGAGTACCCAGTTTCAATTCAATTGGGTATAGACTTCGAAGTCAAATTGTAGCAGAATTGTAGGCCAAGTGTAGTGGCTCATATCTATAATCCCAGCACTTTGGAAGCCAACGTGGGAATATCTCTTGAGTCCAGGAGTTTGAGACCAGCCTCATTTATTTGGTTGAGCCACAGGTGAGCAGTCTCTCAAAACAAAAGTGAATGCAGAGCCTTGCCTAACAGTGCAAAGCCAGCTGCTTATATATCTGGCTCCTGTGACAGTCTGATTTGATTGGTGAGGATGATGGGGTGCTGGGCATATGGGTGGCCGAAATTATCAAGGACCGTGGAGTAAAATGTAGCGGTTTCCACTGGGGCAGAAAAAGAAGGACTTCCGGGTTTGGATGCTCAATGGGAGGTACCCAGGGAAGGAAGCTGGGTATCTGATGCTCAGGTATCAATACTGGGGTGGCATCAATACAGGAGTGGACAGCAAGAGGGAAATATCCTCAACACCCTCAGCATTCCCTGTGAGCCAACCTCCCTGCCACTCTGCATTCCCCACACTTCCAGCTGGTGAACAGCAGTCTCCTGTTGGCTGTTGCTATAATTCATAACTTGGGCACACATTAAGCTCCTTGGTCTCTGATCCCTTAGGGGAAAAAGGCAACCAAATGCAACTGATGGGGTCTGGGTAAAGTCTTCAGTGGGGAAGAGAGGCTAAAGTGACACTGCAGGTGGAGCCTACAAAGTTTGCCAATATCTATCTTAGTCAACAAACAACACGTCCTTGGTCAAGGCATATTATATTTTTACTGACTCTTGGGCTGTTGACAATGTTACCTGGTCTGCCACTTGGAAGAAAACAAACTAGCGGATTACAGACACTCCTCTTTAGGACTGTGAACTGTGAAAACAAATCACAGCAGAGAATCAGACAGATGTCCATGGTAATGGCTCATTCTCTAATGGAATAGACTGCAATGATGCTGCTAATCAAGTATACACCATCCAGACTGCTGCCACTGCTGCCAGGATCAGCAGTCTGCACACTGCAACAACACACTGCACATAGCAACATTATCTGCCATCATGGCCTAGGAACAGAGTAAAGATTACATGTATCTGATGCTACCATTGCATGCTGGTCTTGTGCTTCCTTTCAAAAGTCAGCCTGTTTTGTCTCAGTGAAATAGACCATATTTTATGGTGTGTGGTCCCTCTTACTTCTGACAAGTTGACTATATCAGGCCTTTGACACACACACACACACACACACACACACACACACCTGGGGCTATTGTTAATGTGTTACAGTTGTTGACATTTTTTCGGGTTATGGTTTCATTGTTCCAGTCTGTTCAACCAACTCCAGTCACACTGATCAAAATGTGTTATGTTTTTGGTTTTCCAGACCACTTTCACTCTGACAATGATATGTCTTTTACTGCGCAGAGATTCCTCAACAATGAGCCAATAAGTCAAGGTATTCAACGGATATTTCACGCCCCTTATCATCCTTAGGGTGTTGGCTCCAACAAGAAGTAAAACGGACTTTTACAAAATCCACTAAAAGAAATTTCTGACTCTACCTCCTTCACACTCTCCTGGTCCATGCATCTTAGTAAGGTAGTTTGGTCACAAAAAAGGCACCCTGAAAGGGTTCATAGTCTCCTAGCCACCTCCTATATAATGATCAGGATGAAAAGGGGAGGGTTCGCTAGACTTAGTCTGAAATTCTGGGATTCCACTCTGACAATTCCTGGGCATGATATGCAGCTTTCTTTCTCCAAACAATGACTCCAAGTCAGCCTGGTTGGTACACTCTCTGGGTGGCAGTCTGGCAAAAGGGAACTTAGGAAATTCAAACTTAATTCTGGTTCAGCCACCTGGATTCTCTTGTTGTACTGAAACCTGGATCAGGGGTCAGCAAACTATGACCTGTGGGACAAACGTAGCCAGCTGCTAGTTTTCAGAAATCAAGCTTTACGCCTGGCACGGTGGCTCACACCTGTAATCCCAGAACTTTGGGAGGCTGAGGCAAGCAGATCACCTGAAGTCAGGAGCTCAAGACCAGGCTGGCCAAGCTGGTGAGACCCTGTCTCTACTAAAAATACAAAAAATTAGCCAGGTGTGGTAGTGCATGCCTGTAATCCCAGCTACTTGGGAGGCTGAGGCAGGAGAATCACTTGAACCTGGGAGGCAGAGGTTGCAGTGAGCTGAGATCGGGCCACTGCACTCCAGCCTGGGCAACAGAATGAGACCTTGTCTCAAAAAACAAGAAAGAAATCAAATTTTATTGGAACACTGCCTTTGACTGACACACACACAAACACACACGCACACACACACCACCCCTGGGGCTATTGTTAATGTGTTACAGTTGTTGACATTTTTTCAGGTTATGGTTTCATGGTTTCAGTCTGATCAACCAACTCCAGCCACACTGATCAAAGTGTGTTATGTTTTTGGTTTTCCAGACCACTGCGATCTCGGCTCACTGCAAGCTCCGCCTCCTGGGTTCACACCATTCTCCTGCCTCAGCCTCCTGAGTAGCTGGGACTACAGGCGCCAGCCACTATGCCCGGCTAATTTTTTGTATTTTTAGTAGAGAC
Source organism: Gorilla gorilla gorilla (assembly GCF_029281585.2). Taxonomy (NCBI): domain Eukaryota; kingdom Metazoa; phylum Chordata; class Mammalia; order Primates; family Hominidae; genus Gorilla; species Gorilla gorilla. Next base: position 69,507,087 of record NC_073234.2, on the reverse strand, counting down.
AGGGTTTCACCATGTTAGCCAGGATGGTCTCGATCTCCTGACCTCGTGATCCGCCCATCTCGGCCTCCCAAAGCAGACCACTTTCACTCTGACAATGACAGGTCTTTTACTGCAAAGGTTGCTCAACAATGAGCCGATAGTCAAGGTATTCAACAGATGTTTCACACCCCTTATCATCCTCAGGCTGCTGTCATTTCTTTATGTGTTGTCTGTGGCTGCTTGTGTTCTACAATGGCAGAGCTGAGTAACTGTGTCAGAGGGTGTGTAGCCTACAAAGCTGAAAATATTACTATCTGGCCCTTCACAGAAAGGTTACCAACTCCTGCCCTAGATAACAAAGATAACTACCACTTGGTTGAGGATACTGCTCACCAAGTACCCCTACAGTGACCCACACCAGTCAAGCAAGGAAACAAGGTAAGTCTGTGTAAACTTTATAAAAATGCTCTTGTTCCTCTTGCACATGACCTCTGTGAGTAGGGGATTAGAGAAAAGTAAAGCATTTGAAGTGACTGACAATCACTCCTGTTATATAGCAGATCCCCCTTATCCATGGGAAATACATTCTAAGACTCCCAGTGGACACCTGAAATCATGGATAGTACTGAATCCTAAATCCTATATATACACCCTGCATTTACTATGCAGACATACCTGTGGTAAAGTTTAATATATAAATTAGGCACAGTAAGAGATGAACAACAACAACAATAAAATAGAACAGTTATAACAACATCTACAGGGATTGGGTGGAAAAATAAAAAATACATGTAACAATATGCCAGCATCAGTACTCTTGTGCTCTGGTGCAATTGTTAAGTAATATCAGGGTTATGTGAATGCAGTAGCCCTGCGACAATAGCTCTGATAACCAAGAAGGCTACTAAATGGACAGCATGGATATGCTGAACGAAGGCAGAATTCACATCCTGGGCAGACAGGGCAGGGTGGCATGAGATTTCATCATGCTACTCAAAATGGTGCATAATTTAAAATTTATGAATTGTTTCTTCCTAGAATTTTCCATTTAACATATATATATATTTTTTACCATGGTTGACTGCAGGTACCTGAAACTGCCGAAACAAAACAGCACATAAGGAGAGACTACTGTATTTTGCTTTATGCAAGATTTCAGGTATATTTCAATATGTTACCTTTTTCCTACAACATGGCTCTCTGCCCCCCACCGCCACCTTTTTCTCTCAGTCTCTCATCTTAGCCCTTTAGTATGCTCTTCTCTGAGCTCAGCAGTGCAGAGGCTGTACCATGTGTTTCCCAAAGTAAATGGTTTCCTCTTTCTGCTCCAGTTCCCTCCAGCTGCAATAGCAGGGAGTTGGGACAGAAACAAATCAAATAGTTCTTAAAATTCTGGGAGGACTATTAAATGGCCACAAAGCCCATCCAGAAACCCTGCTGGTCAAACAAATTGATTAAATTTGTCAAATCATGTATTACCTTTACTACAGCGAGGGAGATCATCTTGACAGGGTTTTGGTAGCATTTCAATAGAGGAATATTAGGCAAGAGTATACATAAGTTTCTGGGATATAAACGCCACCAGTTTAAGTGGGTGCTTCTCCCCCCACAGTGGCGAATGGGTAAGGATTAGGCAAAGTTTGTGACTTAGTTTAAAACGGATGGACACAAAAAGCCAGCCTTGATGAGCAATCTGTCCAGATAAACATAATGTTTGTCCTAAAAATCAAAATGTTTGTCCTGATAGCTGTTTATTTAGATAAACTGATTTGCAAAAATTTCCTAGAGCAAAAAGTTAGGTTGACATAAGTGGTGTTGATTCTCAGGCCCCACAGTTGGCACAGGCAGTCTCATTTCTCAAGACAAAATAAAAAGAAGTCAGCTAAAACTTATAATCTTTAAAAGCTGTAAAACAATTGGGGAGACGGGTGGATATCCCAAACAATACGTAGTTGCTCTACGTTTTATACTTAAAAGAAACAATCTATTACTATTTGGCCAAATCATCATATGGTGAATTGATCTAACAAATAAAAGAGTTTTGGCAACATGGACTGCTTCTAATGTAAGTGTTACATAAAATTTTGTCCTTGACTTTCTTTTTTTCTCTCTATAGCCCTCTTTTAAACTTAACCATGGCTTCCTATCATCTACAAAGTTATACCCCCAATCTTAGTTTCAATCCTTGATCTCTCTTCATTTTATTTGTGTATTTATGTATTTATTTATTTAGAGACGGAGTCTCACTCTGTTGCCCAGGCTGGAGTGCAGTAGCACCATCTTGGCTCACTCCAAGCTCCGCCTCCCGGGTTCAAGCAATTCTCCTGCCTCAGCCTCCCAAGTAGCTGGGAATACAGGTGTGCACCACCATGCCCAGTTAATTTTTTTTGTATTTTTGGTAGAGACAGGGTTTCACCATGTTGGCTAGGCTGGTCTCGAACTCCTGACCTCAAGTGATTCACCTGCCTCGGCCTCCCAAAGTGTTGGGATTACAGGCATGAGCCACTGCACCCAGCCTAATCCTTGATCTTTCTTTCAGATTCAAAATTATATTCTAACTGCCTGCTTGATATTTCTACTGGATATTCTGATTCATTTTCCCCATAAGACACTTCTTCCTCCATAATAGTCTAATCACCATTCTATCTGTCAAAGAAGCTAAAAACTAAAAGAGTAATTTCTTTTTTTTTTTTGAGACGGAGTTTTGCTCTTGTTGCCCAAACTGTAGTGCAACGGTGCAAGCTCAGCTCACCGCAACCCCTGCCTCCCAGGTTCAAGCAATTCTCCCACTTCAGCCTCCCAAGGAGCTGGGATTACAGGCATGCACCACCACGGCCGGCTAATTTTGTATTTTTAGTAGAGACAGGGTTTCTCCATGTTGGTCAGACTAGTCTTGAACTCCCGACCTCAGGTGATCCACCTGCCTCGGCCTTCCAAAGTGCTGGGGTTACAGGCATGAGCCACAGCCCCCAGCTAAAAGAGTAATTTCTAATTCTTCTCTTTCCTTGGTCCCGCTATTCAAAACTATTCATGTCCCAGATCCAAAGGATTCTCTAAGGCAGTGTTAAAGTGCTGGTCAGTGAGGAGATAAGGAGTTTATGCAAGAACATAAACCAAGCCCTGTTTCCTTCATGGAGAAAGCCTCATCAGCTGGACTAAATAATGTGCTTAGTGACACAGTTAATTACTAGTCTGGCTCAAGCTTCTTACTTTGTTACAAACCAGAAATAGCTTGCTGACCAACTGCCAGTCTCAGACTGTACCTTGTCCCAGAAGGGTACAAAATTAGGTTCTAAGGGCAAATATGGACCTTTACCTAGGGACCACACTCTAGCATGACAATGAAGATCATGTAGTCATCCCTTTGTCTTAGCCCCAAGTTCTGAAGAATTTTTCTTAACATTGTTAGTCTGTTTCCTCTTTTTTTCACTAAGCACTGTGTTTTAAAATTCTATCCAAATGAATCTACCCTTTGCTTTTCTTTCATTTATTTATCTATTTATTTATTTTGAGACCAGGTTATGAGATTGGCTAACTTTTTATTTTTGGTACAGACATGGTTTTGCCATGTTGCCTAGGCTGGTCTCCAACTCCTGGCCTCAAGCAATCCACCCTCCTCAGGGTCCCAAAATGTTGGGATTACAGGTGTGAGCCACCATGCCTGGCCTACCCTTTGCTTTTCTAACAGCTGCATAATATTCCATGGTAACTCTCCCATTCCAGCTCCATGCCACCAGAAATAATTCTGCAAAGAACATCTTCACGTGTCTCCTGGTTTGGGCTCTTCACCTCTTAAGATTTTGTAACAGTCTTCTAAGTGTCTCCCTATTTCCAACTTCTGCCTAATTCAAATCTCTCTCTGCTCACAGTACAGTTCTAAAACCTTTGATAGCTCCCCATGACTAAAAGAGGAAATGCTCTTACTTCATCCTGGTCCCTAAGATTCTATTCCCAATGACTTGGCTTTATGTCTCACTACTGTGCTATTCATACTGTATCTTCCATTCACATTGGAGCGCTACTTTCTGGTCTTCTCTCATATTTCTACCTTTCCTGCCCGTCAAACCTTTACTCTTTATTTCACTCTCTCCATTTCCTCCCATTTGCAACCGTCAGATACTACCAATGTTCAAAAATAACCCCCTTGACAAAGCTTTCTCCTATTCTTTTCCTTATTAGAAATTTCAAAAGTTTGTTACTCTCCCGCTTGTGATATTATTCTACATATATTATAGTTATTTATTTTATTTTTTTGAGACAGTCTCGCTCTGTCGCCTAGGCTGGAGTGCAGTGGCGCGATCTCAGCTCACTGCAACCTCTGCCTCCTGGGTTGAGGCGATTCTCCTGCCTCAGCCTCCGGAGTAGCTGGGACTACCGGCGCCACTACTACTCCTGGCTAATTTCTGTATTTTTAGTACATGCCGCGGTTTTGCCATGCTGGCTAGGCTGGTCTCCAACTCTCCTGATCTCAAGTGCCTCGGCCTCCCAAAGTGCTGGGATTACAGGCGTGAACCACCGTGCCCAGCTAATTTTTGTATCTTTAGTAGAGGCAGGGTTTCGCCACGTTGCCCAGGCTGGTCTCGAACTCCTGAGCTCAAGCAGTTCTCCCACCTCGGCCTCCCAAGTTTAATGTAAAATATCAGATGCCATTGTTTCAGAAAGCCTTCAGTAGATTAAGGAGATTGTTCTCCTTATCCTTAAGATGTCTATTTTTTACATGGCAATATTAACGGACTGAAAGCTCCTGGAGAGACGCAATTGCCCTTGTAACTTCCATTTCCGTACAATTTCTGGTAGGAAATAATAATAACAATAACACTTAGTGGTGTTTATTATTTGCTGGGCATCCTTGTAAGGGTTTTACGTGTTTTAAATTCATCCCTCAGGACAACTCCATGTGATGGGTGCTGTTATCACAAAAATTTTATAGATAAAGAACCTAGGCACAGGGAGAGGTTACGTTACCGGTCCATGGTCACGTGGCTGGTGAATGGCAGAGCCGGGGGCTGAACACAGCAATCTCAGCCAGGGATCCGTGGTCTTAACCACTTTGTTACCTTTATCCCAGGGTCTGTCAATGTTTATTCCAGTTACAGGGGTGGAATTCTGCTAGAAGCTTTTGAGAACCTCATCTAGCGTTGTGTTTTTTTCTACCAAGGCTTTTAGCTGCTAAGAGAGAGGCCACTGCCAGTAACAGCCGGGGCGCCGAGCTGTCAAGGCTGACTGAGGAATGGACGCTCATCGCGCAGCGGAGTGTTGGAGGGGCAAGCCCGCCAAGAGACCCACTTTGCACAACTGTCCTCAGCCAGGAAACGACAGATCAGGAACCCAGGGACAGAAACACACGCGGGGCCTCTTCAGAGGTCGGGGGGGCAGGTGGGAAAGGGGCGGGGAGGAAGAGCAGCGCAGGGCCTGGCCGTTTGGAGGAGGTGCTGGGGCGGCGCGAAGGGAGGCGGGACAGGGTAGACTCACAGATCCAGGAGCTGACTGACCCGCCGTGGGCGAGGCATCGCTGCAGCGTCTGAAGCCTCTTCCGCGGTCCCAGGGCCTCCACAACCCAGCTAGGGACCGTCCGCCAACTCCCGCCCACCGCGCGACGCGTAGGTTTTTGTGACGTCACACGGATTTTTCCGGTGACCGGGGCGTGGCCACGCTTCGGACTCCACAAGGAAAGAAGAGAGCCCCTTTTGGGGCGGAGCCACTGAGGGCTGCGCGGAAGAGGCTGAGTGTGATAAACTATAAAGAGGCCCTAAACTCGGATGCAACGTGACGGGAGTTGTAGTTCTTTCACCTGGCGGGCGTCTGCTCCGGTTCAGCTGCAGGAGATTTCTTGGGAGTTCAGCGCAGCGCGCAGCCCCGCCGCAACGCCGCGAGCCGAAAACTCTCGTGGGGCGAAGGGAGCGCTGAGAAGTCGCTGCTCTTACTAAAAGGATGCGTTGGATGCTGGGCCATACCCTTGGTGATGCACACTGGAGACCCGCTCGGATACGGACTCCATTAACATCAAACGGAGCGTGTTAGAGGATCCGAGTTTACTGAGCACTTTCTAGGAAGCGTGCACTGAGCTACGTGCTTTCTAGGCCTTAGTTCAATACTTAACCATATTCATTATAATCCGGTGAAATCGTAATTATTTAGCCTTATTTTACAGATGAGGACACTGCGTACCAACAAGTAACCTCACTAAGAATTTCGTCATGGAGGAGAAGGGAACCTGTATTCAAATTAGGAAGGATCCTGAAGAAAGGGCACCTTTAGGTGGAATTTTATCTTTGGTTCTGCTGCAGAGTACTTGCTGCTTTTTAGTGCTCCCTCCACCCCCCCTCATTCTTCCTTGTAGATTAGTCTGTTGTTTATATGCTGAGTTCCTTTTTTAAGCTCCTTGAAAATTGGAACCCACTGCTGTTCGCCTGTTCAGGATGCTGCACATTCAATCAACATGGATTTATTAAGCGCTGAACGAGGGCTAGGGATCGTGCTGGGTGCTGAGGATTGAGTGGCGAACACTTGGGTCAGACAAGTAAAAGGGCAATTAGAATAACTGTTAAATGCTTAGATGGGGTTAGTTCTATGGAAGCACCCATGGTTGGGGGGGTGGGATACAGATCAGAGAGAAAAGGGTGGTCTGCAAATAGTTTGGGATGGCTACACTGGAGAGTGATCAAGAGTGAGTGTAGGGCAGGGGTTGGCCGACTTCTTCCATAAAGTGCTCTGAAAATTGCAGATTCCAGGAGAAGTAACTATTGTCAGACCCAGACAAATTGGAGCCTAGAGACCAGAAAGGAAGGGAACTCATGCTTGTATGTCTGAGATAAGAACTGTCTCAAGGCCGGATGCGGTGGCTCACACCTGTAATCCTAGTACTTTGGGAGGCCGAGGCGGGCGGATCACGAGGTCAGGAGTTTGAGACCAGCCTGGCCAACGTGGTGAAATTCCCGTCTCTACTAAAAATACAAAAAAAAAGAAAAAAAAAACCGGGTGTGGTGGCGGGCGCCTGTAATCCCAGCTACTGAGGAGGCTGAGGCAGGAGAATCGCTTGAACCGGGAGGAGGTTATAGTGAGCCGAGATCGTGCCACTGCACTCCAGCCTGGGCGACAGAGCAAGACTCCGTCTCAAAAAAAAAAAAAGAAAGAACTGCCTCAAGGACTTTAAAAAATAAACCAAAAAACCCACAATTTCTTCACATCTTTCATGCATTTAATGTTTTGCACAACTTGCTTGTTTTGCAAATATGCGCACATTTCTATGACAAGATTTATTGCTAAATATTCTTTAAAACTGCAGCAGTTCAGATAAGATACTGTCGAAAGGACGTTTGGCCCAGCAGCAGGACCTCCACCAATGAACGGACTCCAATTCTTGATTTGAGCCTTGGGAACCAATCAACTTTGTTTCCAAGACGTTTATGTGAACTTCCCTCCTTTACCAGTAAAATCTTCCCCCTATTCTTCCCTTCTCCATACCCGTGGCTTGCCATAGCTGTACATCTTGGATTATAATTCTTTTTGTTCACTCCCAAAGAAACTCAGTATCTTTGGAGAATTCTTTCTTTGTTGTCTTTTAGCTTCCCAGAGCCAAACAAGAAATATTTTAGGTTTTGTGGGTCATGCTGGCTTGGTCACAGCTATTCAACTTGTATCTTAAAATTAGCCATAGACAGTATGAATGGGTGGGTCTGTGTTCCAATAAAACCTTATCCTAAACACTGAAGTTTGAATTTTATGTAATTTTCAACTGTCATGAAATACTCATATTTTGATCTTTTTCAGCCACTGAAAAATGTAAAAGCCATCCTTAAGTTGCAAGCTATACAAAAACAGACAGTGGACTGGATTTGACCCTTGAGCCATTTGTCCATGTGCCCTCACCTGATCTAGAAAGCTAAAATGCACATGCCTCACGCCTGTAATCCCAGCATTTTCGGAGGCCGAGGTGGGTGGATCAGCTGAGGTTAGGAGTTCGAGACCAGCCTGGGCAATATGGCGAAACTCCGTCTCTACTAAAAGTACAAAAAAGGTAGCTGGGCGTGGTGGCAGGTGCCTGTAATCCCAGCTACTCAGGAGGCTGAGGCAGGAGAATTGCTTGAACCCAGGAGGCGGAGGTTGCACTGAGCCGAGATCACACTACTGTACTCCAGCCTGGGCGACAAGAGTGAGACTCTGCCTCAAAAAAAAACAAAGAAATTACAAATTTTAAGATGGTGATAGCAGAGCACTAAACCCAGAGTGGGGCCTGTGTGACTGCACATTTTGCCCACCCATGAAGCCAGCCCTGGGTGCGTCCAACTTCAGGATTTCCCCCCCCCAAAAATCAGTTCAGGAACCCTTTGTCAAAATAAAATTCAAAGACAAATATGAGCACAGAGAGACATTTTTACTTGCAGTTCAAGAAAATCAGACTTTCAGAGAGTGGCTCGCTAAATAGAATAGAGGAATTTATAGCTCAGATGAAATGGCAGATATTTATAGCTCAGATATGGCAGTTCATTCCAATTGGATAAGAACAAGATGTTCCTGTTTTGTGGTAAGGAAAACAGGATGTTCTTGTTTTTGTGGCTTATCTCTGGAGGCAAAGCTTTTAGGATTTCCCGTTAGTCAAGGCTTTTAGGAGGTTCCCACTATTCATGGTTTATCTTTGAATGCAAAGTTATTGGGAATGAAAGTCTTTTCTAGTGTATGGTAAGTGATTTGTAGGCAGGGTTAGGCCAAGGGCAAGATATTTTCCTTTTCTCCTCTCTGTTTGCTGTGCCCACTTTAATATAGTTTCCTCTAACTCAGAATCTCCTCTACTTCCTACCATAGCTACCATACAAAGTAAACGTTATCATAGATTGTTGCTGTGGGTTTGTTTTACTTTATTTTACTTTTTTTCTTTGAGACGGAATCTCGCTCTGTCACCCAGGCTGGAGTGCAGTGGCGCAATCTCGGCTCACTGCAACCCCTGCCTCTCGGATTCAAGCAATTCTCCTGCCTCAGCCTCCCAAGTAGCTGGGATTACAGGCACGTGCCACCATGCCAGGCTAATTTTTTTGTATTTTTAGTAGAGACGAGGTTTCACCATATTGGCTAGGCTGGTGTCGAACTCCTGACCTTGTGATCCACCTACCTCGACCTCCCAAAATGCTGGGATTACAGGCGTGAGCCACCGTACCCGGCCTCTGGGTTTGTTTTATAAAAATAATTAACAAAATTACTTTTCTTAAATCATGCTGTTAATTCATAATGTAATATATGAGCTGTATGTGGACCCATGTTTTAAAATACAATAAATATATATAAAACAAGTATATCTTATTTATATTAATGTGTGCTTTCGCAAGAACAGAACGGAGCTAAGCCAAGTGAGCCCCTACTTTATTATCCTACCATGTGTAGGTTATTTTCAAATAGGATTGCTCTTAACTCTCAAAGTGTCCTTTGAGAAAATAACACGTCTTTTTATTTAGTTTCTTTTCATAGCTTGTTTTATAATATCACACTCCAAATTGGAAATAACAGTGCCCATGCTCATGGATTGTTATACATTGTTAAAATTTCCCATTGGCTAGAAACACTTGCTTTGTTTCTAGGTTAGAGATCTGTGACTTTCAAATTCTCAGGAGTCTGAGTCATACAATGGATGACTCAGGATCCAAGCAGGTTAAGAGTTGGGCAAGTTCAAACAGGAGAAGCAAGGAGATGTTAATAAAGGAGCTGTTCCCAAAGGTGTGGACAGAGTTAGGGCAGAGCAAGGGTAAGGGTAGTTCAATACTGTAGCGCTACAATAGCAGGAAGCCCTTACCTCTTCTAGTCCTGGAGGGCAAAACCAAAACCTTGCCAGAGTGACCACAGGTGAAGCCACCTGAAAGGAACTGTGGCCTTTGAATTTGTAACCGCCTAAGGGGTTCACCTTGCCCCCTGCCTAGAAAGAACTGATTCATCAAGATGGGGGAATTACAATAGAGAGAGTAATTCACACAGAGCCAGCTGTGCGGGAGACAGTTTTATTATTACTCAAATCAGTCTCCCCAAGCATTTGAGGAGCAGAGTTTTTTTTTGTTTGTGTTTTTTTTTTCAGAGTCTTGCTCTGTCACCCAGGCTGGAGTGCAGTGGCACTGTCTTGGCTCACTGCAACCTCTGCCTCCTGGGTTCAAGTGATTCTCCTGCCTCAGCCTCCCAAGTAGCTGAGATTACAGGCATGTGCCACCACGCCCGGCTAATTTTGTATTTTTAATAGAGATGGGGTTTCACTATGTTGGTCAGGCTGGTCTCAAACTCCTGACCTCGGGTGATCCACCCACCTCAGCCTCCAAAAGTGCCGGGATTACAGGTGCGAGTCACCGCGCCCAGCCAGGAGCAGAATCTTTAAGGATAAATTAGTGGGTTGGGGGAAGCCAGTGACCTGGGATTGGTCAGGCCGGAAATGAAATCATAGGGAGTTGAAGCTGTCTTCTTGTGCTGAGTCACTTCCTGGGTGGGAGCCACAAGATCAGATTAGCCAGTTTATCCATCTGGGTGGTGCCAGCTGATCCGGCAATTGCAGGGTCTGCAAAATATCTCAAGCACTGAGATATTTGAAGAAAATCTTGAAGCCTCCAGTTGCATGACTCTTAAACCATAATTTCTAATCTTGCAGCTAATGTTAGTCCTACAAAGGGAATCTAGTCCCCAGGCAAGAAGGAGGTCTGCTTTGGGAAAGGGCTGTTATCATCTTTGTTTTAAACTATAAGTTTCTCTCAAAGTTAGTTCAGCCTATGCCCAGGAATGAACAAGGAGGTTAGAAGCAAGATGGAGTCGGTTAAGTTAAAACTCTTTCACCGTCTCAGTGATAATTTTGCAAAGGCGGTTTCAGTTTGATAAGGCAACCTAGCCAGCCTGTTGTGATCCAGCCAGGAAGGGGCTAAAGGAATACCCTTCAAGCTCCATTCTTCATCCGCTTTTTGATGTCCTGCTGTCGGCTGTCATTGCTTCAGCCAACCAGAAGTTAGAGCTCAAAGCATCCCCGTTTATGCAGTCAATAAAAGTCAGCTTCTCAGAGCCTAGAGTAGAGAAGGAGAGAAATTGGAAAATAAGTAACTCATCAACAGATTACTGATTTTTTTGGTAAAGCGATTAAATATCAAAAACATTTTGAAAATTAATAAGAATAGCTTCATCTGAGCCAAAATAATAATTATTATAGTTTCCTTTTTTTTTTTTTTTTTGAGACAGCCTCACACTCTCGCCCAGGCTAGAGTGCAGTGGCGCGATCTTGGCTCACTGCAATCTCTGCCTCCTGGGTTCATGCGATTCTCCTGCCTCAGCCTCCCAAGTAGCTGGGATTATAGGAGCCCACCACCAAGCCCAGCTAATTTTTTTGTGTGTTTTTAGTAGAGATGGGGTTCCACCATGTTGGCTAGGCTGGTCTCCAACTCCTGACCTCAGGTGATCCTCCCGCCTCAGCCTCCCAAAGTGCTGGGATTACAGGCGCGAGCCACTGTGCCCAGCCTATTATAGTTTCATAACAGTGAGAGGGATGACAATTGTGGTCTTTCACTAAGATGCTGGGAGCCAGTGCAATGACAGCTTAAACCACTGTCTTTTTTTGATTAGCTTCACTTGTTATTTTTATTTTTAGAAAGTTATGTAATTCCTAACTCACAATTACTGGTTATTGCAATGGAATCAAATGCCTGGTATTTCTGTCAGATAATCAGACTTTCAAACCCCATTACTTACATTCATTCAAACAAATATTTAATACCTGTTATGTACCAGGTGGGATGTATCAGTACATGAATATGTCCTCTAGGAGCTTACATTCTAGTGCGAGAGATAGAAAAGCACACAAACAAAACAGCATATGGAGATATGAACTATAAAGAACAAGATGGGAAGGACGGATTGAGAGAAAGAGAGAGATTTGCTTTTGCTCAGGTGGTCATGGAAGGCTTCTCTGACGCTGTGACACTTTTGCTGAGATCTGAGGATTAAAAAGGAGGCAGCTATGCAGAGATTTAGAGACAGAGGGAAAAGAAAGGCACTGAAGTAAAAATGTGCTTGATAGCATTTGAAGGACAGGAGGAGGTCAGTGTGGCTGAATGGAGCAGGGAGTAGGAGGAAATGGGATTGGCTGAGCCTGGGCCCAAATCAGGTAAAACCTTGACGATCAAAAAACTGTCTTTGGGCCAGGCCTGGTGTCTCACGCCTGTAATCCCAGCACTTTGGGAGGCTGAGGCAGGTGGATCACTTGAGGTCAGGAGTTTGAGACCAGCCTGGCCAACATGGCGAAACCCCATCTCTACTAAAAATACAAAATGTAGCCTGGCATGTGGTGGCAGGTGCCTGTAATCCCAGCCACTCTGAAGGCTGAGACACAAGAATCTCTTCAACCTCAGAGGCAGAGGTTGTAGTAAGCCAAGATGGCACCACTGCACTCCAGCCTGAGTGACAGAGCCAGACTCTGTCTCAAAAAAAAAAAACAGCTGGGCGCAGTGACTCATGCCTGTAACCCCAGCACTTTGGGAGGCTGAGGCAGGCAGATCACTTGAGGTCAGGAGTTCGAGACCAGCCTGACCAACATGGTGAAACCCTGTCTCTACTAAAAATACAAAAATTAGCCGGCTGTGGTGGCACACACATGTAGTCCCAGCTACTTGGGAGGCTGAGGCAGGGGAATTGCTTGAACCCGGGAGGTGGAGGTTACAGTGAGCCAAGATTGTGCCACTGCACTCCAGCCTGGGTGACAGAGTGAGACTCCGTCTCAAAAAAAAAAAAGAAGCCAGGTGCAGTGGCTCACACCTGTAAACCCAGCACTTTGGGAGGCCGAGGTGTGCGGATCACGAGGTCAGGAGATGGAGACCATCCTGGCTAACACGGTGAAACCCCATCTCTACTAAAAATACAAAAAATTAGCCAGGTTTGGTGGCGGGCACCTGTAGTCCCAGCTACTTGGGAGGCTGAGGCAGGAGAATGGCATGAACCTGGGAGGCGGAGGTTGCAGTGAGCCGAGATCGTGCCACTGCACTCCAGCCCAGGCAACAGAGCCAGACTCCATCTTAAAAAAAAAAAGACAAAAAAAAACCCCAAACAAACTGTCTTTGATTCAGGCATGGTGGCTCATGCTTGTAGTCATAGCTGAGGTGGGAGGATCCCTGGAGCGCAGGAGTTTGAGGTTGCTGTGAGTTATGATCATGCCACTGCACTGTAGCCTAGAAAACAGAGTGAGTGAGGCCTTCTTTTTCTTTTTTTCTTCCTGAAGTCTTTGACAGAGCAGAGAAAGACCTTATCTCTAAAAAAAAAAAATAGCAACAAAAAAAACCCAAACTAACTTTGATGCATCAGGGCTGTGAAGAAGCAACACACACACACAGACACACACACTCACTTGCACACCTGACTTTGAATCTTATTCAAAACAAAATGACAGTATTGAAGTTTTAAAGAAGGGTAATGATACCCGTGCAACACAGGTGAGCCCCAAAATTGGGGCTTAGCCTGGTGAAGTCCTTGGCTTTACCCAGGAAATAATTCAAGGGTGAGCTGATAGTAGAAAACAGGTTTGTTTGTTTGTTTGTTTGTTTTCGAGACATGGTCTCGCTCTGTCACACAGGCTGGAGTACAGTGGCATGATCTCAGCTCACTGCAGCCTCCACCTCCTGGGTTCAAGAAATTCTCGTGCCTCAGCCTCCCAATTAGCTGGGATTATAGGCGCTCCCCACCATGCCTGGATATTTTTTGTATTTTTAGTAGAGATGGGGGTTTCACCATGTTGTCCAGGCCGGTCTCGAACTCCTGACCTCAGGTTATCCGCCCACCTTGGCCTCCCAAAATGCTGGGATTACGGTGTGAGCCACCATGCCCAGCCAGAAAACAGCTTTTCTGATGTGGCAGTGTGACAGCTCCGTGACTGCTCCTGCAGAGCGGAGCTACCCCATAGGCAGTGTATTGAGAGGAGCAGCTCAGAGGCACTTCTCTAATCATGTTTATACCCACTTCTAATTACATGCAAATCAAGGGGCAGGTAATTCAGAAATTTTAGAAAAGGGGTGGTAATTTCCAGGTCATTGCCAGAGAAAGAGGTGCTAACTTCTAAGTGTTGCCACTGCAATGGTAAACTGTCGCGTCACTGGTAGGAGTGTCTTATGAAGAAGTGCTTTCCATGCTTCTCTGTTTCAGCCAGTCTTCAATCTGGTCTGGAGCTGAGTCCCACCTCCTACCTCAATACCATTTGGGAGGCAGTGTGAAGAATGGAGGGGGCTTTGGGGAGTGAATTGCGCATGTTTTGAATAGGTTAGAGCCTGGTGGTGCTTCCCCGAAGGCTATGCCTCTCCTTAATCCCCTCTAGAATCTTTAGCTTCCTCACAAGGTGGGAAGCCCTTCAGGGACCGAGAAGGAGGTGATGGTGGTGGCAAGCAGCATTGCATCTGCAGGACCTTTGGGCCTGGATCTGTTGCCTTCAATCTTGCCTTGCTGTGATGACAGTGATAGCACTTGATATCTTGGTATCACAGGCTCTTGAATCTCAGAACCACAGAGCCTGTGTCACTAAGAGCTTGGTCTCTGACTACAGCTTCTGAATCCTTATTTTGGCCTAAAATGAATCACTTGACTCCTTAGTAATTCTATTTTTTCACCTGTAATATGAGGATAGTAATATAAAGCCTTATTCAAAGTGCATGAGGACAGGCAATTCTCAGAATTCAAAATTTTCAAGATTTTAGAAAGCTATTATGGTACATATGACCAGATATTATGAGACACCCCATTTTGAGTTGGGTTTTCAGCCACATGTATTCTTCCTAAAAATCTGTTACATCACCCTCTTTTACCTTTCTCTTAGCAGTTAACACTCTGTAATATCTTGTTTGTTTGTTGCTTGTCTCCATCAATTAGAATGTAAGTTCCTTGAAATCAGGGACTTTTCTTTTGTTTGCCACTGTGCCTGAAACACTTTAAACAGTACGTGATACCTAGTGAATAACCAATAATTACTAATTGAAAATGAATGAATGAACAAAGCTTTGATTTGTCTCTTTCCAATCTCTACCTCCTTGCCTCTAATCCTTCAATGAGTTTCTGGGCTCAGTCTTCAAAATGTACTCAAATTTGACCACTGCTGAACATCTGTGGGGCTGTCAACTGAGTGCACGCCCAGGCTGAAAGTGTTGTCTGACTCTCCTGTTCACCTGGTAAACTCCTCACTCCTCTTCCCATTTGTTCATTGATTCCACATTTATCGAGGTGCATGCAGGGTGCTAGGCGTGAACTCACAGTCTGGTGGGGGAGGTAGGAGAGGAACACTGATAGAGATCATTACTGCATAAGAAATGGGGAAGCAGTGGCTCACGCCTGTAATCCCAGCACTTTGGGAGGCCGAGGCGGGCGAATCATTTGAGCTCAGAAGTTCCAGACCAGCCTGGCCAACATGGAGAAACCCCGTCTCTACTAAAAATACAAAAATTAGCCGGGTGTGGTGGTATGCGCCTGTAATCCCAGCTACTTGGGAGGCTGAGGCAGGAGAATTGCTGGAACCCTGGAGGTGGAGGTTGCAGTGAGCCGAGATCGTGCCATTGCACTCTAGCCTGGACGATAGAACGAGACTCTGTCTCAAAAAAAATAAATAAATAAATAAATAAATAAATAAGGAAAAATAAGAAATGGGGAATGCAGAGGTGGGTGTGGTGGTCTGGACAGGTGAAGACCTGCAGCCCTCACTCCAATTGCACAGAAGACTAGGCCAGAGACAAGCAGTCACTCCTCTCTGCTCTGTGCTGGGGTGGAGATGGGGGTTGGGATTAGGGTGGTGGGGGGTTCTTTTGTGTATATGAGGAGAAGCCAGGCAAACCCTTGCATCTGTTCTTCCCCTCAAATGATATTTTAAAAAACAAACAAGCCCAGTCCAGAGTGAGTACACCTTGTCCTGCCTCTTTTCTCATGTGTTTAGGTGGGAGTGACCTTCTGGCCCCACTTGACAGTAGAGAACCTGAGATTAGGCAAGGAGAAGCCATTTCCCCAGGCTTGCCACAAACTAAGGCCGCAAACAGACTGTGCACCATTCACTCAGGAGCAATTCGTATTGCAGCTCATGAGCACCCAGTCCAGAGCTGCCTCCAGAACAGGAGCTCAACCCTCTTTTTGAGAGCTTCTCTGAGGGGCCCTCCTATTAAAAATGGGGAAACTGAGGCCCAGAGAAAGGAAGTGACTTGCAAGGAATAACACAGCAGCCAGAGAGACCTGCCCCAGGAGTTCTAATTCTAATCACCATAATAGCTATTATTTATTGAGCCCTTCCTGTGTGCTGAATCTTGTTCCAAGCCTTTACAGATAGTGTCTTGTCCCATCCCCCAGCGATTCTATGGCTATATACTAAAAGCCCACAGTCCCTTATCTGCAATTTGGAAGCCCAAAAAACTCTGAAGCCAAAAGACTTTTCCTGTATTTGCTGCCCAGGCTCTTCTGTGTGAAGAGTGGGTAAATGTGGAATCAATTAATGAATGGGAAGAGGAGTGAGGAGTTGAACAGGTGAACAGGAGAGTGAAGCTATTTAAATTATATATTTTTTTGGTTTGTTTGTTTGTTTGTTTGTTGAGATGGAGTCTTGCTCTGTCACCCAGGCTGGAGTGCAGTGGCGCGATCTCGGCTCACTGCAACCTCTGCCTCCTGGGTTCAAGTGATTCTCCTGCCTCAGCCTCCCGAGTAGCTGGGATTACAGGCGCCCACCACCATGCCCAGCTAATTTTTGTATTTTTAGTAGAGATGGGGTTTCACCATGTTGGCCAGGTTGGTCTCGAACTCCTGATCTCAGGTGATCCACCCAGCCCGGCCTCCCAAAGTGCTGGGATTACAGGCGTGAGCCACCGTGCCCAGCCTATTAATATTTTTTAATAATAATTTTTATTGACAAATTTTAAAAATTAGGGGGAAAAGGTGTGAATAGCCATACCCTTATTAGCGTTTCATCGTTTTGTAACAATACACATTTACCAAGTAGCAGGAGTCTGAGCACGGCTTGACTGGGTCCTCTGCTTACGGTCTCACAAGGCTACAATCGAGCTGTCATCAGGGACTGCAGTCTCACCTGGGTTCAGATGGGGAAGGACTCACTTCCAAGTTCACTCATGTTAATGGCAGAATTCAGTTCCTTGAGGTCGTAGGACTGAGAGCTTCAGGTTTTTTGTTGGCTGTTGGCTGGAGGCTGCCCTCAGCTCTGAGAGGCTGCCCGTATTTCTTGCCATGCAGAGTCCTCTAACATGGCCATCTGCGCCCTCAAAGCTAAACTGGGGGAGGGGGAGAAAGATGGGTGCTACCATCTTATGTAACATGACCCCAATCATGTACACACAATCACATACATCCCATCATCTTTACTGTTTCTTTCAGTTAGAAGCAAGCCACAGATCCTGCCCACACTAAGGGGAAAGGATCACATAAGGGGAGGCAAGGATCATGGGGCCAACTAAGAGTCTTCCCACCACAAACCACAAAGCCTTCCACTGCAAATATTATTGTGTTTGGTTATGTTCTAGAAAAAAATAAGGTTTTTATCTCACATGAAAAGTCAGAATGCCAGCCTGGGCAATTTGGGAAAACGTCATCTCTTCCAAAAAAAAAAAAATTATATATATATATATATGTATCCAGCTGTGGTGGCACATGCCTGTGGTCCCAGCTACCTAGGACGCTGAGGTGAGCGGATCGCTTGAGCCTTGGGGGTCAAAGCTGCAGTGAGCCAAGACTGTGACACTGCACTCCAGTGGACAACAGAGTGAGACACTGTCTCAAAAAAAAAAAAAAAGAGAGAGAAGGAATGGAAAAGGAAGGAAGGAGAAGGAAGGGAGGAAGAGAGGAAGGGAGGGAGGGAGGGAGGTCAGAATAAGAGGAGGGAGGTCAGAATAGGATAGTTCCAGGGTTGGTTGTTCAGTGGCTTAATGACATTATAATTTCTGCTCAGAACCTCTGTGATTCCCTTGAGTTTTCCTCTCATGCTTTCAAGATGGCTCTGCAGGTCCAAGCAATACATCCTTGCACTGAGGATGCAAGTTAGGAAAATTCTAGTTCATTGCTTCACTTTGAGCCTCTTATTTGACTTATTTTACTTGTGAAATATGCATGTGACAGCTGAAATTGGCATTAGACATGTTAGACAGAAAGTAAAATTGAGTATATTTCTGATTCTCAAGTATTTGTTTTTGCTACTGTTTAAGAAATAAGCAATGCATTGTCACATACTAAGCACTCAGTTGTTTGTTGAATGAAATATAACACTGTAGGGTAGGGTAGGAGAACACTAAAGTTTCTGGAGGCAGGTAACATGTACTTGTGTTTTTCTCACATCCCTCTTGTTAAGAACACAAAATCTTTGCCTAGAAGAACTCACAGCAGCATCCTCAGTACTATGGCACTTGCTATGATTAAACCAATCATTACCAAGGGAAATGAGATATGACTTAGATCAATCATAATTCATCCCTCAGGATGGGCATGAGTCTGAATACCCCTATAGCACATGGCCATCTGATACCTGAACAAAATCAGGATTCCGTTAAAAAAGAAGAGGAAGGGAGAAGGAATGACTATAAACAACAAGCACCATCCTCCACAGATTCAGGGAAGAATTAAAAGGGGTAGTAAGGTGGTCTCTCTAGAGAGGCAATGTTTTACTTGAGATTTGCCAAGAAATTGTCAGACTTGTGAAATCTGCGGACTAGCAATCCATGGGGTGGGTAAAGAAGAGCAAATGTACTGCTTAGGGGTACAAAGTTTCTTTTTGGGGTGATGAAAATGTTCTAAAATTGATCATAGTGATAATTGCACAATTCTATGAATATACTAAAAATATATACTTTAAATGGGTGAATTGTATGGTATATGAATCATACCTTAATAAAGCTGCTATTTAAAAAAAGAATAGTAATGCAATACCTTGAGACAAGACAAGCTTGATATGAATTATAAGAATGGTTTGACTGGGTCAGATTCAGTGAAAAATTTTCATAATAGACCTTTAATTATTGTTAATCTGTTAAAAAACAGTATGGAACTTAAGTACCGAGCTTCTAATGGAAGATAGAGAAATACCCTATATTTTCAGGTGGGATATTTCCTATTGGTGTTTCTTTCCCAGGAATGCAGTTTTCCTAGGCTTCAAGCTGCTCAGAATATGTGGCCTTCAATAGACCTGCAGCCAGGATTAGGTGGGACTTTGCCTCATCTGAAGGGCTTCTTCTTATTTTATTTATTGTAATTTTTTGTAGAGATAGGATCTTAATATATTGCCCAGGCTGGTCTTGAAATCCTGGACTCAAGTGATTCTCCCGCCTCAGCCTCCCAAAGTGTTGGGATTACAGGTGTGAGCCACCGCACCCGGCTTACAGGGCTTCTTCTATACTTAGTAATTCTCCTAATGTGTGACATCTGGTCTACTACTTAAACTGGTGCTTTTCCATTGGCTGTAAGCCTTAGCAATAGATATTACCTAATTTTCTCTTACCTTTTTATGGGTGGGGTTATTTTCATTATAATTTTTTTTTCCTGGGTTTGCACAACTGCAAGAAAACATTTTATCAGAGCTAGGTTATGAACATTGCAGGTGGGCCTTTCAACTTCCTGCAGAAGTGCAGAGGTGCAACTGAGCATTCACTAAGAACTGGCACTTGTCCAAACTGTGCAAAAGAGGGAGTGCAAGTCTGTCTCACACACGTAATTGAGGAAGGAAAAGAAGGCCAGTGTTGCTGAAGCTTAGGGAAGGAGATAAAGACAGAGAGGTAGGCAGGGACTAGATCACATAGTGCCTTGAGAATCATAAAGATTTGGTTACAGCTAACTGCAATTGGGAGAATGTTGGAGGGTTGCTCTGAGCAAGGACATGACAGGATCTGATATGCATTTTTAATAGATTAATTTTGGGGAAAATATATGTAACACAAGTAACTGAAGAGGATGTGTATCTAGATTTTAAAAGGTACTGCAAATCAATATGATGAAAACACACACACACACACAATCGGAAAATCAGCAAAATACTTAAGCAGGCACTTCTCCACAGAGGAAATCTAAATGGTCAAAAGCATATGAAAAATGTTCTGTCTTGTTAATCAACCAGGGAAATACATGTTCGAACTTCCACATGTTGGCCGGGCGCAGTGGCTCACGCCTGTAATCCCAGCACTTTGAGAGGTGGAGGTGGGTGGATCATGATGTCAAGAGATTGAGACCATCTTGGCCAACATGGTGAAACCCCGCCTCTACTACAAATACAAAAATTAGCCGGGCGTGGTGGCACGCACCTGTGGTCCCAGCTACTTGGGAGGCTGAGGCAAGAAAATTGCTTTAACTTGGGAGGTGGAGGTTGCAGTGTACCGAGATCACGCCACTGCACTCCAGCCTGGTGACAGGGCAAGACTCTGCCTCAAAAAAACAAAACAAAAAACGAACTTCCACATGTTAAAACTTGTACAAGGCCGGGCATGGTGGCTCATGCCAGTAATCCCAGGACTTTGGAAGGCCGAGGCTGGCAGATTATGAGGTCAGGAGATTGAGACCATCCTGGCCAACATGGTGAAACTCCATCTCTACTAAAATACAAAATATTAGCTGGGTGTGGTGGCACGTGCCTGTAGTCCCAGCTACTCAGGAGGCTGAGGCAGGAGAATCGCCTGAACCCAGAAGGCAGACGTTGCAGTGGGCCGAGATTGCGCCACTGTACTCCAGCCTAGCAACAGAGCAAGGCTCTGTCTAAAAAAAAAAAACAAAAAAAAAACAAAACAAGCAACAACAACAAAAAAACTTGTACAAAAGCCAGGGGCGGTAACAGGAGCCTGTAGTCCCAACTACTCTAGAGGCTGAGGCAGGAGGATCACTTAAGCCCAGGAGTTTGAGGCTGTTATATATAAAGGTTCGGTGCCGCAAAAGAAATAGCACTCGAATATAAAATTTTTTTTTTAATTCTCAGCAAGGCAAGGTACTTCAATAGAAGGGTGTGCCCTTACAGATGGAGCAATGGTGAGCGCACACTTGGATAAGGGAGGGGAAGGGGTTCTTATCCCTGACACACGTGGCCCCTGCTGCTGTGTGGTTCCCCTATTGGCTAGGGTTAGACCTCACAGGCTAAACTAATTCCGATTGGCTAATTGAAAGAGAATGACAGGGTGAGTGCTTTGGCAGGAGTCAGGGCAGAGCAGGTAGCAGGTAATCAGAATGAGTTAGGGTGGAGTAGGTGATCAGAATGAGTCACAGTGGAGTAGGTAATCAAAAAAGGTAGCTTTACGAGGAAGTTAAGTTTAAAAGTAGAAGGCAAATAATTGAACATACTGACATTAATTCTTTGAAAAGAAATTTAGAACTCATATCTAACAAGGCTATGGTGCAATATGATTATGTCTGTGAATAGCCACTGCACTGCAGCTTGGGGAACATAGCAAGACTCCGTCTCCAAAAAACTCCCCCCAAAAAACTGTACAAGCCACTAGGATGGTAAAAGTAGGAAAAACAATCTGACACTCTCAAGGAACTTTGACAATACCAATGGAAACTCACCCTTTGGTAGAGCATTAAACTGGTTGTAACCATTTTGGAAAAGAAAGGCTGTGCATCTTCAAGTTTATTAGACAGTCTGATATCTACATTCTCCTAGTTATATATCTTAGAGAAACTCTTGCATGTAAGTGCCAGGAAGCATGTATCAAAGTGTTTATTGTAGCACTAATAATAACTGAAAACACCCAAAAGTCCATTAAAGAGTATAATAAATTATGATATTAATTACAATATATGAAATTCTATACAGAGCTACAGCTATATGCATAAGGACAGATGAAGCTCACAAACATTATATTGAGCCAAAAAGCAGCAAGTCACAGGAAAAAAAAATACAGCGAGATTCCATTTATATAACGTGAAGACGGGTAAAACCTAAACTATATTGTTTAGGTTGTAATATTGGTGATATTGCTTATGGATATAAGTGTGAGATAAAACTAAAGCAAGAGAATGATCATCACGCACACACACACATACACACACACACACACACACACACACAAATACATGCACACAAAGAACTGCATTTATCTTTGCAGAAAGGGAGGAAATGTGAGCAGGAAGAGGTCTTATGATGTCCTGAAAGTGTTCCGTTTCTATGAAGCATGAAAATTTTTAATTTTGTTGAAGTCCACCCTATCTATTTTTTTTCTTTGATTGCTTGTGCTTTGGAGGTTGTATTTAAGAAATCCTTGCTAAATTCATGGACACAAAGATTTACACCTATGATTTCTTTGAAGAGTTTTATAATTTCAGCTCTTACATTTAGATCTTTGGTATATTTTGAGTTAATTTTTGTATATGGCATGAGGTAGGGGGTCCAATATTATTCTTTTGCATATTGTGTTCCAGTTCTAAACCTGTGTGTTTGGATACATGGATATTTACTTTACAATATATTTTATATACTCTTATGTATGTATATTTTATAGATTGAAAAGTATAAGAGACAATGGCTTTGGGTACTGTTTGGAGTATCCTGTCTGTGGAGAATAAGTTGTGAAACAGAGAAAATCAGAAAGACCAATTGGGATGTTTCAAAGGTTTCTGGCTAAAGTAACAGTATGGATGGTGGTGCCATTAACTAAGACAGCAATGAATGCAAAAAGAGCAAGTTTTGTGGGGAGACACAAAATTATCTTTAGGATATGTTAAATTTGAGAAGCATTTTAAACATCCAAGTGGAGAAGTCAAAATGTAATTGGAGCCTGGTGTGGTGGAACCTCAGTCCCAGTTACTGAGGCTGAGGTAGGAGGATTGCTTGAGCTCAGGAGTTCGAGACCAGCCTGGGCAAAATAGTGAGACCCCCCATCTCCACAAAAATTTAAAAATTAGCCAGCTATGGGTGTCATGCACCTGTAGTCACAGCTATTCTTAGGAGGCTGAGGCAGGAGGATCACTCAAGTCCAGGCAGGAGTTCAAGGCTGCAGTGTGCTACAATCACACCTGTGAATAGCCACTGCACTCCAACCTGGACAACGCAGTGAGACCTCATCTATAATAATAATAATAATAATAATAATAATAAAGCAAATGATATATGAATTCAGAGTTCAGGGAAGAAAACAGGGCTCTAGGTATTCATTTGGGAATCCGTAACATGCTTGTCATAAAGCTATGGGACTGACTGAGATTAAATAGGGAAAGAATGTACACAAAAAACAGAAAAGCATCAAGGACCCAGCTCTAGAGAGTCCTAATATTTAGAAGATGAGGAGAAAAAAGAGGCAGGTACTAGCAAGGAGATTGAGAAGGAGCAGCCAGTGATAAAGAGGGGAAACAGTGTGGCTTCAGGAAAACTTCAAGAAGAAAGTGTTTCAAAAAGAAAATAATGGTCAGCTACTACTGAGAAATTAACTATGATTTGGATAGAGAACAAATCATTAGATTTGGCAAGATAAAGATGGTTGGCAAGCTTGATAGGGGATGTTTTGTGGCAGATGGCAAGTGTCGGTGGCTTTATCCAATTCTGAACAGGATATTTGCTAGCATGCACACAAGACCGTAATTCCTCTTTCATAATGAATGCTACTAATGTTACACAATGTCAGATGAGTCACTTGACAATGTAATTTTCCAGTAGCAGTGTGTTTTGCTTTCTCTCTGAGCATATTTTGAATAATTTCACATCAGGTTTTTACAAACCTTTTGACAGCAGTAAGAACCGTCTGTTTTAGGATATAAGAAGTGCAAATCTGAATGGATATCTGTAGTTTTGGCCTCTTTCTGACTTTAGCAAAAGAATTATTTAATTTTTTACTGTGCTGTTTTGTTTTAGAAATGAAAAATTTAATTGGTTTACCAGAGCTCAGTGTTTTGTTAGAAATCAAAATGAAGGTCGGGCGCGGTGGCTCACGCCTGTAATCCCAGCACTTTGAGAGAACGAGGCGGGTGGATCACAAGGTCAGGAGATCGAGACCATCCTGGCTAACACGGTGAAACCCTGTCTCTACTAAAAATACAAAAAATTAGCCGGGCATGGCGGCGGGCGCCTGTAGTCCCAGCTACTCTGAGGCAGGAGAATGGCGTGAACCTGGGAGGTGGAGGTTGCAGTGAGCCGAGATCGTGCCACTGCCCTCCAGCCTGGGCAACAGAGCGAGACTCCATGTCAAAAAAGAAAAAAAAGAAAGAAAAGAAAAAAAAGAAATCAAAATGAAAGCATCATTAACTTCATGTCAAAACTTGACAGACTTACTTAAAAGATAAACATGGTGTGAAAAAAAAGAGTAGCTGGATTGCTCATTTTCAGATATCCACTTTCATACTTCTATTCACATTTTCTTTACTTGTTTCTATAAAATTATCATATTCACCTATTTCCTCAATGAAAATGGGGCTCTTGTTAATTTTTTATATTTGTGACATTCTCTACTTTAATATTCACATTACTATTTTCATCACTATGTTTTGGTTTAGTGAAACACTTTCAAAGTCCTCGATAACATTTTTTTCTATAAATTTTTTATTTTTTAATTATCTGGGCATGGTGGCTTCGCCTGTGGTCCTAGCTACTTGGTAGGCAGAGGCGGGAGGATCACTTGAGCCCATGAGGTCGAGGCTACAGTGAGCCATGATCACACCACTGCATTCCAACCTGGTCAACGTACGTAGCAAGACCCAGCAGTGTTGTCTTAAGCATGTCACTTAACCTCTCCAAGTCTGTTTCCTCATCTTTCTTTTGCAAGCACAGCAAGTCCCTGTAATAAGATAGGCACAACTGTCTGATCCAGATAGGCACGAGTTGGCAAAGACTGGAGATCTACCTTCTGCTTTGATGACTTTTCTGCATTAATCTTCTCATTTTCTACTATCCTCTGGCCAGGCACGGTGGCTCACGCCTGTAATCCCAGCACTTTGGGAGGCTGAGGTGGGTGGATCACGAGGTCAGGAGATCGAGACCATCCTGGCTAACACAGTGAAACCCCGTCTCTACTTAAAATACAAAAAATTAGCCAGGCGTGGTGGCGGGCACCTGTAGTCCCAGCCACTTGGGAGGCTGAGGCAGGAGTCCATAACATCTTTTTAAACATTGGCGATATAAGGCCACACTGGTAACCACATGAAAAATTAAAGTGTGAAAATATTTTAAACCAAGATGACTTTTACCTGGTAAATTTTTTTTTTTTTTTTGAGACGGAGTCTCGCTCTGTCACCCAGGCTGGAGTGCAGTAGTACCATCTCGGCTCACTGCAACCTCCGCCTCCCAGGCTCAAGCGATTCTTCTGCCTCAGCCTCCCAAGTAGCTGGGACTACAGGCGCTAGCCACCACGCCCAGCTAATTTTTGTATTTTTAGTAGAGACAGGGTGTCACCATATTGGCCAGGCTGGTCTCGAACTCCTAGACCTTGTGATCTGCCCACCTTGGCCTCCCAAAGTGCTGGGATTACAGGCGTGATCCACCGCGCCCGGCCTTACCTGTTAAATTAATGTTAGTGGAAACACATTGCCAAACTCAATTTTTCAAGTACATGTATCTTCAAAATACAAATATACTTCAAAGCTACTGTACTTTGAAATATGTTATCTTCAAAAATGACATTATCACTAAGAATATAGGAAGCCTTAAGAATTGAATATGGTAGTTCAAAGTTAGTATTTTTCCTCTTTGTAGGGGGAAATCACCCAAAAGTAACAATCAGAATTGTTACCACCTGACTGGTTCTTGCCCACTGCACAGATAAAACCAAAACACTGAGCCAGCAGGAGTTGCAGCAGAGAAAGAGTTTGATTATTGCAAGGCAATAGAGTGAGGAGGACGGGATACATTTCCCAGATCCACCTCACCAAGAGTTCAGAGGCTAAGGTTTTTAAGGATGATTTGGCAGGTAGGGCATTAGGAAACAGATGTTGTGGATTGGTTGGGGGATGAAATCATAGGAGTGTTGAAACTGTCTTCACGTGCTGAGTCATTTCCTGCAGGGGAGTGGTCAGAGGACCGGTTGAGTCAGTTCCTTTGTTGCAGTCACAGGTCACTGTTCAAGCTGGTGTCAGTTGATTCACCTGAAGGCAAAGTCTGAAAAATATCTCAGAGATCAGTCTCAGGTTTCACAATAGTGCTTGTGACTGCCTGTTACATAACTCCTGAGCAATAAGCAATTATAGAAAAGCAAACAAGAGAACAATGATGGGCTATCATTCAACTACGCCTACAGCTTAAGAGGTGAGCTCCCTGGTGATTGAAACTGCTTGCACTCCTCAGTTGATCCAACTTCTGGAACAATACAAAGGCAGTCTGCACGACTTAAAGATCATTGTTTCTTTTTCTTTTTTTTTTTTTTTTTGAGACGGAGTCTCGGTCTGTCGCCCAGGCTGGAGTGCAATGGCACAACCTGGGCTCACTGCAACCTCCGCCTCCTGGGTTCAAGCGATTCTCCTGCTTCAGCCTCCCGAGTAGCTGGGATCACAGGCATGTGCCACCACGCCTGGCTAATTTTTGTATTTTTAGTAGAGGCGGGGTTTCACCGTGTTGGCCGGCGGTGGCTCAATGCCTGTAATCCCAGCACTTTGGGAGGCAGAGGCTGGCAGATCACCTGAGGTCAGGAGTTCGAGACCAGCCTGGCCAACATGGTGAAACCCCGCCTCTACTAAAAATACAAAAAATTAGCCGGGCGTGGTGGCACACACCTGCAATCCCAGCTACTCGGGAGGCTGAGGCAGGAGAATTGCTTGAACCCGGGAGGCAGAGGTTGCAGTGAGCCGAGATCGCACCACTGTACTCCAGCCTGGGCGACAGAGCAAGACTTCATCACAAAAAAAAAAAAAAAAAAAAAGGACTATGTGTAAGTAATCATGCCTGGTAGATGAAAATGTCAAAGGGAAAGAAAGTAAGTGTAATGAACATCTATTAGCTGTGCCTCTATTTTAACAAAATTTAGGCCTCTCTAAATTACAAAGTAAGTGGAATGGTTGAGTGTGGGAGGGCATTGGGGTGCAGATTTTAGAAGTATTTTATTAGATTTAGGGCTTGGGATTAGATTAGATGAGGGGTAATAAATGATTGCTAGGGAGAATGACTGGATCAGGGAACAGAAATTAACTTGTAGGTGGTTCTCTTTGGAATTTAAATGATCCTTGGAGAGAGTCAGTCATTATCTTGAAAAAGGGTCTGTTCAGGTGTGGTTACATTTTTGGTCTTACAGATGTTACCAAAACACCCAAGATTCAGTCTAGGTCCTGTTGCTCCCCTCACAGAAAGCCAATCATTAACACAATGAGTATTGCCAGGGAAGAAGGCTGTAATCCAGTGCTGCAGCAGAGGAGATGGGAGATGAGTCCCAAATCCAACTCCCTGACTGTCTAAAATTTGGGATTTGTATAGCAGGGAAGAAATGTAACTATGTGTGGAAAAATGGGAATTTTAGGGAGGGGTAAGGAAGAGAAAGTGGTCAACAGGAAGCAGGCAGTCATGATTGGTGAGGGGTCTGACTCCCTTTGTCCAGATGTGATGATCTGGTAAGTTTCAGCTCCTTGATACTGTCTGGGAGGACTGATGGTTTCTTTTCTGAGAAAGCAACTCAGATAAGACAGATGTAATTTTCTCAAGTTTTAAGACCAGGAGGATAAATTTCTATGTTTATTAAAAGGAACCATAAACATCACCTCTACAGGACAATTGGGCAGGTTTCCCAGGGAAGGGAAGAAAACTATTGTTCTCCTTGGTGGGTCTGGATCTTAGGCAGGTAAAGGAACTTGAGCCTCTTTGGAAGAGCTGGTGAGGGGTGGGTAGATCAGAGAGACCTTGAGTCTTCTTCGTTCAGGATGTAAAAATGCCATATTTTGGGGAATTGGTTTCTGAGCCTCAACATTACAGACAGGAATGAAAACCAACCTTGCCTGGAGGAGAACTTTCCAAGTTTGGTACAGAGGACTCCCACAGATTATGATGAAGCCATCAACTCACAAACAGGATTATCAAACACACAAGAAGGCAATCACTGTGAGAGTCAGCAGAAACAACTGATTTAGATTTCTCAAATATTTCTAGTATTAGAATTATAATTACATATATACGACATAAAACAGCTGTGTATGAAGTGTTTAAAGAAGTAAAGTATATAATTTAAAAAGTGAGCCTTCAACTAGAAACAGGAATGAACAGAAACATTTTGGAAACAATCCA
Organism: Gorilla gorilla gorilla; assembly: GCF_029281585.2. Lineage (NCBI taxonomy): Eukaryota > Metazoa > Chordata > Mammalia > Primates > Hominidae > Gorilla > Gorilla gorilla. The sequence goes on along the minus strand of NC_073234.2, from coordinate 69,478,991 downwards.
AAAAGAACACCAGGAATTAAAAATATAATGGGGTGACTCACATCTGTAATCCCAGCATTTTGGGAGGCTAAGGCGTGTGGATCCTTTGAGGTCAGGAGTTTGAGACCAGCCCAGTCAACATGGCAAAACCCCGTCACTACTAAAAATACAAAAATTAGCCAGGCATGATGGCACATGCCTGTAATCCCACCACTTTGGGAGGCCGAAGGGTGGATCATTTGCGGTCTGGAGTTCAAGACAAGCCTGGCCAACATGATGAAACCCCATCTCTACTAAAAAGACAAAAATTAGTCAGGTGTGGCAGTGTGCTTATAATCCCAGCTGCTCGGGAGGCTGAGGCAGGAGGTTGCAGTGAGCCGAGATTGCACCACTGCACTCCAGCCTGGCCACAGAGCGAGACTTCGTCTCAAAACAAAACAAAACGAAAAGAAAAATGAGGTCGGCGATGGGGAAGTGGTGGTAAGAACTCAGTGGAGGGATGAACTAGCAGATTAGATAACTCAAGTGAGAATTTGTAAACCAGAAAATATATCTAAATAACTGATCCAGAATGCACAGGGAGAAACAAGGAAATGGAAAATATGAAAAAAAGGTTAAAAGATATGTAAGATAGGATGAGAATGAGACAGGATAGTTCCCTTGACCTTGACCCCCTTTGTGGGCAGGAACTGGAGTGGCTCGTTTCACTCAGCCTGCAGTCCGTGGATGGCTAAGTGTTAACAGCCCAGGCTGACAGCCTTCTGCACCTGCCCTTCTTGACACCCGAATTCTTGTTCAGAGTCCAGGAAGAATCAGGTCACATAAACTTTTTGAAGGGTAGTGTATATGGAAGATTTTATTGGGCAATAAAAGTGGCTCTCAGCAGGATGGGGAATTGGAAAGGGGATGGTATGGGAAGAAAGTGCTCTTTCTCTGAAGCCGTGTCTATCTGTAGTTTCCGATGCTCAGCTGCATGTATTCCTGATGCTCAGCAGCTTGTATCCCCGACCACTTGCATCAGCTGCTGGGGTTGCTCTTTTTCTTCCTTTTGTTCTGCTAGCTGGTCTGGTATTTATAGGCATATGACAGGGGGTGGGGCGGGCCAAAAAAGCAATCATTTGGGTGGAAAAATGGGGTCAGCTGTTTCACTTAGGACTGAGGTTCCAGGCTTGAGGGTGAAGTTTAGCCTGGAGCCCAGCAGTTCTGCATCAAGAAGATTTAACATACACTTAGTTTCAATTAGAAAGATAGTGAGAAAAGAGTAGAGGCAATGTGTAAAGAGATAATGGCTGTGAATTTCCCAGAACTGGTGAGAAGCATATACCCACAGATCTTGAGAGCAAAGAAGAAAAAAAAAAAATAAGGAAACAGGGAAACAAATTTAAAATATAATTTTTTAAAAATTTCAGAGAAAAAGGAAACTTGAGTCTAAAAATGTAAAATGGCATATTACTAAAAAAGATTCCAAGTAGTCAAGAGCAATCTATGTCCTGATAAAATTATTAGATTTCAAAAATAATTATTTAAAAGCCAGAGAATAAATCACTTATAATGAGAAAAACAGGCTAATTTCAGATTTCTCCACAGCATTTGTTCTTAGAAGACATTATGTATACATACCAATAAAATCCTCCAGCAAAGAGATGTGACCCAGGAATTTTGTATGCAGTCAAACTGTTGCTTAAATATAAAGGTAGGTGGTGTGGTGACTCACGTCTCTAATTCTAGCACTTTGGGACGCTGAGGCAGGAGGATTCCTTGATCCCAGGAGTTCAAGACCAGCCTGGGCAACATGGTGACACCTTGTCCCTACTAAAAATAAAATTTAAAAAAAATGTAGCCAGGCATGATGATGCATGCCTACAGTTCCAACTACCTGGGAGGCTGAGGTGGGAGGATCACTTGAGTGCAGGAGATTGAGGCTGTGGTGAGCTATGGTTGCACCACCGCACTCCAGCCTGGGTGACACAGTGAGACCCTGTCTCAAAACAAGACAAAACAAACACACACACATATATATATTTGTTTATATACATACATATGTATGTATGTATATAAAGCCAAACAGTTTTGAAAACACAACATCTTAAGGGTATTGTTTGTATTAACTCACATGAAGAATCCACCAATGGACAAATGTTGTCAAACCAGAGATGACTAGAAAGCACTGGGTAGATAGCATAAGCGCTGCTGGTAAATTGGCTTAAAACTAAAATAAATGTGGGATTGTTGTTATTAAACAGAACAAATATAAACATTAAGAAACATAATATAATTAACAAAAATTGAGAAGTTGTAGAGAGAAAAAGGAGGTGGAAGGAAGAAGAAAGCTACTAATTTAATTATTAGCAATTATCAGAATAGGGCATTGATAATAGTGGTTAAAGAAAGAAGATCAGGGCCGGGCGCAGTGGCTCATGACTGTAATCCCAGCACTTTGGGAGGCCGAGGCAGGTAGATCACAAGGTCAGGAGATGGAGACCATCCCGGCCAACATGGTAAAACCCCGTCTCTACCAAATACAAAAATTAGCTGGGCATGGTGGTGCACACCTGTAATCCCAGCTACTCAGGAGCGTGAGGCAGGAGAATCGCTTGAACCTGGGAGGAGGAGGTTGCAGTGAGCCAAGATCGCGACACTGCGCTCCAGCCTGGGTGACAGAGCGAGACTCCATCTCAAAGGAAAAAAAAAAAAGAAAGAAGATCAGACATTTGACAAAATACAAACATGCATAATTATCAGAAGAAATGGACATACAACAAAAACATCTCACATACGAAAATATTTTTAACCTTGAAACCATGAATTATAACATGAAATAACATGATATAGTCATGACCAAACATGTCTTTCATATCAAAAATTTTAAACAATTGTAATAATTGTAAATGAGTTTAATTCATCTAGTAAAAGGGGAAAAAGTCAGATAGAACCACAAATAAAAAATAATTCAATACCATAAAAACAAAGACAAGCCTAAAACTAATAGATTCAGAAGGACAGAAAATGAAGAGGAAAAAAGATAAATGGGCAAACCTGTACTAGGCTAATGCAAATGAAAGTAATTGTTATCTTAATTTCAAATATGGCGAAAACGAAACTACTGGGGAAACGGAGGGTCCGCTGAGAATCATCCCAGTAACCCAACCACGGCTGGTCTTCGCTGGACACCATGAACCACACTGTCCAAACCTTCTCTCCTGTCAACAGCGGCCAGCCCCCCAACTATGAGATGCTCAAGGAGGAGCACAAGGTGGCTGTGCTGGGGGTGCCCCACAACCCTGCTCCCCCGACGTCCACCGTGATCCACATCCGCAGCAAGACCTCCGTGCCCCACCATGTCGTCTGGTCCCTGTTCAATACCCTCTTCATGAACTCCTGCTGCCTGGGCTTCATAGCATTCGCCTACTCCGTGAAGTCTAGGGACAGGAAGATGGTTGGCAACGTGACCGGGGCCCAGGCCTATTCCTCCACCGCCAAGTGCCTGAACATCTGGGCCCTGATTTTGGGCATCCTCATGACCATTCTGCTCATCGTCATCCCAGTATTAATCTTCCAAGCCCATCGATAGATCAGGAGACATCATTGAGGCCAGGAGACCTACCCATGACCTGTATCCTTTGTACTCCGTACTCAACCTTCCATTCCTCGCCCTGCTCCCGGAGCCAAGTCCTGTATCAGCCCTTTATCCTCACACACTTTTTTACAATGGCATTCAATAAAGTGTATGTGTTTCTGGTAAAATAAATAAATAAATTCAAATATGACTGAGTTTGGGGGAATAAGTGCTAAATAAGACACGGACACTTTATATGCTAAAGGTTGAAATTCACAAAAATAACAGTTATGAATATCTATTTACAAATAACATGGCATTGATATAAGCATAGCCCTTAAAGCAAAAGTTAAGGTGGTGGAGGCCATGGGCTGTTGACCCCCTAAAGGTTTGCTAAAAAATCACCGACATGAAGCAGATTGACGAATAGAAGAAAAAGTGTACAAATTGATTTAACATGTATACACAGGAGCCTTCAGAATGTGGACCCAATTTCCCAATAAGTAACAGAAGCTTATATACCACCTTGAAATTGCAGAAACAATGCGGACTCAGAGTATGTCCAAAAACAGGATTTAGTGGCAAGGCAGGTTATGGGAGGAAGAAAGGAAGGAAGAGGCTTTGCTAGCAAGGGTGGCCTTGTTGTACAGAGAAGCCTCCCTCAGAGGGAATACATGGTAAAAGTTTATTTCCACACTTTTAAAGGTGCCAGACTGTCAGTCTCTCCTGGATCGGGAAAGGAATAGAAAAGAGAGGCATGGCTGCATTAGTGGAGATTCTCTACAGATGCAAATTTTCCCCACAAAGGACAGCTTTGCTAGGCCACTTCCATTTTCTGACCAAGGGGCAGCCATTTCAAAATATGTCAAAGAAATATATTTGGGGGTAAAATATTTTAATTTCCTTCAAGGCTTACAACAGAAAAGTAGAGAGAAATACATTAATGGTGGGATACTTTAACTCTTCTCAAAAGTATGCAAAAAGCCAAACAAGGGTATAGTGAACTTATAATTAGTAAGGTAGATATATGTCAAATTCTGTGCTTCTGAAAACAGAAAATACACATTTTTATATTTCCAATAAAAAAATAAACTTCAATAAATTTCAAAAAGATGAAACAGTACAGCTGGGCACACTAGCTCAAGCCTGTAATCCCAGCACTTTTGGAGGCCGAGGCAGGTGGATTGCCTGAGGTCAGGAGTTTGAGACTAGCCTGGCCAACATGGTGAAACCCCATCTCTACTAAGAATACAAAAATTAGCCAGGCAAAGTAGAAGGCACCTGTAATCCCAGCTACTCCGGAGGCGAAGGCAGGAGAATTGTTTGAACCTGGGAGGTGGAGGTTGCAGGGAGCCGAGATAGCGCCACTGCACTCCAGTCTGGGTGACAGAGAGAGACTCTATCTCAAAAAGAGAAAAAAAAAAAAAAAAAAAGGATAAAACAGTACAGACAACTTTATCTAGTACCAAGGCAATAAAACTAGAAGACAATAATATAAGGAGGAAACCAAAGCCCCTACATATTTGGAAATAAAATATCTTGGTTTTAAATAGCTCTCGGGCTCTCCCTCTCCCTCTCCCTCTCCCTCTCCCTCTCCCTCTCCCTCTCCCTCTCCCTCTCCCTCTCCCTCTCCCTCTCCCTCTCCCTCTCCCTCTCCCTCTCCCTCTCCCTCTCCCTCTCCCTCTCCCTCTCCCTCTCCCTCTCCCTCTCCCTCTCCCTCTCCCTCTCCCTCTCCCTCTCCCTCTCCCTCTCCCTCTCCCTCTCCCTCTCCCTCTCCCCTCTCCCCTCTCCCCTCTCCCCTCTTTCCACGGTCTCCCTCTGATGCCGAGCCGAAGCTGGACGGTACTGCTGCCATCTCAGCTCACTGCAACCTCCCTGCCTGATTCTCCTGCCTCAGCCTGCCGAGTGCCTGCGATTGCAGGCGCGCGCCGCCACGCCTGACTGGTTTTCGTATTTTTTTGGTGGAGACGGGGTTTCGCTGTGTTGGCTGGGCTGGTCTCCAGCTCCTAACCGCGAGTGATCAGCCAGCCTCGGCCTCCCGAGGTGCCGGGATTGCAGACAGAGTCTGGTTAACTCAGTGCTCAATGGTGCCCAGGCTGGAGTGCAGTGGCGTGATCTTGGCCCACTACAACCACCTCCCAGCCGCCTGCCTTGGCCTCCCAAAGTGCCGAGATTGCAGCCTCTGCCCGGCTGCCGCCCCGTCTGGGAAGTGAGGAGCGTCTCCGCCTGGCCGCCCATCGTCCGGGATGTGAGGAGCCCCTCTGCCTGGCTGCCCAGTCTGGAAAGTGAGGAGCGTCTCTGCCCGGCCGCCATCCCATCTAGGAAACAAGGAGCGCCTCTTCCCAGCCGCCATCACATCTGGGAAGTGAGGAGCCTCTCTGCCCGGCCGCCCATCGTCTGAGATGTGGGGAGCACCTCTGCCCTGCCGCCCAGTCCGGGATGTGAGGAGCGTCTCTGCCCGGCCGCCCCGTCTGAGAAGTGAGGAGACCCGCTGCCTGGCAACCGCCCCGTCTGAGAAGTGAGGAGCCCCTCCGCCCGGCAGCCACCCCGCCCGAGAAGTGAGGAGCCCCTCCGCCCAGCAGCCACCCCGTCTGGGAAGTGAGGAGCGTCTCCGCCCGGCAGCCACCTCGTCCGGGAGGGAGGTGGAGGGATCAGCCCCCCGCCCGGCCAGCCACCCTGTCCGGGAGGTGAGGGGCGCCTCTGCCCGGCCACCCCTACTGGGAAGTGAGGAGCCCCTCTGCCCGGCCAGCCGCTCCGTCCGGGAGGGAGGTGGGGGGGTCAGCCCCCCGCCCGGCCAGCCAACCCGTCCAGGAGGGAGGTGGGGGGGGTCAGTCCCCCGCCCGGCCAGCCGCCCCGTCCGGGAGGGAGGTGGGGGGGCCAGCCCCCCGCCCGGCGAGCCGCCCCGTCCGGAAGGGAGGTGGGGGGGTTAGCCCACCGCCCAGCCTGCCGCCCTGTCCAGGAGGGAGGTGGGGGTTCGGCCCCCCGCCTGGCCGGCCACCCGGTCCGAGAGGTGAGGGGCGCCTCTGCCCGGCCGCCCCTACTGGGAAGTGAGGAGCCCCTCTGCCCGGCCAGCCGCCCCGTCCGGAAGGGAGGTGGGGGGGTCAGCCCCCCGCCCGGCCAGCCACCCCGTCCGGAAGGGAGGTGGGGGGGTCAACCCCCCGCCTGGCCAGCCGCCCCGTCCGGGAGGTGAGGGGCACCTCTGCCCGGCCGCCCCTACTGGGAAGTGAGGAGCCCCCCCCGCCCGGCCAGCCGCCCCGTCCGGGAGGGAGGTGGGGGGGTCAGCCCCCCGCCAAGCAAGCCGCCCCGTCCGGGAGGTGAGGGGCGCCTCTGCCCGGCCGCCCCTACTGGGAAGTGAGGAGCCCCTCAGCCCGGCCAGCCGCCCCGTCCGGGAGGGAGGTGGGGGGGTCAGCCCACCGCCCAGCCTGCCACCCTGTCCGGGAGGGAGGTGGGGGGGTCAGCCCCCCGCCGGGCCAGCCAACCCGTCCAGGAGGGAGGTGGGGGGGGGGTCAGTCCCCCGCCCGGCCAGCCGCCCCGCCCGGGAGGGAGGTGGGGGGGCCAGCCCCCCGCCCGGCGAGCCGCCCCGTCCGGAAGGGAGGTGGGGGGGTTAGCCCACCGCCCAGCCTGCCGCCCTGTCCAGGAGGGAGGCGGGGGTTCGGCCCCCCGCCTGGCTGGCCACCCGGTCCGAGAGGTGAGGGGCGCCTCTGCCCGGCCGCCCCTACTGGGAAGTGAGGAGCCCCTCTGCCCGGCCAGCCGCTCTGTCCGGGAGGGAGGTGGGGGGGTCAGCCCCCCGCCCGGCCAGCCACCCCGTCCGGAAGGGAGGTGGGGGGGTCAACCCCCCGCCTGGCCAGCCGCCCCGTCCGGGAGGTGAGGGGCACCTCTGCCCGGCCGCCCCTACTGGGAAGTGAGGAGCCCCTCAGCCCGGCCAGCCGCCCCGTCCGGGAGGGAGGTGGGGGGGTCAGCCCACCGCCCAGCCTGCCACCCTGTCCGGGAGGGAGGTGGGGGGGTCAGCCCCCCGCCGGGCCAGCCAACCCGTCCAGGAGGGAGGTGGGGGGGGGGTCAGTCCCCCGCCCGGCCAGCCGCCCCGTCCGGGAGGGAGGTGGGGGGGCCAGCCCCCCGCCCGGCGAGCCGCCCCGTCCGGAAGGGAGGTGGGGGGGTTAGCCCACCGCCCAGCCTGCCGCCCTGTCCAGGAGGGAGGTGGGGGTTCGGCCCCCCGCCTGGCTGGCCACCCGGTCCGAGAGGTGAGGGGCGCCTCTGCCCGGCCGCCCCTACTGGGAAGTGAGGAGCCCCTCTGCCCGGCCAGCCGCTCTGTCCGGGAGGGAGGTGGGGGGGTCAGCCCCCCGCCCGGCCAGCCACCCCGTCCGGAAGGGAGGTGGGGGGGTCAACCCCCCGCCTGGCCAGCCGCCCCGTCCGGGAGGTGAGGGGCACCTCTGCCCGGCCGCCCCTACTGGGAAGTGAGGAGCCCCCCCCGCCCGGCCAGCCGCCCCGTCCGGGAGGGAGGTGGGGGGGTCAGCCCCCCGCCAAGCAAGCCGCCCCGTCCGGGAGGTGAGGGGCGCCTCTGCCCGGCCGCCCCTACTGGGAAGTGAGGAGCCCCTCAGCCCGGCCAGCCGCCCCGTCCGGGAGGGAGGTGGGGGGGTCAGCCCACCGCCCAGCCTGCCACCCTGTCCGGGTGGGAGGTGGGGGGTCAGCCCCCCGCCTGGCCAGCCGCCCCGTCCGGGAGGGAGGTGGGGGGGTCAGCCCACTGCCCAGCCTGCCGCCCTGTCCGGGAGGGTGGTGGGGGTTCGGCCCCCCGCCTGGCCAGCCGCCCCATCCGGGAGGTGAGGGGCGCCTCCGCCCGGCCGCCCCTACTGGGAAGTGAGGAGCCCCTCTGCCCGGCCAGCCGCCCCGACCAGGAGGGAGGTGGGGGGGGTCAGCCCCCTGCCCGGCCAGCCACCCCGTCCGGGAGGTGAGGGGCACCTCTGCCCGGCCGCCCCTACTGGGAAGTGAGGAGCCCCTCTGCCCGGCCACCACCCCGGCTTGGAGGTGTACCCAACAGCTCATTGAGAACGGGTCATGATGACAATGGCGGTTTTGTGGAATGGAAAGGGGGGAAAGGTGGGGAAAAGATTGAGAAATCGGATGGTTGCCGTGTCTGTGTAGAAAGAGGTAGACATGGGAGACTTTTCATTTTGTTCTGTACTAAGAAAAAATTCTTCTGCCTTGGGATCCTGTTGATCTGTGACCCTACCCCCAACCCTGTGCTCTCTGAAACATGTGCTGTATCCACTCAGGGTTGAATGGATTAAGGGCGGTGCAAGATGTGCTTTGTTAAACAGTTGCTTGAAGGCAGCATGCTCGTTAAGAGCCATCACCACTCCCTAATCTCAAGTACCCAGGGACACAAACACTGCGGAAGGCCGCAGGGTCCTCTGCCTAGGGAAACCAGAGAACTTTGTTCACTTGCTTATCTGCTGATCTTCCCTCCACTATTGTCCTGTAACCCTACCAAATCCCCCTCTGCGAGAAACACCCAAGAATGATCAATAAAAAAAAAAAATAATAAAATAAAAAAAATAAATAAATAGCTCTCGGGCCCAAGAGGAAAATCCAAATGAAATTGCAGACTATCTAAAAAGTAATGATAACAAAAATATTGCACATCAGACTCTATATGATACTGCTGAAGCAGTGTTCAAACATTGTATTTTAAATATCTTTATTACAAGTTATGAACAATGAAATAAATTTCTGAAATTCTTTTCTACACTTATCTTAAAGAATATTATATCGAATTGCTATAATCACCTGTTGACTCCTTCCAGCCCACTGCACAGACAAAAATCAATTTACTGAGACCTCAGCATTGCAGTAGAGAAAAATTTGACACAAGGCCAGGCACACAGAAGATGGTGTTACTCCTCAAGTCAGTTTCCTTGAAGGCTCAGAGATTAGGGTTTTTAATGGACAATTTGGTGGGCAGGGACCTAGGGAATGGGTACTGCTGAGTGGTCAGGGATGAAATCACAGGGGTGTGGAAAATAGTCCTTGTGCACTTAGTCCACTTCTGGTGGAGCCACAGGACCAGCTGAGTCATGAGTCACGAGTCCAGGTGGAGTCAGTCTGAGAAAATCTCAAAAAAAAAAAAAAAAAAAGAAAACACCTCAGGTTTTACAGTAGTGGTGTTATCTATAGGAGCAATTGGAGAAGTCACAAATCTTGTGACCTCTGGCCACAGGACTCCTGAGCAATAAGAGATTGTAGAAACTATGCCTACATTTTAGCAGAACTCAGGCCCCTCCCATAACCCTAATCTTATGGACTTTCATTAGTTTTACAAAGGCAGTTTCAGCCCCTGAACAGGGAGGGAATTCATTTTAGGGAAGGATTATTATAATCTTTGCTTCAAAGCTAAACTATATATTTTTATTTTTGAGACAGAGTCTCACTCTGTTGCCCCTGAGCTGGAGTGCAGTGGGGCAATCTTGGCTCACTGCAACCTCTGCCTCCTGAGTTAAAGCGATTCTCCTGCCTCAGCCTCCCAAGTAGCTGGGATTACAGGTGCACACCACTGTACCCGGCTCATTTTTTGTATTTTTTGTAGAGATGGGGTTTCACCATGTTGGCCAGGCTGGTCTTGAACTCCTGACCTCAGGTGATTTCCCCGCCTTGGCCTCCCAAAGTGCTGGGATTACAGGCATGAACCACCGCACCTGGCCCGAAGTTAAACTATTGACAACTATATTCCTCCCAGAGTTAGCTTGGTCTGTGCCCAGGTATGACCAAGAACAGCTTGGAGGTAAGAAGCAGGATGGAGTCAATTACATCAGATTTCTTTTACTGTCATAATTTTGCAGGGGCAGCTTCATTACAAATGCAGAACTTAGTAATAAAAGTCATATTGTTGGCTGGGCGCGGTGGCTCATGCCTGTGATCCCGGCACTTTGGGAGGCTGAGGCGGCTGAATCACGAGGTCAGGAGATCGAGACCATCCTGGCTAACATGGTGAAACCCCGTCTCTACTAAATGTACAAAAAATTAGCCGGGCGTGATGGCGGGCGCCTGTAGTCCCAGCTACTTGGGAGGCTGAGGCAGGAGAATGGTGTGAACCCGGGAGACGGAGCTTGCAGTGAGCCGAGATCGCACCACTGCACTCCAGCCTGGGCGACAGAGCGAGACTCCGTCTCAAAAAAAAAAAAAAGTCATATTGTTAGATATGAATTCTAAATTTGTTTTCAAAGAATCAATATGTCAGTATGTTCAATTATTTACCTTCTACTTTTAAACTTCCTCATAAAGCAACCTTTTTCAATTACCTGCTCCACCCTGACTCATTTTGATCACCTGCTCCACCCTGACTCATTTCAATCACCTGCTCCACCATGACTCGTTCTGATTACCTGCTCCACCCGGATTCATTCCCATTACCTGCTCCACCTTGACTCATTCCCATGACCTGCTCCACCCTGACTCATTCCCATGACCTGCTCCACCCTGACTCATTCCCATTACCTGCTCTGTCATAACCATTTTTCCCACCAAACCACTCGCCCCATCACTCTCTTTAAATTGACCAGTCGGAATTAGTTTAGCCTGGGCGGTCTAACCCTAGCCAATAGGGGAATGACACAGCAGCAGGGGCCACCTGAGTCAGGGATAAGAACCCCTTCCCCTTCCTTGTCCAAGTGTGTGCTCACCATTGCTCCATCTGTAAGGGCGCACCCTTCTATAGAAGTACCTTGCCTTGCTGAGAATTAAAAAGAAAATTTTATATTCGAGTGCTATTTCTTTTGCGGCACTGAAACTTTATATATAACAATATTAATAAACAAAGCAAGGCCGGGCGCAGTGACTCAGTCCTGTAATCCCAGCACTTTGGGAGGCCGAGGTGGGTGGATCACGAGGTCAGGAGATCGAGACCATCCTGGCTAACATGGTGAAACCCCGTCTCTACTAAAAAAATACAAAAAAATTAGCCGGGCGTGGTGACGGGCGCCTGTAGTCCCAGCTACTCGGGAGCTGAGGCAGAAGAATGGCGTGAACCCGGGAGGCGGAGCTTGCAGTGGGCCGAGATCGCGCCACTGCAGTCCAGCCTGGGCGACAGAGCGAGACTCTATCTCAAAAAAAAAAAAAAAAAAAAAAAAAAGAAACAAAGCAAAAAATTTGACTGGGCATGGTGGCACACGCCTGTAATTCCAGCATTTGGGGAAGCCGAGGCGGGTAAATTGCTTGAGCCCAAGAGTTTGAGAGTAACCTGGGCAACATGGCGAAACCCTGTCTCTACAAAAAAATACAAAAAAATTAGCCTGGCGTGGTGGCGAGCGCAGGTAGAACCAGCTACTGGGAAGGCTAAGGTGGGAGAATCACGTGAGCCTGGGAAGTTGAGGCTGCAGTGAGCCATGATTGCCCCACTACACTCCAGCTTAGGTGACAGAGCAAGACTCTGTCTCAAAAAAAAAAAAAAAAAAGGAAGAAACAAAACAAAAAATGTAAAAATAAATACTTTAATAATATGCCATAATGATATGTATACTGATCCGGATTTGTAGCTAGGGATTGTACTGTGGGAGTCCAAAAACCTGCTGCATATGTAAAATATTTATACTATTTAATAAGCAAAAGTCACTAGCAGCAAAATTATCCAAAAATCAGTGGAGTTCTAGGAATAAAGTATCTCTTGTGGTGCCAAAGCAAAAATGCAAGTCTAGACCTCAGCAAGGCAAGACTTTATCAAAGGAGGCTATGACAATAGGAAGACACTCAAAGCCTGAGCTAGAAACCTCTCAGGGAAGGGGTGTGTGAGCAGAAACTGTAGCAAAGGCAGCTGTGGAAAGAGAAAAGAGAAAAGGGTGTATTCAGTTTGCTAGGGGAAGTCTTGAACTTAATGAACTGTGTCAAAAAAGAAAAGGAAGGACAAGGCAGCACAGTTTAGTTGGTGGATAGGTATATGGAGTGGGGTTTGGGTCTGAGAGAGAGCAAACAAGTTACAATGCAGAAAGTTTGCATAAAGCTGAGGGCCTAGCTGTCCTTGTCAAAGCAGACTGAAGTTACATGAAGCACTAAGTTTAACCATCCCTGTTACTGGCTATCTGTGCACACTTAAATGATTTTGGCTTTTAAGCAGATATAAATTGCATATATTCCAAGTCATGTTGACACAAACATATCTTAGAATCTGGCTCTACAAATATTCAAAGTAGGTCACATCCACAGGTGAACAAATCGTAAGGCAGCTGGAAAACTTCACTGTATTAGTTAATAAGAGAATAGGCCAGGTGCAGTGGCTCACTCCTATAATCCCAGCACTTTGGGAGGCCAAGGTGGGTGGATCACTTGAGGTCAGGAGCTCAAGATCAGCCTGGCCAACATGGTGAAATCTTGTCTCTACTAAAAAAGTAGGTGAGGAGCGGGCACGGTGGCTCATGCCTGTAATCCCAGCACTTTGGGAGGCTGAGGTGGGTGGATCACGCGGTAAGGAGATGGAGACCATCCTGGCTAACATGCTGAAACCCCACCTCTACTAAAAATACAAAAATTAGCCAGGCATGGTGGCACATGCCTCTAATCCCAGCTACTCGGGAGGCTGAGGCAGGAGAATCGCTTGAACGCGGGAGGCAGAGCTTGCAGTGAGCTGAGATCGCGCCACTGCACTCCAGCCTGGGCGACAGAGGAGACTCTGTCTCAAAAAAACAAACAAACAAACAAAAAACAGCTGGACATGGTGGCGGGCACCTGTAATCCCAGTTACTCACAAGTCTGAGGCAGGAAAATCACTTGAACTCAGGAGTGAGCCAAGATTGTGCCACTGCACTCCAGAGCGAGACTCCATCAAGAAAGAAAGAAGACGAAGGAAGGAAGGAAGGAAGGAAGGAAGGAAGGAAGGAAGGAAGGAAGGAAGGAAGGAAGGAAGGAAAAGAAAGAAAGAAGGAAAGCATCAAAATGAATGAAGTTAAAGATCAGCAAAACAAAGCTAAGAAAGCAAAGAAATTGAAAAAATAAAAATAGAAACTACTTAATTAGAAAAAAGTAGAATTAAATATATAATCCAAGAGCTGGTTACTTGAAAAATAAAAAAGATAGGCTTTTAGCTAAGTTAACTAGGAAAAACAGCTAAAATATACTTGATGCAATAATTTGGAAATTCTAGATAAAATGGATTATTTTTAAAGAAAGTATGATTTGCCAAAACTGATCTTAAAAAAAAAACAGAAAATCTAAATAAACAAATAATTACCATAAAAGAAGTACAAAGAGCTATTCCACAAAAGGAGTACCAGGTCTAGATATTTTCATAGGTGGTTATATTCCACCTTTAAGGAAACAATTCCAAAGCTATGTGAGCTTTTCTAACACATAAAAAAAGAGAAAGAAACCATCTAAAATACTTCTATGAAGCAAGAATAGTTTGACACTAACTCTAACAAGGTGTGTAGAAAAAAACCTGAGCACTACTCTCATTTATACATATTGATGAAATAATACTAGGTACTAGGAAAAAGAATCCTGTAATACCTTAAAAGAATGAAAGGACAAAAATGGGGATTATTTCAGAAATACAAGGATAATACATTATTAGGAAATCTATTTTATAAATAGACCCAAGGACAATCAACTCAACAGACTTTGAAAAATAATTTGATTAAAAGCTTTTGGGAGGCCAAGGTGGGCAGATCATGAGGTCAGGAGATTGAGACCATCCTGACTAACACAGTGAAACCCTGTCTCTACTGAAAATACAAAAAATTAGCCAGGCGTGGTGGCAGGCACCTGTAGTCCCAGCTACTCTGGAGGCTGAGGCAGGAGAATGACGTGAACCCGGAAGGTGGAGGTTGCAGTGAGCTGAGATCACACCACTGCACTCCAGCCTGAGCAACAGAGTGAGATTCCATCTCAAAAAAAAAAAAAAACCTTTTAACATTTATTTATTCATTTATTAATTTTTTTAGACAGAGTTTCGCTTTGTCACCCAGGCTAGAGTGCAGTGGTGCGATCTCAGCTCAGCTCACTGCAACCTCCGCCTCTCGGGTTCAAGTGATTCTCCTGCCTCAGCGTCCCAAGTAGCTGGGATTATAGGCGTGCATCAGCATGCCTTGCTAATTTTTGTATTTTTAATGGAGATGGGGTTTCACCATGTTGGCCAGGCTGGTCTCGAACTCCTCACCTCAAGTGATCCATCTGCCTCGGTCTCCCAAAATGCTGGGATTATAGATGTGAGCCACAGTGCCTGGCCCATCTACTTTTCAATCAAAAATGATCATAAAAGAATAAGAATATAAGATGACAGCAAGAATGAGGAAATAAAAAATTTTTTTTAATTAAATTTGAAAAATAAAAAAATAAGAATAGAAGACTTTTTCTTAATATGAATCTATTTTAACCTCAAGACAGCTTATGTTCAAAGGAAAATATTAGAAGTACTCCTATTAACAAAAGATTTTAAATAATGATGACTACTATTATCAGTAATATTTTTCTATCTAATGTGGTTATCTTTATATTTGGGGGAAAATTAGAAGTTAAAAGTTATTGGAAACAAGACAACAATGCCTGCTGTCATCACTTGCATTCAAAATTGAACTGGAAGTTCTAGCCAAGGCAATTAGGCAAGAAAATAAAATAAAAGGCATCTAGATTGGAAAAGAGGAGGGACAACTATCTTTTTTTGCAGATGAGATAAAAATCCCTAAACAATTCACAAAAAATCCATTAGGGCTAATAAACAAGCTCAGAATGGTGCAAGAATGCAAGATCAATATACAAAAATCAGTTGTATTTCTATAAAGTAACAATGAACAATCCAAAAATAAAATTAAGAAAATAATTCCATTTATAATACCATCAAATATAATAAAATACTTCGCAACAAATTTAACAAAAGAAGTGGATGACTCAGCCAGGCAAGGTGGCTCACACCTGTAATCCCAGCACTTTGGGAGGCCAAGGCAGGCAGATCATGAGGTCAGGAGTTCGAGACCAGCCTGGCCAACACAGTGAAACCCCATCTCTACTAAAACTACAAAAAAATTAGCTGGGTGTGGTGGCGGGCACCTGTAATCCCAGCTACTCGGGAGGCTGAGGTAGGAGAATTGCTTGAACCCGGGAGGTGGAGGTTGCAGTGAGCTGAGATCATGCCATTGCCCTCCAGCCCGGGCAACAGTGTGAGACTCCGTCTCAAAAAAAAAAAAAAAAAGAAACAAACAAACAAAAGAAATGGATGACTCATACTGAAAAAGAGATCATTGAAAGAGATGACTCAGGAGGCTGAGGCAGGAGGATCAGGAGTTTGAGTTTGTAGTTAGGTATGATCACGCCACTGTACTCCAGCCTGGGTGACAGAGCAAGATGCTACTGAAAACAAAAAAGAGGAGCAAGAAAAAGAGAAAAAGAAAGAAGACTAGTTGAAACAACATCTGTTTTCATGGATTGGAATATCTAATATTGTTAAGATATCAGTACTTCTTAAATTAATCTGCAGACTCAACACAATCCCTGTCAAAATTCCAACAGCATTTTAAATTTTTTCAGAAATGTAAAAGCTGATCCTCAAATACATATAGAATTGCAAGGGGCCCTGAATAACCAAAACAATCTTGAAAAAGTTAAAAATTGAAAGACTCACACCTCCCCATTTCAAAACTTTGCTTAAAGCTATAATATCAAGACTGTAGTATGGGCATAAGAATAGACATGTAGTTGAGGACAATGAACTGAGAGTCCAGAAATAAACCCAGACTCTTGCATCAATTGATTTTCAACAAGGCTGCCAAGACAGTTCAATGGAGGAAAGAATAATCTTTCAACAAATGGTTCTGAACAACTAGATATCTACATACAAAATAATGAATTTGGCACCTGAGTACCATACACTATATACAAAAATTAACTCAAAATGGATCAGGACCTAAACATAAGAGCTAAAATTATAAACTCTTAGAAGAAAACATAGATGTAAATCCCTGTGACCTTGGATTAGGTAATGTTTTTTTAGTTATGGCACCAAAAACACAAACTATAAAAGAAAAAAATAGAAAAATTGATCTACTCCAAAATTAAACACTTTAGTGCTACAAAGGACATTATCCAGAAACTGAAAAGACAACCTATAGAAAAGGATAAAATATTTGCAAGTCATTCTAGTAAAGAACTTGCATTGGCTGGGCGTGGTGGCTCACGCCTGTAATCCCAGCACTTTGGGAGGCCGAGGCAGGTGGATCACAAGGTCAGGAGATAGAGACAAGCCTGGCTAACACCGTGAAACCCTGTCTCTACTAAAAATACAAAAAATTAGCCGGGCGTGGTGGCGCATGCCTGTAGTCCCAGCTACTCGGGAGGCTGAGGCAGGAGAATGGCGTGAACCCGGGAGGCGGAGCTTGCAGTGAGCCAAGATCGTGCCACTGCACTCCAGCCTGGGGGACAGAGTGAGACTCTGTCTCAAAAAAAAAAGAACTTGTATCTAGAATATATAAAGAACTCTAACAATTCAGCAATAAACGACAACCCAACTAAAAAATTGACAAAGGATTTTTTTTTTTTTTTTGAGATGAAGTCTTGCTCTGTCCCCCAAGCTGGAGTACAGTGGCGCAATCTCCACTCACTGCAACCTCCGTCTCCTAGGTTCAAGTGATTCTCCTGCCTCAGCCTCCAGAGTAGCTGGGATTACAGGCGCCCACCACCACGCCCAGCTAATTTATTTTTTATTTTTTATTTTTAGTAGAGACGGGGTTTCCCCACATTGGCCAGGCTGGTCTTGAACTCCTGACCTCAAGTGATCTGCCTGCCTCGGCCTCCTAAAGTGCAAGGATTACAGGCATGAGCCACCCACAGGCCAAGACAAAGGATTTGAATAGGCATTTCTTCAAAGAAGACAACAAATGACCAATAAGTATATGAAAAGATGCTCAATGCCGCTAATCATTGGGAATTACAAATCAAAACTAGGAGATACTAAGTCATACCCACTATGATGGCTACTCTAATTTTTTTAACTTTTAATTTTTTATTTTGAGATGGAGTCTCACTCTGTCACCCAGGCTGGAGTGCAGTGGTGTGATCCCATCTCAGCTCACTGCAACCTCCGCCTCCCGGGTTCAAGCAATTCTCATGCCTCAGCCTCCTGAATAGCTGGAACTACAGGCATGTGCCACGATGCCCAGCTATTTTTAAAATTTTTAGTAGAGACAGGATTTCACCATGTTGGCCGATCTGGTCTCAAACTCCCAACCTCAAGTGATCTACCCGCCTTAGCCTCCCAAAGTGCTGAGATTACAAGTGTGAGCCACTGGGCCCAGCCGTATAATAATTTTTTAAAACAATTACAGGTGTTGATGAGGTTGTGGAGAAATAGGAACCCACGGAAATTGCTGGTAGAAATATGAAATGGTAGTAAAAAAACAGTTTGGGAGTTCCTTTAAAAGGTTAACCTAGAGGCCAGGTGCAGTGGCTCACGCCTGTAATCCCAGCACTTCGGGAGGCTGAGGCAGGTGGATCACGAGGCCACACGGTGAAACCCCATCTCTACTAAAAATACAGAAACCAAACTAGCCGGGCGTGGTGGCAGGCACCTGCAGTCCCAGCTACTTGGAAGGCTGAGGCGGGAGAATGGCGAGAAACCAGGAGGCGGAGCTTGCAGTGAGCCGAGATCGCGCCACTGCATTCCAGCCTGGGCAACAGAGGGAGACTCCGTCTCAAAAAAAAGAAAAAAAGTTAAACCTAGAGTTGCTAATATGATGAGCAATTTCACTCCTTGGTACGTACCTTAGGGAATTGAAAACATATGTTCATATAAGATAGCAAAAAAAGGAAACAACTGAAATGTTAATCAACTGATGAATGGATAAACAAAATGTGGTATATCCATAAAATCGAGTATTATTTAGTCATAAAAAGGAATGAAATATGAAAGATGCTAAAACATAGATGAACCTCAAAAACATTGTGCTCACTGAAAGAAGCTATATACAAAAAGCTTCCCTTTTTATAGGAAATGTCCAAAATAGGTAAATCCACAGAGACAAATAATAGACTAGTGGCTGCCAGAGCTTAGGGGGAAGGAAGGATGGGGAGTGACTAATAATGGCTACGGAGTTTCACTTTGGGATGATAAAAATGTTTTGAAACTAGTGGTGATGTTTGTACAACCTTTTGACTATACTAAAAATCACTGACCTACACACTTTAAAATGGTGAAATTTATTTGTGCTTGAATTATATCTCAAAAATATGGTTAAGTTTTAAGTTTATTATAACAGAATTAAACTTTTAGAAAAGGGAAAAAATGGTTTTACAGGGAAAGGATGTGGCAATTTTATAAATTATTTCTAGATGATATGATTATATACATGGAAAAACTTGAGAGAAAAACACAAAATTTTATAGATCATAAGAGAATTCAGGTGGACTAGCATGACATTAACAGTCAAAATCAATCATTTTCATATATACAAACAATAAGCAGTTCAAAAACATCTATTTACAATAGCAACAGAAAAATAATTTCTGGGAATAATCTAACAATAAATGTGCAAAATCTAAACGAAGAAAACTTTAAACTCGCTACTAAAGGAAATAAAAGATGGTTTGTAGCCAGGCGTGGTGGCTCACACCTGTAATCTCAACACTTTGGGAGGCCAACGTGGGTGGATCACTTGAGCTCAGAAGTTTGGGACCAGCCTGGCCAACGTGGTGAAACCCTGTCTCTACAAAAAATACAAAAATTAGCCGGGCGTTACTGGCTTGAGCCTTTAGTCCCAGCTACTCATGAGGCTGAGGTGGAAGGATGGCTTCAGACCAGAAAGCAGATGTTGCAGTAAGCCAAGCCTGTGGCACTGCACTCCAGTCTGGGCAACAGAGCCAGACTGTCTCAAAAAAAGAGAAGGTTTGAACAAATGAAAAGGCATAACTTGATAATATAGGATGCTTCAACATGATAAAACTTCAATTCTTTCTAAATTAATTTATAATAACTCCTCTCCCAAATTCTAAGGATTTTTTTTAAAAAAAGACAGGCTGATTTGAAAGTTCAAACAGAAAAAAATAAAAATTCAACGTACGTTTGATGAAGAAGGCAAATGATAGAAAACTAGTCAAAACGAAGAAGAAAGCCTAAATTGACATTTGTACAAATCTATTTATTAAAATCTTCTTTGTAATTACGAAAACAGTCTTTGTATCCATTCAAGAATTCTCTGCAGCTATGAAAAAGAATGAAGCTGTTCCTTGTCTACTGATATGGAAAGTGTCCTAGGCCAGGTATGGTGGTTCATGCCTGTAATCCCAGCACTTTGGGAGGCCAATGTAGGCAGAATACTGGAGGTCAGAAATTCAAGACCAGCCTGGCCAACATGGTAAAACCCCACCTCTACTAAAAATTAAAAGAAAGAGGAGGGGAGGGAGAGAAAGAGGCCGGGTGCGGTGGGTGGCTTACACCTGTAATCCCAGCACTTCGGGAGGCCAAGGCGGGCAGATCACTTGAGGTCAGGAATTTGAGACCAGCCTGGCCAACATAGTGAAACCCCGTCTCTACTAAAAATCCAAAAAAAAAAAAAAAAATTAGCCAGGCATGGTGGTGTGTGCCTGTAATCCCAGCTACATGGGAGGCGGAGGCTGGAGAATCACTTGAACCCAGGAGGCAGAGATTGCAGTGAGCCGAGATCACACCATTGCACTCCAGGCTGAGCAACAGCAAGACTCCATCTCAACAAAAAAAAAAAAAAAAAAAGGAGAGAAAGAGAGAGAGAGAGTCCTAGACAAGAGAGAGAAAGAGAGAGGGAAGGAAGGAAGGAAGGAGGGAGGGAGGGAGGGAGAGAGGGAGAGGGAAGGAAGGGAGGGAGGGAGGGAGAGAGAAGGAAGGAAGGAGGAAAGGAAGGAAGGATAAAAAGAAAGAAAAGAAAGAGTCCTAGATGAGAGAGAGAGAGAGTCCTAGATGAGAGACAGTAAAAGCAAGAAAGAAAGAAAGGAAGAGAGAAAGAAAGAGTCCTAGATGAGACAGAGAGAGAGAGAGAGAGAAAGAGAGAAGGGAAGGAAGGGAGGGAGGGAGGAGAGTCCTAGACCAGGGGTCCCCAATCCTACTGGTCTGTGGCTTGTCAGGAAGTGGACCCCACAGCAGGTGGTGAGCAGTGAGCAAGCAAGCAGAGCTTCATCTGTATTTACAGCTGCTCCCCATCACTCACATTACCACCTGAGCTCCACCTTCTGTCAGATCAGCGGTGGCACTAGATTCTCATAGGAGCATGAACCCTATCGTGACCAGGGCATTCAGGAATCTAGGTTGAGTGTCCTTATGAGAATCTAATGCCCGATGATCTGTTACTGTCTCCCATCACCCCCATATGGGACCATCTTATTGCAGGAAAACAAGCTCAGGGCTCCCACTGATTCCACATTATGGCGAGTTGTATAATTGTTTCATTATATATTACAATATAATAATGATAGAAATAAAGTGCACAATAAATGTAATGCTCTTGAATCATCCTGAAACCATCCCTCCCCACCCTGATCCATGGAAAATTGTCTTCCACAAAACCAGTCCCTAGTGTCAAAAAAGTAGGAGACCATTGTCCTAGATATACTGTTTCATGGAACAAGTAAAGTGCAGAAAAGTGTATAGCTTATGTTGCTTGTGTAAAAAGGAGCAAAATGGGCCGGGTGTGGTGGCTCATGCCTGTAATCCTAGCACTTTGGCAGGCCAAGACGGGCAGATCACGAGGTCAGGAGATCAAGACCATCCTGGCTGACACGGTGAAACCCCATCTCTACTAAAAATACAAAAAATTAGCCAGGCATGGTGGCATGCACCCGTGGTCCCAGCTACTCGGGAGGCTGAGGCAGGAGAATGGCGTGAACCCAGGAGGTGGAGGTTGCAGTGAGCTGAGATCGTGCCACTGCACTCCAGCCTGGGCGACAAAGCAAGACTCCGTCTCAAAACAAAAAAAAGGCAGGGGGCAAAATGTGTGTGTATTTGTGTATGTGTGTGTGTTTTCTTGTATATTGTAAAATATCTCTGTTAAGGGGATACACACGCTGATCAATACTGGCTTAGGCGATGTGGTTAGAGGGAGACCTTATACTGTTTATCTTTAACCTTTTTCAATTTTGAGTCTTATGAAAGTAACATCTAATTTAAAAGTAAATAATGGACCGGGTACAGTGGCTCACACTTGTAATCCCACACTTTGGGAGGCCAAGAGGGGAGGATTGCTCTAGCCCAGGAGTTCAAGACAACCCTGGACAACATGGTAAGATCCTATCTCTACAGAAAATTTTAAAATTAGCAGGGCATGGTGGCACACTCCTGGGGTTCCAGGTACTCAGGAGGCTGAGGTGAGAGGATAGAGTGAACTTGGGAGGTCAAGGCGGCAGTGAACCATGATCTCACCACTGTACTCCAGCCTGGGCAAGAGTGAGACCCTGTCTCAAAAAAATAAAAATAAATGATACACTGAAAATATAGCAGAATTTCTGTAAAAAAAATTTTTTTTTGAGATGGAGTCTCACTCTGTTGGAGTGCAGTGGTGTGATCTTAGCTCACTGCAAGCTCCACCTCCCAGGTTCACACCATTCTCCTGCCTCAGCCTCCTGAGTAGCTGGGACTACAGGTACCCACCACCACGCCCAGCTAATTTTTTGTATTTTTAGTAGAGATGGGGTTTCACTGTGTTAGCCAGGATGGTCTTGGTCTCCTGACCTCGTGATCCACCCACCTCAGCCTCCCAAAGTGCTGGGATTACAGGCGTGAGCCACCACACCCAGCCAAAAATAATTCTTAATCTTAATTTCACATTGATAAAATGTATTTGAACAAAATTATTATACTTCTTTATTTTTTTCCTCTGAAATGGCCAAACTCTCTTGACTACTTGATAGACCACCAGCTGACTATTCTTTGAGCAAGGCTGTCCCAGAACTTTAAACATCAGATGCCAGAGAGGCTACTACAGTTGGATCCAGTATCTGAACCCACATCTCTTTAGGACCACAAATTGTATTCTTATACCAGAGATTAAGTGGGATCTTATTAGAGAAATTCCTAATTCTTAATTCAATTAGTCAGTATTTGCTGGAAACCTATTATTTAATATTATCTGTTATGCAGAGATTAGTGTATCCTGGCTGCTGTTCTCAAGAAGCTCACAAGCATGCTGAAGTTACTAAACTATATCCAATTACATAAAATAGGTTCTAAAGGCCCCAGCAACTATGGCAGTTGGTTAAAATAGATTTATTATAACACCCCATGCCTAAGTATACATCTGAAAGGATACACACAACTTTTTTTTTTTATTTTATTTTTTTGAGACAGGGTCTCACTCTGTCGACCAGGCTGGGGTGCAGTGGTGCAATGTCAGCTCCCTGCAGCCTCCACCTTCTGGGTTTAAGCAATTCTCCTGCCTCAGCCTCCTCAGTAGCTGGGACTACAGGTGTGTGCCACCATGCCTGGCTAGAATTATTAATAGCAATTACATCTGTTGGATGGGATTGCTAGAAAGGAGACAAGGGGAAGACTTTTACTTTTTTAAATATTTCAAATATGAAGATGGTGGGATCATGAAGGATTTTATTCATTTTTAGCATTTTTGTTTTTCAAATAAAAACATAGGAAAAAATCAAGAGTTTCAAACCAATACATAAAGCTATTTCTTCACATAATTAAAACAAATTATCATATACCACTTTCCTACCTCCCTTCATTGAATAGTACAAAACTTGGTACTCTGCTTTTATCTACTAGATATTCTGTATTTGCCTTGACCCTTGTTAAATGAAGTCTCCCTTTGTTTAGGAAAAATATACAGTATATCAAAGGATGAGATCACCACCCCAAAGCTATGCTGATCAGTCTTGTTGAACAAAGAAAATACAGGCTTTGGCTGGGTATGGTGGCTCATGCCTGTAATCCCAGCACTTTGGGAGGCTGAGGTAGGTGGATCACGAGGTCAGGAGATCGATACCATCCTGGCTAACACGGTGAAACCCCATCTCTACTAAAAATACAAAAAAATTAACTGGGTGTGGTGGCGGGCACCTGTAGTCCCAGCTACTCAGGAGGCTGAGGCAGGAGAATGGCATGAACCCGGGAGGTGGAGCTTGCAGTGAGCCGAGATTGCGCCACTGCACTCCAGCCTGGGCAACAGAGTGAGACTCCGTCTCAAAAAAAATATAGGCTTTATGGGAAGGGTTTGTTATGGGGTGTATTGGTTACTGAGGCAGGAGTAGTTTGGAAAATCAGTCATAAAAGCATGGGTTACAGAAGTTCATTTTCTGTTACCTAGATGTGTTTGCTGAAGGAGCTATCACTGATCAATTACAACAGGTTTAAAACCAGCATTGGTGTTTAGTTGGTACCATGCTATAAAAATTTCAGTCTCAGCTGGGCACAGTGGCTCACACCTGTAATCCCAGTACTTTGGGAGGCTGTGGCGGGTGGATCACCTGAGGTCAGGAGTTCAAAACCAGCCTGGCCAACATGGTGAAACCCCGTCTCTACCAAAAAATACTAAAATTACCTGGGCATGGTGGTACATGCCTGTAGTCCCAGCAACTCGGGAGGCTGAAGCAGGAGAATCACTTGAACCCAGGAGGCGGAGGTTGCAGTGAGCCCAGATCACGCCACTGTACTCCAGCCTAGGTGACAGAGTGAGACTCTGTTTAAAAAAAAAAAAAATCAGTCTTTTTCTAGGTTTGTGGGGATTTTTTTTAATTCTAAAAAAGAAGGCCGGTCGCGGTGGCTCACGCCTATAATCCCAGCACTTTGGGAGGCCAAGGTGGGCGGATCATGAGGTCAGGAGATCGAGACCATCCTGGCTAACACAGTGAAACCCCATCTCTACTAAAAACACAAAAAAATTAGCCGGTGTGGTGGCGGGTGCCTGTAGTCCCAGCTACTCGGGAGGCTGAGGCAGGAGAATGGCGTGAACCTGGGAGGTGGAGCTTGCAGTGAGCTGAGATAGCACCACTGCACTCCTGCCTGGGCAACAGAGTGAGACTCCATCTCAAAAAAAAAAAGTTACATCTTTTTTTGCTTGGTCTTGATTTTAAAAACTAGAGGAATCTTGCACTGAAAATTTTAATTTCTTTTGACCTATCATAACTTTATATTAAAAGGTCATAATATAGTGTATTAATTTTCTCTTCCTGCTGTAACAAATTACCACAAATTTAGTCACTTAACACAATACAAATTTATCATCTTATGGTTCAGTATATTAGAAATCTGACACAGGTCTCACTAGGCTAAAAACCAAGATACTAGAAGAGCTGAATTCCTTCTTGAGGCTCTAGGGAAGAATCTGTTCCCTTTCTTTTTCCAGCTTCTAGAGGTTACCCACATTCCTTGGCTTTTCTCCTTCTTCAAAGCGAGCAACAAACATTTCTCTGACCCTACTTCTGTTGTCATATCTCTTTCTCTGACAACCCCTTCGTCCTCCCTCTTTCAGTTGTAAGGACCTTTACAATTACCTTGAGCCTGCCTGGAGGATCAAGGATACTCTTCCTACCTTGAGGGCCTTAATTTAGTCACACCTGCAAAGTCCCTCTTGCCATGTAAGGTAACATATTTGCAGGTCACAAGGATTAGGACACGAACATGTTTAGGGGACCTTTATTCTTCCTACCACATGTGGAAATTGAATTTATAAATATATCCGTTAGAATTGCACTTGACTGCTTAAACAAGTAAGGGATCTCTCTGTCTCCTATATCAGGAAATCTGGGAACGGTAAGCTCAAGGCTGATTGTGATGGCCTGAACAATGCCAGCAAGGAAACTGACCCCTAGTGTCCTGATCACTACCATGCTTAGCAATGACTGCTGAGCCTCAGGCATCCTCACGGGTTCCAGGCAGGAAAAAAGAAATGGAAGAGGCAGTACCAGCAAAATTCAGCTTACATTTTGTTAGCCAGAATTGAGTCATGGGACCACCCCTAGCTACAAGGAAATCTGAGAAGGGAAATTTTTAGCTTTCCTCCTTCTTTAAAGAAGGAAGGAAAATTGAAATAAGAGTTGGAATGAGTGACAGGTGAGCTAACCTACAGACTTGACTACAAGTAAGTGATTGAACAAACAACTTTAATAATCCAATTATTGAAGGGCAGGACTCAGGTGCAGGAATTTAGTGGACTATTTGCTATACGTGTTACTCAATATCTGTTGGTCCTAAGATCAAAATTGATTTTAAAAAAAAAGACTCACAAGTCACAGTTTACTTAGCCTTAAAAGGTACACGGTAAAAAATGCACACGGCTAAACAGCAGAGACCTTCTGATGTCTGGCAATGCTGGGTGCAGCTTCCATGCCCCTCCACCACACAGCATGCTCAGCTGCAAGAGGTGAGGCTGAAGCGTGTGCAGAAGACTTGACCTCTGGGCAGCCACCCTTTCCATTCTCTACCTATGTGTAGTCCATGCTTGTTGCATAGCCTCTGGGAGAAAGTGCTAAATCACATGCCTAACAGGGCAGCTGCAACTCATCAATCAGGGGTTTCACAATGAATGCTTCTGTAAGCCAGGGGCAATCTGACCTGCTAACATTCCAAGTTTATCTTGTATCAATACATTCTGGGGAGCAGAGTGGCAAGAAGGTAAATCTAAGGTCATATCCCCAGGGTCCCTGGGTCTGGGGCAAAAGTTTAGACCAGCCAAAAATTCCTTCCTTGGTGGGCTAATATATTTATCTTTCTTTCTTCCTCTTGAATTCAGAGTATCTTTCTTCCTCTTGAATTCAGAATCAATTGAGAGAAATACAGGAGTCAGGATAGGTGAGCATCAAAATATCACCTTAATAAAGTCAACTGGAAGATGTGGCCAAGTGGGCAGGCTCACACTTTCCCCAGACATCCCCGCCTGGTTGCTGGCACGGCTGAACAACACAGGCTTCTCAGCAAAGGCAGGGTCATAGGAAGCAGATCCACTCCCTGTAACACACAGGTCTAGAAAGGTGGAGGAAGGGCTGAGCTCGGTCTGTTCTTACTAACTCACATGTCTGACTGCTCACTCCTGTTTCCCTGGGGAGGGGCGAATGAGGAACAGGGAGATACTCAGTGATTCTCAGCCAATCTCACAGTTCAAAGCCACCCAGGGAACCAATGTGCAGTAAGGTAGAAAGCCACTCACCTACCTGAAGTTGCTGCATCTGGAAACATAAGAGATGGAGATGCTGTTCTTCCCCATAACTCGGAAGATTCATTTTAACTACGCTCTACTTTTCTCATAAATGGCAAATTTCCTCTCAGAGGAATAGTTTCCTTTTTTTATTTTTATTTTTGAGATGGAGTCTTGCTCTGTCGCCCAGGCTGGAGTGCAATGGCACGATCTCAGCTCATTGCAACCTCTGCCTCCTGGGTTCAAGCAGTTCTCCTGCCTCAGCCTCCCAAGTAGCTGGGATTACAGGTGCCCGCCACCACGCCTGGCTAATTTTTTGTATTTTTAGTAGAGAGAGGGTATCATTGTGTTAGCCAGGATGGTCTCCATCTCCTGACCTTGTGATCTGCCCGCCTCAGCCTCCCAAAGTGCTGGGATTACAGGCATGAGCCATCGTGCCCAGCCTTTCAATTCTTTTAATACAAAGCAAATGAAAACACCTGTTTTCAATTTCTTTTACCAGTCAGGCTATCTTTTGGAACCTAAGACAGTTTGCCTCTAGGTTTCTGCTAGCACTCTTGTTTGAGGGCATTCCCTGGAGTCATAAAGGGCAGTTCTTTGGGAAGAAGGGATGGGAAGAAAAAATAATGTCAGTTCATAAAATAATCTTCAGACATTCTTATTTATAAATGCCGTCATCAATAGAGTTTTCATTTTTTCTTTGCTCAACAAAAAGCTATCAAGTATCTTGAGTAGCTGTTTTTTGTTTTTTGTTTTAATAGTTATGACATGGACCAGGACGGTGGCTCAAGCCTGTAATCCCAGCACTTTGGGAGGCTGAAGTGGGCAGATCGCCTGAGGTCAGGAGTTCGAGACCAGCCTGGCCAACATGGAGAAACCCTGTCTCTACTAAAAATACAAAAATTAGCCAGATTTGGTGTTGCATGCCTGTCATCCCAGCTACTTGGGAGGCTAAGGCAGGAGAACTGCTTGAACCTGGTAGGCGGAGGTTGAAATGAGCTGAGATCGTGCCATTGCACTCCAGCCTGGGCGACAGAGCAAGACATCCCAGCTACTTGGGAGTCTGTGGCAGGAGAATTGCTTGACCCGGGAGGCAAAGATTGCAGTAAGCTGAGATCACGCCACTGCACTCCAGCCTGGGAGTCGGAGGGAGACTCTGTCCCAGATTTAAAAAAAAAAAAAAAAGGCTATGGTAATGACCTGTCTCCCTCTTGCTTAAGTTTTCTTTCTTTCTTTCTTTCTTTTTTAATCTATCTTTCTTTCTTTCTCTCTCTCTTTATATTTTTATTTTTCAGTCTCCAACCCAGGTTGGAGTGCAGTGGTGTGATTATAGCTCACTGCAGCCTCAACCTCCTGGGATCGGGATCAAGGGATGCTCCCACCTCAGCTTCCCGAGGAGCTGGAACTACAGGTGCACACTACCATGCCCAGCTAATTTTTTATTTTTTATAGAGACGGGGGTCTCCCTATGTTGCCCAGGCTAGTCTTCAACTCCTGGGCTCAAGCAATCCTCCAGCCTCAGCTTCCCAAAGCGTTGGGATTACGGATGTAAACCACTGCACCTGGCCTGAGTTTTCAGTAAACCAAATAATTAATGTAATTCTGACTGTATTAGAACCTAAAGCACATTTTCTGGCTATGGGTCCCCAAGCGGAGCAGGAGGCCTGACCAGTTCATGGATTCCCTGCACCGGGTCTGGCAGAAAGTCACAGAACTCATTGTATTAGGTCTCCCCTCAGGTACTTGAAGATACAGTCTTCATATCTCTTCAATATTCCAGGGGAGGGGACCCTATTTGTTTTCAAGATACTGACTTTTCATGTTAATAGCAGTGCTCCCATAGATACTATATCGCATCCCGGAACTTTTCAAATCTGTAGTTCCACCTAAAATTTTACCTAGTGAATTGTTACTTACTGCCTAGGTGCCAAACAGTACAGCAGTGCGTGTTCATCTTACTTAGACTTCAGAGCCTCCCACTGGCTGTAATGGATGAGCATGCAACCAAGCTCCCCTTCCACCACTCTGCTTGCTAGCATATGAGAGTGCTCTCCTCTGCAGGGTCCTGAATCTTGATTCTCATTGGCTACTAATATGTAATGGCTTTTGCTCAGTGCTGTTGTGACAATCACCTTGTTGGCCTTCTGTGTCTAGGAAGAATTACAGTCATTACCCTAAAGAGCTCAGAGTCTCAATTTGCAGAAGGCCTGTCATTGAACATAAAATGAATTTTGAACCATTGAGAAGACTTTCTGCTTTTCTTGAGCCAGTGGTTGAACAGTGTAATCCCAGGTGTGCCTGTAATCCTTGGCCTTTGGGAGGCCAAGGCGAGAGGATCACTTAAGGCCAGAGTTTGAGACCAGCCTGGGCAACATGGGAAAACCCCATCTCTACCAAAAATACGAAAAAAATTAGCTGGGCATGGTGGCGCACAGCTGTAGTCCCAGCTATTCAGGAGGCTGAGATGGAAGGATGGTTTGAGCCCAAAAGGCAGACATTGCAGCGAGCTTAGATTGTGTCACTGCACTCCAGTCAGGGCAACAAAGCCAGACCCCGTCTCATAAAAATGGCTGGGCATAGTGGGTCATGCCTGTAATCCTAGCACTTTGAGAGACTAAGGCAGGAGGATTGCTTGAGGCCAGTAGTTAGAGACCTGCGTGGCTAACTTAGTGAGACCCTGTTTGTTTTGTTTTTTTTTTTTTGGAGACAGAGTCTTGCCCTGTCACCCAGGCTGGAGTGCAGTGGTGGGATCTTGTCTCACTGCAACCTTTGCCTCCTGAGTTCAAGTGATTCTCCTGCCTCAGCCTCCTGAGGGGCTGGGACTACAGGTGTATACCACCACTCCCAGCTAATTTTTGTATTTTTAGTAAAGACGGTGTGTCACCATGTTGGCCAGGCTGGTCTTGAACTACTGACCTCAGGGGACCTTCCTGCCTTGGCCTCCCAAAGTGTTGGGATTACAGGCATGAGCCACCATGCCTGGCTCCCATCTGTATTTTCAAAAAAATAAAAAATAAATGACAGTATGGCTATTCTATTCTATTCTATTCTATTCATTTGAGACAGGGTCTTGCTCTGTCGCCCAGACTGGAGTGCAGTGGCATGAACATAGCTCACTGCAGCCTCAATCTCCTGGGTATAAGTGATCCTCCTATCTCAGCCTCTAGAGTAGCTGGAACTATAGGCATGTCCCACCATGCCTGGCTAATTTAATTTAAAAACTTTTTTTACAGAGACAGGGTCTTGCTATATTTCCCAGGCTGGTCTCAAACTTCTGGGCTAAAGCCTCAGCCTCCCAAAGTGCTGGGATTATAGGAGTGAGCCACTGTACCTGGCTCTATTTTATTTATTTATTTATTTTATTTTATTTTATTTATTTATTTATTTATTTATTTTGAGACGGAGTCTGGCTCTGACATCCAGGCTGGAGTGCAGTGGTGCGATCTCAGCTCACTACAAGCTCCGCCTCCCAGGTTCACGCCATTCTGCTGCCTCAGCCTTCCGAGTAGCTGGGACTACAGGCGCCTGCTACCACGCCCAGCTAATTTTTTGTGTTTTTAGTAGAGATGGGGTTTCACCATGTTGGTCTGGCTGGTCTTGATCTCCTGACCTCGTGATCCTCCTGCCTCGGCCTCCCAAAGTGCTGGGATTACAGACATGAGCCACCACGCCCGGCCCTGGCTCTATTTTAAATAAAAAAATACATGAAACTAAAACACAATTGGAACTTTATTTGCTCTTTGATGACCCTTCATAGCACCTCAATTTCTCATGGCATGCCTCTTGCTTGGTTTACATCATAGAATTTCTGGCATAATAGGCTGGGCATGGTGGCTCACGCCTGTAATCCTAGCACGTTGGGAGGCCGAGGCTGGTGGGTCACCTGAGGTCAGGAGTTCGAGACCAGCCTGGCCAACATGGTGAAACCCCAACTCTACTAAAAATACAAAAATTAGCCAGGCGTGGTGGGCACCTGTAGTCCCAGCTACTTGGGAAGCTGAGGCAGGAGAATTGCTTGAACCTGGGCACACAGGTTGCAGTGAGCCGAGATCGCGCCACTTCACTCCAGCCTGGGCAAAAGGGCGAAACTCCATCTCAAAAAATATAATAATAATTTCTGGCATAATCTCAGAAGATTCGGCCAGGCATAATGGCTCACTCCTGTAATCCCAGCACTTTGGGAGGCCGAGGCAGGCGAATCACTTGAGGTCAGGAGTTCGAGTCCAGCCTGGCCAACATGGTGAAACAACGTCTCAAAAAGAGGGAGACTCTGTCTCAAAAAAAAAAAAATCTCAGAAGATTCTTAGAAATTTCTTACCACTGTTAAAAGAAAAAAACTTCAGCTGAGTTAAATGTAAAGGAGTTTAGCTAAACAATGAACAATTTGCGAATAGGGCAACCCCCAGAATCACAGCAGATTCGTAGCGAATCCAGCGTAGCTACCTGGTGGAAGAAGATTTATGGACAGCAAAATGAAAGTGACGAACAGAAAACAGAAGTGAAGTACAGAAACAACTGGATTGGTTACAGCTTGGCATTTGCCTTACTTGAACACAGTTTGAACATTTGGCTACATTTGATTAGCCAAAACTCAGTGATTGGCATGGATGTGGGCTTTATACCTCCACTTTTTACAGTTCATGATGTACAGAAAAACCTGTAGGCCAAACTTAAACATGTGAGAAGGCAGCTTTAGCCTAAACTTGATTTAAACCCACCTTGTCTCAGTTCTCCTGGTTTCCAAATTATCTTCTGGCCTCATTTTCTTCCCTAGCTCAGAAATATAGTGACTATCCATCACTATTTCCAGCATTAATGCCTTCAAATCTCTTACTCTTCTGTTTCACTTGTGCTATAATCATCCAGACGACAACAGACCTAGCTAAAGAACATATAACATTAGGTTTCACATCTGACAAATATGTGATCTGCAGTGGACATATGCTCATTTTTGCTCACCATTATCCAGCCTCCTTTCTTTGGCAAAACCATCTTAATCAGCACCATGCTGTATTCCAGTCTTGGAGGCAGCTCCCCAACTAAGAATATGACTCTAGCTAAGCCAGACAGTGTCTCCCCACCATCCCCTCTCTCTGGAATTGGACTCTGGGGTGGAGTGATCCAAAGATATTAAGCAATATACAGGCAGCTATGTCCTAAATAATCAATCTATTCATTTCTACTACTGAGGCCTGTGAAATGCTTTGGTTTTGTTTTTTACATATTGGTTCATTAACCTCCCCCTTTGTTTTGCCCCTCTTGTTTCCACATATTTTTCCAATGAAATCCCTTTTATCTTGTGATAAAAGTGATTTGCTGTTGTTTGCAACTACAAAACCCTAACTAGCGGTGGCAGCTTGTATTAGTGACTTAAATCCTGCATAATCAGGAAAATTATATTTACATATTTAGATGTCATGAGGAGCAAATGTGAAAACAAACTCAAGGGGTCTAGTATGCAATAGCCACAATAAATCCATGCCCTCTGAACTCAGGTGAACCTCCAACACAGCTTGGCAGTCTTTTTATTTGGTCTGGGCCATCTGCTTCACCAAATCCCCTCAGAGGGTTTTACAAACATTTACAATTTTCTTCAGGCTGCCCACTCTATCTCTACCTCAATCTCAACAGCCTGTCTGGAATGTTACAGGAGAACATCAAGCAGATAGAGATACCATGTTTGCAGAATCTCAGAAGGCTTTTTTGATCTTGTGATTCATGCCAGGGTCATGATGTCTTAAAACTAGGTTTGCAAGAATACACTTTTGAAAAAACACATTAGAACATTGATTAGAATCGCCTTACCAATACCTGCATCTTATAAGTGTTTTGCAATACTCAGAGTGGCTCAGTGGAGTGAGTGAGGTTGTAATCCAAGCTGCTACTAAAATTCTTCTTTATAATTTGATAGTGTTGGACTTGAAGGTCCCATCTGGTTACACAGTAATTTACCACCTTACTGTGGGTTCTGGTACGCCAAAGAAGGCATTTCCCAAGACCACCCTGGCCTGCCACGCCCCCATCCTGGGCCTGTAAAAACCAGAGACCCTAGCAGGCAGACACAGTGGCTGGACATTGTGAGCAACGCGTTGGTGGAAGAAGATGCAAGTGGCTGGTCATTGAAAGGAGCACACCAGGAGAAGAGCATACCAGCAGGCCATCGACTGGTGGGACGCCACCGGCAGGCGGGAGGAGGTGGAGTTTGGCCGGGACAGTCGTAGGAGAGCCAGGGCTGCCCAGTGGCCTAACTCCAGGGGAAGACTATCTCCCTTCTGGCTCCCCCATTGGCTGAGAGCTGCTCCCGCTCAGTAGAACTTTGCACTCATTTTCCAAGTCCACGTGTGATCGGAGTCTTCCAGTACACCAAGGCAAGAACCCGGGATACAGAAAGCTCTCTGTCTTTGCAACAAGGTTGAGGGTCTAATTGAGCTGGTTAACACAAGACAGTAAACTAAAAGCATCCTGTAACATGCCCACTGGGGCTTCAGGAGCCGTAAACATTCACCCCTAGACACTGCCATGGGGTCGGAGCCCCACAGCCTGCCCGTCTGTATGCTCCCCTAGAGGTTTGAGCAGCGAGGCACTGAAGAAGTGAGCCACACCCCCATTGCATGCTCTGCCGGGGAGACAGGGAAACTACCGTTTCAATATCGACTTGCAAGTGAAAACAGTTTCTGATATTGTATGTGTATGAGCAGGCTACTGCTGCATGTAGCTTGTGATTGGGCCTTATGATGTTATTCCATAATTATAATATTTAGTGCATAATTATTGCATTATATGCAAATGTACTGCATTATGAACTCTTGCTCACTGCACAGTTACATCATAGAAATGTGGGGACAATAGCTGCAGGATGTAGTGTCTATGCTAGAGACACCCTGGGGGACACAGCTCTTAGAACTTGGTTTCATAACATTGGTTTAGGAGAAATTTAGGTCTGAAATCTAGAGCATTCCAGGGAGGAGCTGGTCTTGAACAATTTGCGTAGGAGTGGATTTGGTAAGGTTCTGAGTCTTGGGATAGGCACCATGAAGTATCTGAAGAAGGTGCTGGCAGACAGAAGTGGATTATGAGGCTGGGCGCAGCTCTTTTATATTTTCTGCATAAACTGGTAATTAGGGTGAGCCTTCTGCTTTTATGATGAGCTAAAACTATAAATAATGGTTTGGTGCACATATCAGTGGCGTCCTCTGAAAAAAAAGGGAAACTTTTGCTGTTTCCACATTCCATCTTGCCTTTGCCCTAGGGATTGTACCAAATAGATGCAACTCATTTTGGAGTTAAATACTTTTTAAAATATTTGTTCGTTTATTTATTTGTAGAGATGGCGTCACCCTCTGTTGCACAGACTGGTCTGGAACTCCTGGCCCGAAGTGATCCTCCCACCTCAGCCTCCAAAAGTGTTAGGAGTTAGGATTATAGGGATGAGCCACCACATCCGGCCTGGAATACTGTTATTAAAAAATGTTTCTATTCTTAATCAAAAGGTCCCAGAAGTAATCAATCCCCTCGAACAGAACCAACACAGCTATCGGTTGGGAAATCTGTGGGACTTTCAGACTCTTGAGCAAGGAATTGGATGTAATAATGGAACTAAAAAAAGGGAACAAATCTAGGAATTCGCATTTTGAAGTCATCAGCATACAGATGGCAGCTAAGAGCAATGACATAGAAAAAGAAAGGGAGAGTGTTTAGAATAAGAAAAAAGAGATGAGGACTAAATTGTGAAAAATACCAACATTTATAGAGAGCTGAAGGAAGAAGGTCAGCAGTGGATAAAAGCCAGGGAAGAATGGTGTCACACTAGTCAAGGCAAAAGAGAGCCAAGGAAAACAAGAAGTATAGAGTGAAACCTCAGAATATAGTTTCAGAGTATCTAGAACCAAGATAGGGGAACTAGTAAAGAGGAATTAAACTGTAAGAGCAAGAGGGTAATGGATGCAGCAAAGTTCCTGAAGAGATGGGAGAAGATCATAAAGAATACAAGGGAAGTTTGGTAGTCATCCTCCAAGATGGCCCCCAAGGATCCTTCCTCCTGGTAGTCATGCCCTTTTGTCAGCCCCTCCCACAATGGTCTGAGTGACTAATTGAATGTGGCAGAAATGGCACTATTGTCATTTCTGAGATTAGGTTATAAAATATACTGTGGCTTCTGTCTTGGTGACTTTCGCTTGCTTTCTCTCTCTTCCCTGATCATTTGCTCTGGGGGAAGCCAGCTGCCATCTGTGGGGAAGCACATATGGTGAGGAACTAAGGCTTCTTGCCAACAACCGTGTGAGGGAGCTTGGAAGGGAATCCTCCAGTTCAGTTAAGCCTTCAGACAATGGCAGCCCTGGTTGACATCTGGCTGTAACTCTCATGAGACATTCTGAGCCAGAACCACTCCGCCATGTTGCTCCCAGATTCCTCAAATCCGAAATGGTGTGAGATAATAGACATTTGTTGTTTTAAGCTGTGAAGTCTGGGTAATTTGTTATATAGAAATAGATAATACAGGAGGGATTGGCTTTGAACAGGAAGGTAGACTGCTTCCTCTGAGAAGTTACCATGTAGGGTCATTTTTGTAAAATCTTGTTCTTCAAGTTTACCCTTTATTGCTTAGGCTTGGTATCTTAAAATATTTCAAATTCTAAGTTACAGCTACACTTAAGCCATTTTTATTGCTCATCAAAAAATATTTTAGGCTGGATGTAGTGGCTCACACCTAAAATCCCAGCACTAGGGAGGCTGAGGTGGAAGGATTGCTTGAGGCCAGGAGTTCAAGACTAGCCTGGGCAACATAGCGAAATTCCCTCTCTCCAAAATATATATATTTATTTAAATATATGTCTTTAAATAAATATATGTTTACATGAATGTATATATTTATATATAAATACATATATAAAATTAGAATTTCCTACTTTTTGTAACATCCTACTCAAAGTTGGCTATAATACCTATTTTCTTAGCTGATATCCATTTAATCATTCATTTGATAAATATTTATTGTATGTGACATTAGTATTAACTTTATAGAAAGCAATGTTGCTTTTAAAGTGATTAGTAGGGTGATAAATGAGCTATTTGCTAGTATATCCAAGTTATCTAGTAAGAAGGGTTTACTGAGCAAAGAAGTATGGGTAATAGCATAAAAGTATAAACAAATACCCAAACAGTATACATGAGAAGTTAATCATCTTGTCAGAAGAAAATGATACATACAAAAAACACAAGCATGTGTGAAGAACAGTGTGAGAATGTATCCAGCCAAAATTATATTCAAAGTAAAAATCATGTGTGCATGACAAACTGTATAGCATGAGTTAAAACAAATGAATACCCCTGATCACAGAACAATGAGAAATTCCTGCAGCAAGTGAGCATAACTGCCAAATAAGATAATATAAAAGAAGTATGTAGGGAAAACTAATTTTGAGGCTGTAACCATGTGGAACTGAAGCTAATTCTTCAAGTTCTGCTTCAGGTTATCAGGAACTGTGCTCCTGTAATTTAACCGTTTATGATAAGTATAAGATTTTCACACAGAAAAAATTATTCTGCTGGTGGAATGTGAACTATTACATCAAACTTGTAAAATTTTCTATAATTTTCATTATTTATCTCAGACTTTGACTCTTGTATTCTTTTGAAGAAGGACTTGTGTGGAAACCATGGTGCAAAGTTTAAAATACCAAATGCATGTTAAAGAAATTAGAGTTGTTAGCTACCTTCTGTTCTCCTTTGTTGTATTTTGGGTTTTACTGGGTACTGGAGCCGCTGTACCACATTGATAGCCTGAGGTTTGACCAGGTCATGGGGCTGGACAAAGGTGGCGAGTTGATGAACAGATCCAGCTGTCAGCAC
Source organism: Gorilla gorilla gorilla (assembly GCF_029281585.2). Taxonomy (NCBI): domain Eukaryota; kingdom Metazoa; phylum Chordata; class Mammalia; order Primates; family Hominidae; genus Gorilla; species Gorilla gorilla. The sequence continues at coordinate 69,442,538 of NC_073234.2, read as the reverse complement.
AGCAAGGAGATCCAATCCTGTGGGCCAAGGACAGTCCTCATGGTTTTCAATTCATCGTGTGTAAGAAAAATTGTACTACTTGAAAGACCTTGATTTAAATTCTTGCTCTACCATTTGATAACTCTGTGATACTGAGCAAGAGACTTTACCTCTGTGAGCCTTAATGTCTTCTCCACAAAATAGAGCTGAAAAAAATCTGCTGTAATTACATCCTGTTTTTCTTCTTAAAGGTCAAATGAGCCTGGCATCAAATATATGTGAAGCCATTTTTTTTTTTAGATGGAGTTTCACTCTTGTCCAGGCTGGAGTGCAATGGCACGATCTTGGCTTACTGCAACCTCCACCTCCCCGGTTCAAGCAATTCTTCTGCCTCAGCCTCCCGAATATCTGGGATTACAGGCATGCGCCACCATGCCCAGCTAATTTTGTATTTTTAGTAGAGGCAGGGTTTCACCATGTTGGTCAGCCTGGTCTCGAACTCCTGACCTCAGGTGATCCACTCGCCTCAGCCTCCCAAAGTGCTGGGATTATAGGCATGAGCCACTGTGCCAGGCCTATGTGAAGCCATCTTTTAAAACTTTACACCGCTATAAGCAGAATTTTTTCTTTTTCCATTCCTTTTTTTTTTTTTTTTTTTGAGACAGAGTCTCACTCTCACCCAAGCTGGAGTGCAGTTGCGCGATCTTGGCTCACTGCAACCTCTGCCTCCTTTTCAAGTGATTCTCATGTCTCAGCCTCCCGAGTAGCTGGGATTACAGGCATGCACCACCACACCCAGCTAATTTTTATATTTTAGTAGAGACGGGGTTTCACCATGTTGGCCAGGCTGATCTGGAACTCCTGACCGCAGATGATCCACCCACCTCAGCCTCCTAAAGTGCTGGGATTACAGACGTGAGCCACCATGCCCGGCCTTAAACAGAATAATACTGTTATCATTCCTTTTTGCTTAAATCTTTATGTTCTTGGCAAAAGCTTAGATAGGCTTTAAGCTATGAATACAACTTGGGAAGGGCTAACAGCTAATTCCAAAAAAAGAGGCCGGGCGCAGTGGCTCACACCTGTAATCCCAGCATCTTGGGAGGCCAAGGAGGGTAGATCACGAGATCAGAAGTTCAAGACCAGCCTGGCAGAGATGGTGAAACCCCATCTCTACTAAAAATACAAAAATTAGCTGGGCATGGTGGCAGGTGCCTGTAATCCCAGCTACTTGGGAGGCTGAGGCACAGAATTGCTTGAACCCAGCGGGTGGAGGTTGCAGTGAGCCAAGATCATGCCACTGCACTCCAGCCTGGGCAACAGAGCAAGACTCTATCTCAAAAAAAAAAAAAAAAAAAAGGAAAACCATCTTTTCTAAAAATCATTAAAACAATTGAAGTTAGTTTTTGAATAAGAAAATAATGCCTAAAACAAATCTATATCACTAGGCAACATTAAATCTTTATCTCCTCGAGATTACAAGGACTTTCTATTTAGTACACAAGAAAAGGACCAATTTTTCCAAAACCAAAAAGCCAAGCCTGTTAGCACTTACTGTCACAAATGGTTACCACAAAAACAAAATAATGAAGGTTGAATTTATGGTTTCTGTAAAAGGGAAGCCTCTAGGATCTTTAAAAGTATTTTTTTCTATTTTTAAATATAACATTCATTGTAGAAAGTTTGGAAACATAGTACAAGTATAAGGAAGAAAATTTTTATAACTTACAATCACATTGCTGAGGATAACATTTTGTTAATGTCTTTGCATAGTTTTTTTTCCAATTTTTGTCTTCCTCTTGTCTGCTTTTTTCTCACGTATTTTTTTATTATGAGCAGTGCCATAGCATTACATAAGCTTTTTTCTTTTCTTTTTTTTTTTTTTTTGAGATGGAGTCTCGCTCTGTCGCCCAGTCTGGAGTGCAGTGGCACAATCTCGGCTCACTGCAAGCTCCGCCGCCTGGGTTCACGCCATTCTCCCGCCTCAGCCTCCCGAGTAGCTGGGACTACAGGTGCCCGCCACCACACCCGGCTAATTTTTTGTATTTTTAGTAGAGACAGGATTTCACTGTGTTAGCCAGGATGGTCCCGATCTCCTGACCTCATGATCCGCCAACCTCGGCCTCCCAAAGTGCTGGGATTACAGAGGTGAGCCACTGCTCCCGGCGCTTTTTTCTTTTTTTTTTAAGATGGCGTCTCACTTTATTGCCCAGGCTGGAGTGTAGTGGCTCGATCTCTGCTCACTGCAGCCTCTGCCTCCCGGGCTCAAGTGATTCTCCTGCCTCAGCCTCCCCAGTAGCTAGGATTACAGGCGCCCACTACCAAGCCTGGCTAATTTTTGTATTTTTAGTAGAGATAAGGTTTCGCCATGTTGGCCAGGCTGGTCTCGAACTCCTGACCTCAAGTGATCTGCCTGCCTCAGCCTCCCAACATGCGTGAGCCACCGTGCCCGGCCAGCATTACATAAGCTTTCAAAACATGATTTTTACTATCCTATCCTAAAAGATTTTTTTTTTTTTTTTTTTTTTTTGAGACTGAGTCTCACTCTGCTGACCAGGCTGGAGTGCAGTGGTGCAATCTTGGCTCACTACAAGCTCCGCCTCGTGAGTTCACACCATTCTACTGCCTTGGCCTCCCGAGTAGCTGGGACTACAGGCGCCCGCCACCACTCCCGGCTGATTTTTTGTGTTTTTGGTAGAGACGGGGTTTCACCATGTTAGCCAGGATGGTCTCCATCTCCTGACCTCGTGATCTGCCTGCCTCGGCCTCCCAAAGTGCCGGGATTACAGGCGTGAGCCACCACGCCCGGCCAAAAGATTATTTTTTAATCTGAAATTATTTCCAAGGTAAATATTTTTCTTCCAGGTATTTTCCTAAGGACCCAAGTTCAAAACCTTGCATTACTCTGGTCTCCCTTTCTTTTTTTTTTTGTCTTATGAGAAATCAAGTCTGAATTGATTTGGTTCAGAATCAAACCTGAATCTGATCACTAAATTCTACTAATTCTTTTCTTTCTATGTCTATCCACATAGCTGTGGCCCAGCCAGGCCTCTGTTTCCTCAGCCCAGATTACTGAAGTACTTTTCTGACTTTTTTATTTCTTTGTAGCCTCTTTTCTCTATGGTAATCTATTTTACATATCTCTTTGCATCATTACCCTGACAAAAATATTGACTGCCTCTACCTTATATGGCAGAGGTCCCAAACTTGAGCTCCAAGGCTGAACATAGTCTGCAAATTTGTTTTACTACAACTCCACAGTGCTCTGACCATTATTTTTAAATTTGCTGGAATCCTTTCAATGGGCCCCAGGTTTCACTGATTTGTGTTACCTGCCTGGCGTCTAGGCTTCCAGGTATGGCTGAGTAGACTTTGCTTTTTTTTTTTTTTTTTTTCTGAGACAGAGTCTCGCTCTGTCTCCCAGGCTGGAGTGCAATGGCACGATCTCGGCTCACTGCAACCTCCACCTCCTGGGTTCAAACGATTCTCCTGCCTCAGCCTCCTGAGTAGCTGGGATGACAGGCGCATGCCACCACGCCCAGCTAATTTTTGTATTTTTAGTAGAGATGGGGTTTCACCATGTTGGCCAGGCTGGTCTCAAACTCCTGACCTTGTGATCTGCCTGCCTCGGCCTCCCAAAGTGCTGGGATTGCAGGCGAGAGCCACCACGTCCAGCCGACTTTGCATTTTATAACTCCAGAGGACACTGTGCACATAACATAAAAAGTTGTGCAGTGCACAGCCTATACAATCTGCACAACTCTATCTGGTGGCCCTATGGGAGCCTATGGCCATTTAGTGTGAACTCTAGTCTGTAAAACTAATATCATGCCCACTATGTCAACTAATCAAGCCCATCCTGTACCATAGTCTGGAAAAGGCTGACATTCCTAAAAGCTTTGCACTCTAAGATAAGCCGCAAAAACCAGAAATATTTCAAAAGCCTTGAATTCCAAGATAAGCCGTGAAGTTATTTTTTATGCAAAAGACAGAAACATACTGTTTTTCTTTTTATCAAGACTGACCCCAAAGTTATCCAATCAGAATTGTTGACTAATATATAACAATCTGAGCTATCTCCTGACTTTGTGGTTTTTTTTTTTTAGACAGTCTTGCTCTTGACACCTAGGCTGGAGTGCAATGGTGTGATTTCGGCTCACTGCAACCTCCACTTCCTGGGTTCAGGCAATTCTCCTGCCTCAGCCTTGACAGTAGCTGGGATTACAGGCGCCCACCACCACATCCAGCTAATTTTTGTATTTTTAGTAGAGACGGGATTTCACCATGTTATAGTTCAAATACTTTTTTAAAAATTAGATGTGCTAGTTCTGTACTAACTTGTCTTTTTTTGCAACTTAAAATGCTAGTCAGTTCTCAAATTTGTCTCTGAATTTTGCAGGATAGAGTATAAAATTCCTTAAATCCTAATTCCAAGCTCTTTACAATGTGGGCCCTACATCCCTAAAGTTTTCTCCTTTGCGTAAATACTACACTTGAGACAAACTAATTGTTCTCCCCCAACATAAACTTTACAGTTCTCTTCTGTGGCATTTCTACTCTCCAATATTTCTGATTCTTTTCCTCTCTTTTTTTTTTTTTTTGGATAAACAAGTTTATTTGTAAATTTAGTCAACATACATAATTGACCTAAAAACTTCAATAAGATAAATTTTAAAACCACTTGGAAGGCCATCTCTATAAAAATGATTTTCCCAGGACAGTAACCAGATGTAACCTAACCTAACACCATCTTAACTGGCAGAGGTTCAGTGGGCTGGAGCTTTGTGCTCCTCCCCCACACCAAGTTTTTATAATACAAATGCCACAAGAAAAAGAACTTCAGTACTGTTTCCTCTTAGCAGAGGAGAAAACTCAACCTAGTTATGAGACCAACCACACAACACAATGAAAAGCTGCACTAGTTCAGAATATTAGTTAACAGATGATGCTGGTGTGAATAACTCATATTTTTTTCTAGAGCCCTTATAAATAAAAGCCCCCAGTTAGTGTTTGCATTATCAGCTAGAGGGTTAGTTAACATGTGGTAGAATGAAGATTTATGCAAGGTATAAATGCACATAGCATTTTACTACTATGAGAACAAGTGCAGTCAGAAGAAAACCAACTGGACTCTAAATTACACACATCTTAATGACAAGACTCCCCACCACTTGTGAATGTAAAACATTTAATTTGAAAATGTTGACACTACAATATATAAAATAGCTATTATAAATGCACATATTGTATTCTATAGCTGCCAGGTTTACTTTTTTTTTTTTTTTTTAAGTAAACTATAAGTTACACTGTGGTTAAGGTTTGTATCTTCCCCCTTGAAAAAGCCTACATTCTATCACAGTGATGTATGGTCAGACTTAACAGCCCCAATTGTTAAACACTTGGATCAAGTCATAACCAGTTTTATTGCAAAAGGACCCTGTTGTACACATTTATCAATTCTAGTACCTTAACAGCTACCCAACAGGTCATTAACATACAGAAACATGCATCATGAGAAGCAAGAAATATCACGCATCCGTTTTGCATATTAACAACTTGTCACTCCTGAGCAACAGTGCTGACATCACTGAGGTCTGTGAACAGTCACTTTTCGCATTCATCCTGAATGAAAGATGGAATGACTTAAGTACAAATGCAACATATAAACAATTTCTTACAAAAAAAGTCACAAATTAAACCAAAGTATTTTACAGAATTTACCACAAAATGCCATAAAAACTGCCTTCACTTAAGCTCTCTCTCCCCGTATCCGGCGAGCCAACTGGATGTCTTTGGGCATGATGGTGACTCTCTTAGCATGGATGGCACACAGGTTAGTATCTTCCAACAGACCCACCAGGTACGCTTCGCTAGCCTCCTGCAGCGCACCGATGGCTGCGCTCTGAAAGCTCAGGCCAGTGTTGAAATCCTGCGCGATCTCCCTCACCAACCTCTGGAAGGGCAGCTTCCGGATGAGCAGCTCGGTCGACTTCTGATAACGACGAATCTCTCGAAGCGCCACGGTCCCGGGCCTGTAGCGATGAGGCTTCTTCACCCCGCAGGTAGAGGGGGTGCTTTTCCTGGCAGCTTTCGTGGCCAGCTGTTTGCGGGGGGCTTTCCCACCGGTGGATTTACGAGCAGTCTGCTTGGTTCGGGCCATTTTCTTTCACCCAACGCCAAAGTTTTAGGCCACTTCTCCGACCTCCGCGCTGCTTCCGCTGCCCGAGGAAGAGCCGCAGTCGCGAGCGAAGAACCGACACTGGTCCAACGAACGACCAAACCGCTCTGCGCCCTCCTCTCTTTTATCTGCATCCCTTCCATTCTTCAAAGCCCATTTCGGTGTTTTGTTTTTTGTTTGTTTTTTGTTGTTGTTGTTTTGTTTTTTGAGACGGAGTCTCGCTTTGTTGCCCAGGCTGGAGTGCAGTGGCGTGATTTCGGTTCACTACAACCTCCACCTCCCAGGTTCAAGCGATTCTCCTGCCTCAGCCTCCAGAGTAGCTGGGATTACAGGCGCCTGCCACCACACCTGGTTAATTTTTGTATTTTTAGTAGAGACGGAGTTTCACCATGTTGGCCAGGCTGGTCTCAAACTCCTGACCTCAGGTGATCCGCCCGCCGCAGCCTCCCAAATTACTGGGATTACAGGTGTGAGCAACTGCACCCGGCCTTTCAAGGCTCATTTCAATTCCACCTCCTTCACAAAGCATTCTTCAGCCACCTTCGTTTTCATCCTTTTTTTTCTCTGCACTCTTTCTACCCTTATTTACTTGACACTATGCAAATTCTACATGTATATGTATTTCTCATTTATTTTTAGTAATTATCTTTTTTCTTATTATAAAAGTAATACTTGTCCAATTTAAAATACAAAAAATATAGAGAAACAAACTGAAATGTGGAATCACATGTGATAAACACACAAGTTGGCTGAATATCTGTTACTCTTGGAATGGGGAAAGAATCATCTAGTCATCTGCCAAGAGGTATAAACCTAAAGTTTAGAAACAGAAATCTGACTTTTAAATATTACAGTTCTATATGATATTTGTTCCATGGAGTAAATCATAAAGTTTCTCTCTCTCTCTCTTTTTTTTTTGAGATGGAGTTTCACTGTCCTCACCCAGGCTGGAGTGCAATGGCATGATCTCGTCTTGCTGCAACCTCCACCTCCCAGGTTCAAGCAATTCTCCTGTCTCAGCCTCCCAAGTAGCTGGGATTACAGGTGCCTGCCACCACACCTGGCTAATTTTTGTATTTTTAGTAGAGACGGGGGTTTTACCATTTTGGCCAGGCTGGTCTCGAACTCCTGACGTGAAGTGATCCACCCACTTCAGCCTCCCAAAGTGCTGGGATTACAGGAGTGAGCCACCATGCCTGGCCACAAAGTATCTCTTTTGTCAGGTGAGTTTTTTAACTTCTAGAAATATGCCACAAAGTGAGCCAGGTGTGGTGGCTCCGCCTGTAATCCTAGCACTTTGGGAGGCCGAGGCAGGTGGATCACGAGGTCAGGAGTTTGAGACGAGCCTGGCCAACATGGCAAAACCTGTCTCTACTAAAAATACAAAAATTAGCCAAGCGTGGTGGCATATGCCTGTAGTCCCAGCTACTCGGGAGGCTGAGGCAGGAGACTTGCTTGAACCTAGGAGGCAAATGTTGCAGTGAGCCCAGATTGCACCACTGCACTCCAGCCAGGGTAACAGAGTGAGACTTTGCCTCCAAAAATAAAAAAAATAAAATAACGAAAAGCTATTGGATTGACCATTGATACTTTCCACATCTGAAGAAATCTACCTTATTTTCAAAAGGGCAAAAAAAGGAAGGGTTCCCCGCCCCAGGTTAAAATATAGTAAAATCTCTGAGTAATTCATAACAAATAAAGCACCTTCACACTACCATAAATCTGTACACTGTGTTCCAATCTGTTGAGTGCCTGAATCCAATGACAGCTTTGGACGTCCCCTTCCCCCATAATCTCTGTGCAGACCCTCAACCTCACCCCAGATGCCTTTTGGAGTTTTCATTCTTTATTATAAACAATTGATAGTTTCTCAAACTTTTATATACAGCGTAAAGAAAATCCGTACCCGGCCGGGCGCGGGGGCTCACGCCTGTAATCCCAGCACTTTGGGAGGCCGAGGCGGGCGGATCACGAGGTCAGGAGATGGAGACCATCCTGGCTAACACGGTGAAACCCCGTCTCTACTAAAAATACAAAAAAAATTAGCCGAGCCTAGTGGTGGGCGCCTGTAGTCCCAGCTACTCGGGAGGCTGAGGCAGGAGAATGACGTGAACCCGGGAGGCGGAGCTTGCAGTGAGCAGAGATCGCGCCACTGCACTTCAGCCTGGGCGACTGAGCGAGACTCCTCCAAAAACAAAAACAAAAACAAAAAAAGAAAATCCGTACCCTTACTACTACACTAGGGGCACAAGGCGGGGAAGAGACTCAAAGAATAAGAGCTACTACTGTTTGCTGAACACTTATGTACTGAGTACATTCCATCCTCAGAATCAACCTTAAACTGTTAACATCCTCATTTTACAGATGAGGAAAATGAGGCTCAGAAGAGTTAACTAACCTAAGAGACCCTGAAATCCTAGCATTTTCCACATGGAACATTTTCCCCTGCAGGTCCCCTTTGCCTGTAGTTGTTCCTTCCACCTCTTCCTGTGCAGGATCTTAGCCCCTAACTGTTCCTCCTGTCCAGGCTGATAAATCCAAAGTGCCCAAACAGTGGCTGCTCATCTGCAACAACAATTCCTCCCTCTTTCAAGAATCTCTTTGACCAACTCTTCCCCAAACTAGCCGCATTCTGGCTGACAGTCCCCTCTCCCACTCCAGCTAAAGTTCGATAAAATTCCTGCCGTTTCTTCCCCCAAGACAGGCCGTTTTTTAGCTCCTTCTCAGGCCTGACATTTTGAATAATGTCTATGCTAATGGAGATTCAGACCCTGATCTCTTCACTGCCGTACTATACTGGTAGTTTTCAAATTTAAAAGTCACTGGTTGAATTGTTTGTTTGCAACTTGAAATGTCCTTTCTCATAGAAGTGATACCATGGTCTGAAGCCAGCCTTTTCAGCTGTTATAATCATCCTGAAGCTGCCATAAGTGGAGGAAACAAGGCAGTAATGAAATAAAAGATTGGATTTAAGTGAATGAAAGAAACAGGTTTTGGTAGAGTGACCATATAATTTACTATCCAACCAGGATACTCTGGGGAGTGAAAAGGTGCTATTAATAATTACACCAGGACAGTAGGCAGGCATAAACTGAGGCTGTCCTGGACACATCAGGACATATGTTCACTCTAGGTGTAGGTCACATCAGAATGGCTTTGAGCAATTCACCCTAACCTCCTTGAGGCTCAATTTCTTCTTCTTCTTCTTTTTTTTTTTTTTTTTGAGACAGGGTCTCATTCTGTCACTCAGCTAAAGTGCAATCGTGTGATCTCGGCTCACTGCAGCAGCCCCAAACTCCTGGGCTCAAGCAATCCTCCTGCCTCAGTGTCCCTTGTACCTGGGACTAGAATCGCCCCACCAAGCCCAACTAATTAAAAACAATTTTTTTTTTTGAGATGGAGTCTCGCTCTGTTGCCCAGGCTGGAGTGTGGTGGTGCAATCTTGGCTCACTGCAAGCTCCATGTCCCGGGTTCATGCCATTCTCCTACCTCAGCCTCCCAAGTAGCTGGGACTACAGGTGCCCGCCACCATGCCCGGCTAGTTTTCTGTATTTTTAGTAGAGATGGGGTTTCACCATGTTAGCCAGGATGGTCTCGATCTCCTGACCTCGTGATCCACCCGCCTCAGCCTCCCAAAGTGCTGGGATTACAGGTGTGAGCCACCGCGCCTGGCCAAAAACTTTTTTTTTTTTTTTTGTAGCACTGGAATCTCACCATGTTGCCCATGCTGGTTTCAAACTCCGATCCTCAAATGATCCCACTGCCTCAGCCTCCCAAAGTGCTGGGATTATAGGTGTGGGCCACCGTCTCCAGCCTGAGCCTCAATTTCTTTATTGTGAAATGGGAGGATTGACATTATGGGGTGATTGTGAGAATGACATAAGTCAGAGTCTATCGTGCAAAATTGAATTTGTAAAGTACCATATAAATATACTTTTTCAGATAATAGTTATGACTAATACTGTTACAGGAAAGGGGTCCCAATCTAGACCCCAAGAGAAGGTTCTGGATCCTGCACAAGAAAGAATTTGGGGCAAGTTCATAAAGTAAAGTGGAAGCAAGTTTATTAGAGAAGTAAAAGAATAAAAGAATGGCTACTCCATAGGCAGAGCAGTGGCATGGGATGTTCAGCTGAGTACACTTATAGTTATTTCTTGATTATATGTTAAACAAGGGGTGGATCATTCATGAGTTTTCCAGGAAAAGGGCAGGGATTTACCCTAACTGAGGGTTCCTCCCCTTTTAGACCATATAGGGTAACTTCCTAATGTTGCCACGGCGTTTGTAAACTGTCGTGGTGCTGCTGGGAGTGTCTTTGAGCATGCTAATGCATTATAATTAGCGTATAGTGAGCAGCGAGGACAACTAGAGGTCACTTTCATCACCACCTTGGTTTTGGCAGGTTTTGGCTGCCTTCTTTATGGCACTGTTTTATCAGCAGGGTCTTTATGACCTCTATCTTGTCCTGCTGACCTATCTTGTCCTGTGACTAAGAATGCTTAACCTCCTGGGAATGCAGCCCAGTAGGTGTCAGCCTCATTTTACCCAGACCTTTTTCAAGATGGAGTCCCTCTGGTTCCAATGCATCTGACAATACTGCTGCCCTGAGGTGCCTGGTGCTGATTAGACCGCGATCAAGTGCATATTCGCTGTTGATTGATGTTACTCTCCTCTGTGCCACTCTCCCTATGTGGGCAGTCTCTTCTAACTGCAGGAACAGCAAACCAACCAGTGAGAAAGGCCATCGTCATTTCATTCTTTTGTGTGCCAAAGCACACAAACCACTTAGAGAATATTAGAGCATATGTTCTATTTCCTTCCAGAAAAAAAAAAAAAACCCCACTTTTTTTTTTTTGAGACAGAGTCTGGGTGGAGTGCAGTGGCACGATCTTGGCTCACTGCACCCTCTTCTTCCTGGGCTCAAGCAATCCTCCTACCTTAGCCTCCAGAGTAGCTGGTACTACAGGCACATGCCACCATACCTGGCTAATATTTTTGGATTTTTGGTGAAGATGGTGTTTCGCTGCATTGCCCAGGCTGGTCTCCAAGGCCTGAGCTCAAGCCATCTGCCTGCCTCTGCCTCCCAAAGTGCTGGGATTATAGGCATGAGCCACCGCGCCTGGACTCACACATTCTGTTTCGATTGAAGTATAAAAAATGAGTTAGTGTTGGTGAGTAAAACATGAAATTTATAAACCCAAACCCCAATCAGCAAGCTAGTGAGAGAGAGTGCTCAGCATGGGTGCTCAGCACGCAGGAAGTCCTTGAGCACAGGCTCAGCTCACTTTTCACTTACAATTGAAAATCTGCACTCAGGTTATGTCATCTTTGGATACTCCCTCCTCAGACTTCTCCCCAGATCTCTAGGCAAGGGGGCAATAATTAGACCAACGTGCTTTGCAGCCCTTGTTGACTATTTCCCTCACTTCTCGTTATAACATTGCCTTGAGGAGGAGACACTTCTACAGTAACCAGGACATGCCTGGGAAGTCCCATTATGTGGGGCCCTTTACCCACCTTTTCGGCCAGCTTCCAGTGTTCTTGACTTACTGGAGATCTGGTAGTCTTACGGCCGAAACATAATTCGGTTTTCATTCTCTTATCTTATGTCCGAGAACCAACTATTCAACTTCCTCCCTCACTGCTGACTGGGGCGACTTTTCCATGGAACTAAAAATCCTCCACATACCCACTCTATACGACCTTGTTCTTTATTTTCCAAGGTTCTTAACCTAATACAGTTATTATTTACAATTCTGTGTAAATCCTTTGTGGGATTTTTTACATACTATAACCATTCATGCATTCAACACATATTTTTTGAGTGTCTAGTATATACAACAGGTGTTGGTCTAGGTCTAGGGCTGTATCAGTGAATGAAACTAAGTCTTTACTGTCAGGGAGTTTACATTTAATTGGGTGACACAAAAACTACAATAGATAGATAATGTGTCTATTATAGAAATCATAATAGGTGTTATGGGAGAAAATTATTATAGTGTAAGGAGGACAGGTAGTCCGGGGAGGGGTGTGGAAATACTGCTTTACACAAGGGTAGTCTGGGACAGCTCCGCTGTCAAGGTGGTATCTGAACAGAAACGAGAGAGCAAGCCATATGGATATGTGATGAAAGTGTCCCTGGCCGGGCGCGGTGGCTCACGCCTGTAATCCCAGCATTTTAGGAGGCAGAGGCGGGCGGATCACGAGACCATCCTGGCTAACACGGTGAAACCCCATCTCTACTAAAAATACAAAAAATTAGCCGGGCATGGTGGTAGGCGCCTGTAGTCCCAGCTACTCGGGAGGCTGAGGCAGGAGAATGGCGTGAACCCGGGAGGCGGAGCTTGCAGTGAGCTGACATCGCGTCACTGCACTCCAGCCTGGGCGACAGCGATACTTCGTCTCAAAAAAACAAAAACAAAAACAAACAAAAAAACGCAAAATTAGCCAGGTGTGGTGTTGTGCACCTGTAGTCCCAGCTACTCAGGAGGCTGAGGCAGGAGAATTGCTTAAATCCAGGAGGTGGAGGTTGCGGTGAGCCGAGATCGCGACATTGCACTCCAGCCTGGGCAACAAGAGCAAGACTCCGTCCCAAAAATAAAAAAATGAAAATCAATAAAAAGAGACTGCCAGGAGCGGTGGCTTACACCTGTAATCCCAGCACTTTGGGAGGCTGAGGCGGGTGGATCACCTGAGGTCGAGAGTTTGAGACCAGCCTGACCAACATGGAGAAACCCTGTCTCTACTAAAAATACAAAATTAGCCGGGCGTGGTGGCGCATGCCTGTAATCCCAGCTACTCTGGAGGCTGAGGCAGGAGAATGGCTTGAACTCGGGAGGCGGAGGTTGCTGTGAGCCAAGATCACGCCATTGCACTCCAGCCTGGGCAACAAGAGCGAAACTCCATCTCAATAAATAAATAAATAAATAAATAAATAAATAAATAAATAAATAAATACAATGACATTGCAGAGGCCAAGTGAAGAAAATGTCCATAATCATACTCCAAAATAATAGGCTTCCTTGGCTGGGTGCGGTGGCTCACACCTATAATCCCAGCACTTTGGGAGGCCAAGGGGGCAGATCACGAGGTCAAGAGATGGAGACCATCCTGGCCAACATGGAGAAACCCCATCTCTACTAAAAATGCAAAAATTAGCTGTGTGTGGTGGCTTGCATCTGTAGTCCCAGCTACTCAGGAGGCTGAGGCAGGAGAATCGCTTAAACCCAGGAGGCGGAGGTTGCAGTGAGCTGAGATTGTGCCACTGCACTCCAGCCTGGCGACAGAGCAAGACTCTGTCTCAAAAAAAAAAAAAAAAAAGCCTTCCTTTTTTGTCACATGATATTAATTTACTTGCGTATCTCCTTCACTAGACTGTTGGATTTTGTGGCCTGGGAATATATCACATCCATTACTCATCTCTAGGGCTTATGCTTAGCTCAGTGCCTGACACATGTTAAGACTTTTCTCCTTTTTTTTTTTTTTTCGGATGGAGTCTTGCTCTGTCACCCAGGCTGGAGTGCAGTGGCACTATCTTGGCTCACTGCAACCTCTGCCTCCAGGGCTCAAGCAATTCTCCTGCCTCAGCCTCCAGATTAGCTGGGATTACAGGTGCCCACAACCATGCCCAACTAATTTTTGTATTTTATTTTATTATTTTATTTATTTATTTTTGAGACAGGGTCTCACTTTGTCACCCAGGCTGGAGTGCAGTGGCGTGATCTTGGCTCACTGCAACCTCTGCCTCCTGGGTTCAAGCAATTCTCCTGCCTCAGCCTCCCAAATAGCTGGGATTACAGGTGCCCGCCACCACGCCCGGCTAATTTTTGTATTTTTAGTAGAGACAAGGTTTCTCCATGTTGTCCAGGCTGGTCTCAAACTCCTGACCTCAGGTGAGCCACCTGCCTCGGCCTCCCAAAGTGCTGGGATTACAGGGGTAAGCCACTGCGCCCAGCCTAATTTTTGTATTTTAGTTAAGACCGGGTTTCACCATGTTGGCCAGGCTTGTCTGGAACTCCTGGCCTCAAGTGTTCTGCCTGCCTCGGCCTCTCAAATTGCTGGAATTACAGATGTGAGCCACAGCATCAGATCTAGGCTTTTCTTGATGGGAATGTTTTTCCTTCTTTCACAAAACCTTTTATTTTGAAAACAATATAAACTAGAGAAAAGTTGCAAGAATAGTAGTGCAATGAACTGAAACGCCCTTCACCTAGATCACTAATTGTTAGTAAACATTTTGCCACATTTGCTTTTTTTCTCTTTCTCTCCATTTGAAATTAAGTTATAGATATCACAACCCAACATGCCTAAATAATTTAGTGTATATCCTTGAAGAAAGATATTCTCTTACTGTACAATCACCAAATTCAGGACATTTAACATTGATACACTATGATTATCAATATATAGTCCATATTCAAATTTTGCCAATTGTCCCAATAATGCCTTCTGTAACAATCCTTCTCCCTTCACACATTTCATTTAATTCTCGTGTCTATTTGGGCTCCTTTAATCTAGAACAGTTCCTCAAACTTTGTCTTCTATGACATGAACATTTTTGAAGTGCACAGTGTTGACAAAGAGTCAAACTCTGTAAAATATTTAAAGAAATTTATTCTGAGCCAAATATGAGTGACCATGGTCTGTGACACAGCCCTCAGGAGAACCTGAGAACATGTGCCCAAGGTGGTTGGGTGCAGCTTGGTTTTATGCATTTTAGGGAGGGCATGAGACATCAATCAAATACATTTAAGAAGTACATTGGTTTGGTCCAGAAAGGCGGGACAACTCAAAGCAGATAAGGCAGTGGAGGGGCGGTGGGGGGTCGGGGGGGAGGGAGGGCGTCGGTCAGAGGGCCTTCCAGGCTATAGGTAAATTTAAACATTTTCTGGTTGACAATTGGATGAGTTTGTCTAAAGACCTGGGATCCATAGAAAGGAAATGTTCAGGTTAAGATAAAAGATTGTGGGGGCCGGGCACGGTGGTTCACACCTATAATCCCAGCACTTTGGGAGGCAGAGGTGGGCAGATCATGAGGTCAAAAGATGGAGACCATCCTGGCCAACATGGAGAAACCCTGTCTCTGCCAAAAATGCAAAAATTAGCTGGGGTTGGTGGTGCGTTCCTGTAGTCCCAGCTACTCACGAGGCTGAGGCAGGAGAACTGCTTGAACCTGGGAGGCAGAGGTTGCAGTGAGCCAAGATCGCCACTGTACTCCAGCCTGGTGACAGACGGAGACTCTGCCTCAAAAAAAAAAAGAAAAAAAAAGATTGTGGAGACTTCGCTGGCCTGGTGGCTCACGCCTGTAACCCCAGCACTTAGGCCAGGTGCAGCGGCTCACTCTCGTAATCCCAGCACTTAGGCCAGTCGCATTGGCTCACATCTATAATCCCAGCACTTTGGGAGGCCGAGGCAGGCAGATAGCCTGAGGTCCGGAGTTCGAGACCAGCCTGGCCAACATGGTGAAACCCCTTCTCTACTAAAAATACAAAAATTAGCTGGGCGTGGTGGCAGGCGCCTGTAATCCCAGCTACTCGGGAAGCTGAGGCAGGAGAATGGCTTGAACCCAGGAGATGGAGGTTGCAGTGAGTTGAGATGGCGCCATTGCACCGCAGCCTGGGCAACAGCATGAAACTCCATCTCAAAAAAAAAAAAAAAAAAATTAGCCAGGCATGGTGATGCGTGCCTGTAATCCTAGCTACTAGGGGGCCTGAGGCAGGAGGATCACTTGAACCTGGGAGGTGGAGGTTGCAGTGAGACAAGATGGTGCCACTCTACTCCAGCCTGGGCAACAGAGTGAGACTCCATCTCAAAAAAAAAAAAAAAAAAAAAAAGATTGTGGCGAGCAAGTTTCTTTTGAACTCTTATAGTGGCTGCCCTTAGAGAGAATAGATGACAGATGTTTCCTATTCAGACCTTAAAACGTGCTAGACTCTTAGTTAATCTCTTCAGGAGTGCTCGCTTCGGCAGCACATATATATGATGATCTCTTCAGGGTTCGGAGGGCCTGGAAGAAAAAGATCTAGCTATGTTAATAGAGATTCTTTACAGATGTGAATCTTCCCCTCCAAAGGACAGCTGTGCAGGGCCATTTCAAAATATGGCAAAGAAACATGTTTTGGGGTAAAATATTTTGACTTTCTTCTTTGTCACATAACGTTATGCCAGAGTCAGATTGGAAAGTAAGTCACGATATATAGGGTTAAATCAAACCCATCTGATGAGAATTTATAGTTTGTAGGCCATGACTCTCCAGACCCTTAAGATAGGAATTTAGGCAAGATGAAAAAAAAAAAACAAATCAGAGCTTAGTCTTCACAGATAAATAGATTTTTAGAATGTTCATCAATTTAGGTTTTCTAAATGTCTCTTCATGATGAGGTTTCTTCCATTTTTGGCAGTAAACTACATAAATGATCTTGTATATATATATATTAGAAATACAGGCCCAGAGCGGTGGCTTATGCCTGTAGTCCCAGCACTTTGGGAGACTGAGGTGGGCCTCACTTGAGGCCAGGAGTTCCAGACTAGCCTCGGCAACATGACAAAGCCACATCTCTACTAAAAATACAAAAATTAGTTGCGTGTGGTGGCATGGGCCTGTAATCCCAGCTACTCAGGTGGCTGAGGCAGAAGAATCGCTTGAACCCAGGAGGTGGAGGTTGTAGTGAGCCAAGATCATACCACTGCACTCCAGCCTGAGAGACAGTGAGGCTCTGTCTCAAAAAAAAAAAAACAAAAAGACAAAAAAACCCCACAATGTTGGGTGATTCACTATTAAAGAGTAATTTACCAGTTAAGAAAAAATATGGAGCACGAATTTCCATGTCAGCATGTCATCCTTTCACAGGAGGCATGCTAATCTTCTTTGTATCATCCAATTTTAATATATATGCTAGGCCAGGCACGGTGGCTCACACCTGTAATCCCAGCACTTTGGGAGGCCAAGACAGGCAGATCACAAGGTCAGGAGATCGAGACCATCTTGGCTAACACGGTGAAACCCTGTCTCTATTAAAAATACAAAAAATAAGCCGGGCGCCGTGGTGGGCATCTGTAGTCCCAGCTACCCAGGAGGCTGAGGCAGGAGAATGGCGTGAACCCGGGAGGCGGAGCTTACAGTGGGCCGAGATCGCGCCACTGCACTGCAGCCTGGGCAACAGAGCGAGACTCTGTCTCAAAAAAAATATATATATATACACACACACACACACACACACACACGTATACACATACATACACATATGTGCATACACACATACGTGCACGCACATGTGCATATATACATACGTGCACGCATGTGTATATATACATATGTACACACATATACACATATATATATGCTGAAGCAAGCATAATTTACCAATTTTTTAAAGGAGGATTATGTCAAATCAAAAACTGTGATGGGACCAGGCAAGGTAGCTCATGTCTGTAATACCAACACTTTGGGAGGCCAATGTGGGAGGATTGCTAGAGGCCAGGAGTTTCAGACCAGCCTGGGCAGTATAGCAAGACCCTGTCTCTTAAAAAAAAAAAAAAAAGGAAACTGTGATGGATGTGAGATCTTACCCTACTTGCATAGTCATAAATAAGCACATAGCTAGAGATGATAAATAGATACTAGATGAAACATCAGGTTTCGTCTAGTCAAAGATCAGAGCTTTATTTACTCACAGCAATAAGAGTAGTCACAGCGACATTGCTGAGTTGTCCTCAAGCCTGAGAATTCATATAGGAAAGAGACTCTCCTCAAAGGAGAGGGAAAAGCTTTGTTCCCTAAGGTAAACACATTTTCCTTAGGAACAAAAAGGAAAGGATTTTGTGGATTCTCACCTTTTGGAATCTAAGTATCTAACTCTACTGGGAAGATAAAATCAGCCTCTTTGAGGCTTTTCTCCACTTTTGACATGCAAACTCATGGAGAGATAGTTCTCTACATTCTTTCAGAGATCTTTCTAGGGAGGAGGGGAAGTTCCCTATCCTGGAATGTAAGGCTCTGCCTCCAGGTAAGATAAGTTTTATTATCCTTTAAATGGAAGCCAGTGTCTCCATAATGAAGGTTGTAGAGAACAAATATTTATGGGGGAAATGAAAGCAAGCATTCTTATTTTCATAGTAGATCAATATCTGTGGTTCAAGAGGCTGAGTTTGCAGGAACACTTGAGTAATACAGAGAAAATGTATTTCCCACAGACTTTAGTGCAAAACTTCAGAATAGATAAAAGTTGACTTTAGTAACACATGGATATCCCTTCTGCCCTCCTTCCCTCCCATTTACTGCATCTTTTCTTTGATCTTTGGTGCTCTCACGGGACTCTACCCTGTACTTCTATTTTGGGGTATGGATCCCTTCCCAAAAGACTCTTTGTTACAAGATTACTTTTCCCATATTTTATATCCTATACTTTTAGAGTAGCTCATCTCAGCTAGTTGTTAGAAGGAAAGTAAACTAAGTCAAAATTAGTCATCAATGAATTATTAGCTTTTAGTACTGCGGGAGATTTTTTTTTTCAAGAGTACCAATGTGTCCGGAATTGGTGGGTTCTTGGTCTCACTGACTTCAAGGATGAAGCCGCGGACCCTCGCGGTGAGTGTTACAGCTCTTAAGGTGGCGCGTCTGGAGTCTGTCCCTTCTGATGTTCAGATGTGTTCAGAGTTTTTTCCTTCTGGTGGGTTCGCGGTCTCACTGGCTCAGGAGTGAAGCTGCAGATCTTCGTGGTGAGTGTTACAGCTCATAAAAGCAGCGTGGACGTGAAGAGTGAGCAGTAGCAAGATTTATTGCAAAGAGTGAAAGAACAAAACTTCCACAGCATGGAATGGGACCGGAGCAGGTTACCAATGCTGGCTCAGGCAGCCTGCTTTTATTCTCTTATCTGGCCCCACCCTCATCCTGCTGATTGGTAGAGCCCAGTGGCCTGTTTCGTCAGGGCGCTGATTGGTGCGTTTACAATCCCTGAGCTAGATACAAAGGTTCTCCACATCCCCATCAGATTAGTTAGATACAGAGTTTCCACACACAGGTTCTCCAAGGCCCCACCAGAGCAGCTAGATACAGAGTGTCGATTGGTGCACTCACAAACCTTGAGCTAAACACAGGGTGCTGATTGGTGTATTTACAATCCCTGAGCTAGATATAAAGACTCTCCACGTCCTCACCCGAGTCAGGAGGCCAGCTGGCTTCACCTAGTGGATCCCGCACCGTGGCTGCAGGTGGAGCTGCCTGCCAGTCCTGCACCGTTTGCTCGCATTCCTCAGCCCTTGGGTGGTCGATGGGACTGGGCGCCTTGGAGCAGGGGGTGGTGCTCATCGGGGAGGCTCGGGCCACACAGGAGCCCATGGAGTGGGTGGGAGGCTCATGCATGGCGGGCTGCAGGTCCAGAGCCCTGTCCCGTGGGAAGGCAGCTAAGACCCGGCGAGAAATCGAGTGCAGCGCCGGTGGGCCAGCACTGCTGGGGGACTCAGTACACCCTCCACAGCCACTGGCCCAGGTGCTAAGTCCCCCGTTGTCCAGGGCCAGCAGGGCTGGCTGGCTGCCCCGAGTGCGGGGCCCACCGAGCCCACGCCCACCCAGAACTCCAGCTGGCCCGCAAGCGCCACAGGCAGCCCCGGTTCCCGCTCGTGCCTCTCCCTCCACACCTCCCTGCAAGCTGAGGGAGTGGGCTCCGGCCTTGGCCAGCCCAGAAAGGGGCTCCCGCAGTGCAGTGGGGGGGCTGAAGGGCTCCTCAAATGCCACCAAAGTGGGAGCCCAGGCAGGGGAAGTGCCGAGAGCAAGGGAGGGCTCTGAGGACTGCCAGCACGCTGTCACCTCTCACCAATACTTGTCATGTGGATGGGAGACACTGTAAAAATAAAGTGAGGTGGAAGAAAAAGGTCTGTGAAAGCATACTTGTAATTCATAAAATACCATATAAATGAAAGTAAATTTGTGTAATAATTCTAAACCAAAAATAAAATTCTAAGGCCCCCCAACCATCTGAATGGACTTTCTCCTGGCCAGGGCACTTTTAAAATTTCACCTGAAAGACTAGTTCGGGCCATGATGGAAGGGGGTGGTCAGACATGCCTCATTATACCTCTCTGGCATTAATATCAACACAGAATTCAGTCTGATAAGAAACATTTTACAGCCTATTCTCTCTGAAGCCCACTACCTGAAGGCCTCCTCTGCACATCAGAACTTTGGTCTCCATAATCCTTCATCTTAACCCAGACGTTTCCTTTCTATTCATCCCAGGTCTTTAGATAAACTCAACCAATTGTCAACCAGAAAATTTTTAAATCTACCTGCAACCTGGCAGCCCCCTTCCAGTTGTCTTGCCTTTCTGAACTGAACCAGTGTATTTCCTAAATGTATTTGATTGAAGTCTCATGTCTCCCTAAAATGTATAAAACTAAGCTGCACCCCATTCGCCTTGGGTACACATTCTCAGGATCTCCTGAGGGCTGTGCCATGGGCCATGATCACTCATGTTTGGCAGAATAAATTTCTTCAAATATTTTACAGAGTTTGACTCTTTTTGTTGACATAATTATGCACCGAGACTTGGGAAAGAGAAGACACTTACCGCAGTGTATTTTAATACATATGACGTTGACTTCCTGCATTTTGGTGCATAGGTCTTCATTTTCCTGCCTCTGTTTCATGGTCACAAGATAGCTGCTGTACCCACATGTCAGGCCTCTGAGCCCAAGCTAAGCCATCATATCCCCTGTGACCTGCACGTATACATCCAGATGGCCTGAAGTAACTGAAGAATCACAGAAGAAGTGAAAATGGCCCATTCCTGCCTTAACTGATGACATCCCACCATTGTGATTTGTTGCTGCCCCACCTTAACTGAGCGATTAACCTTGTGAAATTCCTTCTCCTGGCTTAGAAACTCCCCCACTGAGCACCTTGTGACCCCCACCGCTGCCTGCAAGAGAAAAACCCCTTTTGACTGTAATTTTCCACTACCCACACAAATCCTATAAAACGGCCCCACCCCTATCTCCCTTCGCTGACTCTTTTTGGACTCAGTCCGCCTGCACCCAGTTGAAATAAACAGTCTTGTTGCTCACACAAAGCCTGTTTGGTGGTCTCTTCACACGGATGCACGTGACACCACAGAGTCACATTTATATTCCTGGCAGAAAGAGGAATATAAAGTAAAGGAAGAAGAAGGCAAATAAGCTTTGTCTTTTTATTCTGAAAAGGACACTACCCTCAGAAACCACCACCTTCATCTTATTGCTAAGAGCAGCGTCACATGACCAGCACAAGTGCAAATGAGGATGGGAAAGTGAGTTTTTAAATTGAACACATGGCTATTTCAAATAAAAGCAGGGTTCTATTACAAAAAATGGTGTGTGTGTGTGTGTGTGTGTGTATGTATGTGTAGAGGGGGATATTTTTTAAATAGGCAACTAATAGTGTTAACTTCATCCAGCAATTTTACCTCCAGGAATGTATCCTGTAGTGATATATGAGGACTAAGCTCTGATTTTTTTTTTTTTTTTTTTTTGCCCAAATTCCTATCTAAGGGGCCTGGGGAGTCATGCCCTACAAATCATCAATTCTCATCAGATGGGTTTTATTTAATCCTGTATATTGTGACTTAATTTCCAATCTGACTCTGGCATAACAAGGAAGAAAATCAAAATATTTTACCGCAAAACATGTTTCTCTGCCATATCTTGAAATAGCCCTGCAAAGTCTCTTGTGGGAAAAATCCACATTCTGTAGAGAATCCCCTTTCCCCCTTTGTTTTCCTTCCTTCCTTTCCAGATCCAGGAGATAATCAGCTAAGAGCCAGGCACCCTTCTAAGTGCAATAAGAAACATTTTACAACCTGCTCTCTCTGAAGTCAGCTATCTGAGAGCTTCCTCTGCACAATAAAACTTGGTCTCCACAATCCTTTATCTTAACCTGAACATTTTCTTTCCATTGATCCGCGGCCTTCAGATAAACTCAACCAATTGTCAACCAGAAAGTATTTAAATTTACCTATAGCGTGGAAGCCCCGGCTTTGCGTTGTCCTGCCTTTCTGAACCAAACCAATGTATTTCTTAAATGTATTTGATTGATGACTCATGTCTCCCTAAAATGAATAAAACCAAGCTGGCCGGGCGCGGTGGCTCATGCCTGTAATCCCAGCACTTTGGGAGGCCAAGGTGGGCGGATCACGAGGTCAGGAGATCGAGACCATCCTGGCTAATACGGTGAAACCCCGTCTCTACTAAAACAAAAAATTAGCCGGGCGCAGTGGCAGGCACCTGTAGTCCCAGCTACTCGGGAGGCTTGAGACAGGAGAATGGCGTGAACCCGGGAGGTGGAGCTTGCAGTGAGCAGAGATCACGCCACTGCACTCCAGCCTGGGTGACAGAGCGAGACTCCGTCTCAAAAAAAAAAAAAAAAAAAAAAAAACCAAGCTGTGCCCCGACCACCTTGGGCGCATATTCTCAGAATCTCCTGAGGGCTGTGTCATGGGCCATGGTCACTCATATTTGGCTCAGAATAAATCTCTTCAAATATTTAACAGAGTTTAACTCTTTTCATCAACATATCCACTGTGGCAGAACCTGTTGGTGTCCCCACCTCAATCCCTGGGGATCCCTGCTACCATTTTGTGGTGCCCATTCCCCCAGGAGCTGTGGGCGCTGCTGGTAATGGTTTGTACCTACAACCCCAGGGGACTGGACTTGGATGATTAGAGCCACCTGAACATGAAGTTCATGGGAGTTATGTGCTGCTTTAACCAGTGACTGTCTATGGTAGGGTACAAATGTTCTGGTCCCTTGCCTAAGGGCAGACAGATTCTGCTTGCACTTTATGCTTCAGGGCTCCCGGTAGGAACAGGCTGAGTCTAGACTTCCCCTGAAACCATTCTTGCTTTCCTTCTTCCCCTCCCCTGGCCTGTTTCCCTCCCTCACCCTCCTAGATTTCTACCTAGACTATTTTCCTAATCACTTGCCGACAAAGCTCCACCAGTCTCAGCTTCTAGGGAAATAGACTGAAGACACTCACGCATGCACAAAATGACATATACAAGATTATCCATTGCTTCATTATTCATAATAGGAGAAGACTGTTAACAAGCAAATGTTCATCACTAGGCTCCTGGTTAAATAAAGTACAGCTGCCCCAGGAAGGAAACTAGGGGTTCAGGAATACGGTGAAAAGTAAACTTTCACTGAACTTTTAGTTCTTTCTGAATTTTTTTTTTTTTTTTTTGAGACAGAGTCTCCCCCTTGCCCAGGATGGAGTGCAGTGGCACGATCTCGGCTCACCTCAACCTCCGCCTCCTAGGTTCAAGTGATTCTCCTGCCTCAGCTTCCCGAGTAGCTGGGATTACAGGTGTGCATCGCCACACCCGGCTAATTTTTGTATTTTTAGTATAGATGGGGTTTCACCATGTTGGCCAGGCTGGTCTCGAACTCCTGACTTCAGGTGATCCGCCTGCCTTGGCCTCCCAAAGTGCTGAGATTACAGGTGTGAGCCACCATGCCTGGCCTCTTTCTGAATTTTGAAGCATTTGGATGTATTGCTTTTTTTTTTTTTTTTTTTTTTGAGACGGAGTCTCGCTCTGTCACCAAGCTGGAGTACAGTGGTGAGATCTCGGCTCACTGCAACTTCCGCTTCCCGGGTTCGAACGATTCTCCTGCCTCAGCCTCCCGAGTAGCTGGGACTACAGGCGTGCACCACCACGCCTGGCTGATTTTTATATTTTTAGTAGAGATGGGGTTTCACCATGTTGGCCAGGCTGGTCTCAAACTCCTGACTTCAGATGATCTGCCTGCCTCGGCCTCCCAAAGTGCTGGGATTACAGGCATGAGCCACCATGCCTGGCCTGTTTATTTTTTTAAAAAATAAAATTAATGTTAAAATAATTAATTAAGGCTGGGCACAGTGGCTCACACCTGTAATCCTAGCACTTTAGGAGGCCGAAGCAGGTGGATCACTTATGCCCAGGAGTTCGAGAACCAGACTGGGCAACATGGTGAAACCCCATCTCTACAAAAAGTAAAAAAATTAACCGGGCGTGGTCGTGCATGCCTGTATTCCCAGCTACTTGGGAGGTTGAGGTGGGAGGATCACTTGAGCCTGGGAGGTCGAGGCTGCAGTGAGCTATGATTGTACCACTGCACTCTAGCCTGGGTGACAGTGAGATTCTGTTTCCAAAAAAAAATTAATTAATCAAAAAATCCACTAAACAAGTAAATTGGATACTTAGGTGAAAATCTTAAGTGTAGGCCGGGCGCAGTGGCTCACGCCTGCAATCCCAGCACTTTCGGAGGCCGAGGCGGGTGGATCACAAGGTCAAGAGATCGAGACCATCCTGGCTAACATGGTGAAACCCCATCTCTACTAAAAATATAAAAAATTAGCCGGGTGCGGTGGCGGGCGCCTGTAGTCCCAGCTACTCCGGAGGCTGAGGCAGGAGAATGGCGTGAACCTGGGAGGCAGAGCTTGCAGTGAGCCGAGATCGTGCCACTGCACTCCAGCCTGGGCGACAGAGCGAGACTCAGTCTCAAAAAAAAAAAAAAAAGAAAGAAAATCTTAAGTGTAAGTACCTAAACAATTTATTAAATGACCTGTGAAACCAAGGGCTCCTAATGCTATGACCAAAGACCGAAGCTCTCTATGAGATGCCAGCCACTCAATAGTGCACTTTTTCTGAGAAGATATAAGACAGCCACTCAGAATTATGATGTAATAATTGGTAATGTAGGGAAGTAAATAAATGTCTCAAAGTTTTGCTTTTTAAAAATGACTAGTAAATAGTAATAACAAAACTGTTATTCATGGAGGGATGAGTCTGTGGCCTATCTCTCTTCCCTTTTATGTCTACGTTTCTCACAGTCATCTACACTCCCTGTCACTTGTACTTATTCCCTTGACACTGCAATCTAGCTTCATCCACTCCCCCAAAATGACTTTTCCCAACGCTATCAATGACCCCTTTGTCTTTCCATCCAGTGGCTGTTTTTCAATCCTCGTATTCCTTAACTCTCAGCAGCATTCTGTGACATGATGCTCTCCTGGTGTTCTGCCTGCATCTCTGCTCATTTCTTTTTAGACTCCTTTGTCAGTTTATGCTCTTCTGCCAGTCTTTTTTTTGTTTTGTTTTTTTGTTTTTTTTTTTGAGACGGAGTTTCGCTCTTAGTCCAGGCTGGAGTGCAGTGGCGTGATCTCAGCTCACTGCAACCTCAGCCTCCCGGGGTCAAGCAATTCTCCCGCCTCAGCCTCTCCAGTAGCTGCGCCTGCCACCAGGCCCAGCTAATTCTTTTCTTCTTTTTTTCTTTTTTGAGACAGAGTCTCGCTCTATCCCCCAGGCTGGAGTGCGTACTCTATCCCCTAGGCTGGAGTACAGTGTCGCGATCTTGGCTCACTGCAACCTCCACCACCCAGGTTCAAGTTATTCTCCTGCCTCAGCCTCCTGAGTAGCTGGGATTACAGGCGTGTGCCACCATGCCTGGCTAATTTTTTATTTTTTATTTTTGAAATGGAGTCTTACTCTGTTGCCCAGGCTGGAGTGCAGTGGTGCGATCTCGGCCTACTGCAACCTCTGCCTCCTGGGTTCAAGTGATTCTCCTGCCTCAGCCTCTCGAGTAGCTGGGACTACAGGTGTGCGCCACTGCGCCAGGCTAATTTTTGTATTTTTAGTAGAGACAGGGTTTCACCATATTGGTCAGGCCAGTCTCAAATTTCTGACTTCAGGTGATCTGCCCACCTCAGCCTCCCAAAGTGCTGGGATTACAGGCGTGAGCCATCATGCCCGGCCAATTTTTGTATTTTTTAATTAGCAATGGGGTTTCACCATGTTGGCCAGGTTATTAACCACATCCATGGCTCTGATTACCACCTGTGGATAAATACGTCCCCAGTTCTCCTCTGAGCTCCTATTTTCCTTTTTTTTTTTTTAGAGGGTCTCACTCTGTCATCCAAGCTGGAGTGCAATGGTGCGATCATGGCTCATTGCAGCCTTGACTTCCAGTGCTCAAGCCATCCTCCCACCTCAGCCTCCCAAGTATCTGGGACTACAGGCATGAGCCACCAAGCACCAGCTAATTTTTGTATTTTTTTGTAGAGAAGGGGTTTTGCCATGTTGCCCAGGCTGGTGTCAAACTCCCGAGCTCAAGCAGACCACTGGCCTCGGCCTCCCAGACAGCTGGGATTACAGGCACAAGCCACCGTGCCCAGCCTCTGAGCTCCTATTTTCCTTTTATTTTTATTATTATTATTAATTTTTTTTTTTTTTTTGAGACGGAGTCTCACTCTGTCACCCAGGCTATAGTGCAGTGGCACAATCTCGGCTCCTGGGTTCAAGCCTCCTGGGTTCAAGTCATTCTCTAGCCTCAGCCTCCTAAGTAGCTGGGGCTACAGGCATGCACCACCATGCCCGGCTAGTTTTTCTATTTTTAGTAGTGATGGGGTTTCACCATGTTAGCCAGACTCGTCTCAAACTCCTGACCTCATATGATCCACCCACCTCGGCCTCCCAAAGTGCTGGGATTACAGGCGTGAGCCACCGCGCCCGGCCTGAGCGCCTATATTCAACTGCACATTTAACATTTCCACTTGAATATCCCATTGAATGGCACCAACATTCATCCAATTTCTCCTTTCAGGAGCTTGGGGACCATCTTTCTCTTTTAGTATTAATATCTAACAAATCACCAAGTTCCATCAATTTTATCATTTAAGTATCTTTCTAATCTGTTCATTTCCTTCCATCTATACTGTCACCACCCTCATTTTAACTACCTTATAGTTTCTCACCTGGATTAGTCCAAAAGCCTTTTAACTTCCTTTCTGCTTTCAATCTTGTTTTTTCTCTATTGCATTCCTCACACTGCACCCAGAATAATCTTTTTAAAATGTAATGTCACACTCCCTTCAGTAAAATCTTGCCTTTGATTTTCAGTGCATTTCAAATGAAGTCCAAAGTTCTCACCATGAACTCCAGTGCTGTGTGATCTGGCCTTTGCCTGCCTCTCCCATCTTGTTTCACAGCCCTCTCCCTTTGGCTCCCTCTAGGTTCCTTCCTCAGCAGTGGTTCTTTATTGTCTCAGGGCATCTGCTTTTGTTGTTTCACAGTTGTTAACATTCTTCTTTCTGCTTTCATGTATTTGGCCTTTTCTCAGTGTTCAAGTCTTGGATCAAATGTCACTTCCTCAGAAAGCCCTCTCCAGGCCGGGCACAGTGGCTCACACCTGTAATCCCAACAGTTTAGAAGACCAAGGTGGGAGGATCACTTGAGCCCAGGAGTTCAAGACCAGCCTGCGCAACATGGTGAAACTCCACCTTTACAAACAATTTTTAAAAATTAGCTGGATGTAGTAGCGTGCACCTGCAGTCTCAGCTACTCAGGAGGCTGAGGTGGGAGGATTGCCTGAGAGGTTGAGGCTGCAGTGAGCTAGGATTGCACCACTGCACTTCAGCCTGGGTGACAGAGCAAGACCCTGTTTCAAAGAACAAAATGCATCTTATTCTTGGTACTTGTAATTTGTAAACACATTCATTTACACATGCACATACGTCTATATAATTACATATTAAATATGTAATTATGTATTCATGTGTTTATTGTCCATCTCCAACACCCACCTCTATCCCAAATGTCAACTCCATAGAGGCAGGGACCTTATTAGTCTTGTTCACCAGTGTATTCCTTTTAGCTAGAATAATGCCTAGCACACAGCAAAAAAAGTAAGAAAAATGATGTGGGGAATCTTTTAACAAATGATTATTCATTCAGAG
Organism: Gorilla gorilla gorilla; assembly: GCF_029281585.2. Classification (NCBI taxonomy): domain Eukaryota; kingdom Metazoa; phylum Chordata; class Mammalia; order Primates; family Hominidae; genus Gorilla; species Gorilla gorilla. The sequence goes on along the minus strand of NC_073234.2, from coordinate 69,414,639 downwards.
ATTCCCCACATCATTTTTCTTTCTTTTTTGCCCTCTAGTTACATTGGCTTTGAATTCTTTTTTCTTTTTTTTTTTTTGAGACTTCGTCTGGCTCTGTCGCCCAGGCTGGAGTGCAGTAGCGCCATCTCGGCTCCCTGCAATCTCCGCATCCCGGGTTCAAGCGATTCTCTTGCCTCAGCCTCCTGAGTAGCTGGAATTACAGGCGCCCGCCACCATGCCTGGCTAATTTTTTGCATTTTTGGTAGAGACGACGTTTCACTGTGTTAGCCAGGATGGTCTTGGTCTCCTGACCTCGTGATCCACCAGCCTCGGCCTCCCAAAGTGCTGGGATCACAGGTGTGAGCCACCGTGTCTGGCCTCAGCTGAACATTTTTTAAGAATTCAAAGCTGGCCGGGCGCGGTGGCTCACACCTGTAATCCCAGCACTTTGGAAGGCTGACGCGGGCGGATCACAAGCTCAAGAGATTGAGACAATCCTGGCCAACATGGCGAAACCCGGTCTTTACTAAAAATACAAAAATTACCCAGGCATGGTGGTGGGCACCTGTAATCCCAGCTACCTGGGAGGCGGAGGCAGGAGATCGCTTGAACCCAGGAGACAGAGGTTGCAGTGAGCCAAGGTCTTGCCACTGCACTCCAACCTGGCAACAGAGCAAGACTCCGTCTCAGAAAAAAAGTTCAGCTGGTGCTGTGGCTTATGTCTGTAATCCCAGCATTTTGGGAGGGTGAAGCAGGAGGCTCACTTGAGTCCAGGAGTTCAAGACAAGCCTGGGCAACATAGTGAGAGCTCCATCTCTACAAAAAAATACAAAAATAGCTGGACATGATGGAGAACACTTGTGGTCCCAGCTACTCAGGAGGTTGAGGTAGGAGGATTGCTTGAGCCCAGGAGTTTAAGGCTCCAGCGGACCATGATTGCACCACTGCCCTCCAGCCTGGACAACAGAATGAGACCCTGTCTCAAAAAAAAAAAAAAAAAAGAAAAGAAAGAAAAAGTTATGTAACTTTCTCCCTCATTTCCTTAGAATATGCTATATGCTCTGCCTGATAAGCTCCCTGACACCACATATTTAGTTAATGACTACCTGCTTTCTAGGTCTCAGTGTAAATGCTACTGCTTTAGCGTTGCTACTCCTGACATTCTAGACAAGGTGAGGTCACTGTTATATAATCCTCTAAAACCTATCTTTTCCCTTCAGAACACTTATGATTTGCAATTATTTTTATTTATTTTTGTTTGGCTTGGTTTTTTGTTTGTTTGTAATTATATTTTCTTGTTGGTCTGGTTGCTCTAGACCAGAGATCAGCAAACTCCAGCCCATGGGCCAAGTCCAGCCTACCACTTGTTTTATAAATAAAGTTTTTGGAATACAGTAAAATGCATTCATTTATGTATTGCCCATTTGGCTCCTAATATATTTACTGTCTGCTTTTTTTTTTTTTTTTTTTTTGAGATGGAATTTCGCTCTTTTTGCCCAGGCTGGAGTGCAGTGGTCCAGTCTCAGTTCACTGCAACCTCCACCTCCCGGGTTCAAGTGATTCTCCTGCCTCAGCCTCCTGAATAGCTGAGATTACAGATATGCACCACCACGCCCAGCTAATGTTTGTATTTTTAGTAGACATGGGGCTTTGCTATGTTGGCCAGGTTGGTCTTGAACTGCTGACCTCAGGTGATCTGCCTGCCTCAGCCTCCCAAAGTGCTGGGATTACAGGCGTGAGCCACGGTGCCCAGCCACCATCTGCTCTTTACAGAAAAAGTTTGCTCACCTCTACTCTAGACTAGAGTGTAATCTCTATTAGGACAAAGATGATCTCTTCTTACACACTACTAAAATTTAAAGAATTTCAGTAAAAACTAGTGAAATAAAATAAATGGTAATCGCTCTGCTAAGTACTTTACATGTATTACCCACATCAATTTTATGAGAAAAATATTATTATCTACAATCTACACATGAGGAAACTGAGGCTCAGAGCCATCTGGTGAGTTGCCCTAAGGTCACACAGCTGATAAGTAGCAAACTGATGTTTGAATCTAAGTTTAAAACAATGTTTCTTCTTTAAATTTTTTTTTTTTTTTTTTTGAGACAGAGTCTTGCTCTTGTCGCCCAGGGTGGAGTGCAGGCATAAGCCACCACACCCGGCCCTTCTTTAAATTTTTAAATGTAATTAATTGATACCACAACTAGTCAGTGAAAGTTTGATAAGGAGCATCTTATCATAACACAATTAATTACTACTAATTAATTACAAAAGAAAAATAGTAATGTGACAGTGAAAATACCAATTAATCAAAGTTAATACCACCAAAAATGGGGCAAGCTGACATCATTTTCTCCTGCTGTACTGCAATGAGATGGTCATAATAGCTCTTATATAGTTTTTTGCCAAAAATGCAAAATCTGAATCTAATCACAAGGAAATATCCAACAAAGCCAAATTGAGGGACATGTTACAAAATTCAAAACATCACATAATCCAAACGACAAAATTTTAAACTGTCAGCATCATGAAAGACAAAGAAAAACTAAGGAATTGTTGCAGATTGAGACCAAAGAGACATGACAACTAAATGTACTGTGTGAACCTAGATTGGATCCCAGACCAGAGAATCTTCTTTTTCTATAAAGAACATTATTGGGACTATTGCGAATCGGTGTTACAAGTTGTGGGTAATTAAATATAGCTACAGGGAGCTGGGCAAGGTGGCTCACGTCTGTAATCCCAACACTTTGGGTGGCTGAGGTGGGCAGGTCAGCTAAGGACAGGAGTTTGAGACCAGCCTGGTCAACATGGTGAAACCCCATCTCTACTAAAAATACAAAAGTTAGCTAGGCATGGTGGCGGGCTAATCCCAGCTTGGGAGGCTGAGGTGGGAGAATCGCTTGAACCCAGGAGGTGGAGGTTGCAGTGAGCTGAGATCACGCCACTGCACTCCAGCCTGGGCAACAGAGTAAGACTCTGTCTCATTAATAAATAAATAAACTACAGATTATTTGTATCCCCTCCTGAAAAGAGGTGAAGTCTATTTACCCACCTCTTGAATCTTGGGCTGGTCTTGTGACTTTGACCAATAAAATGGAGAAGTGATGACTTCTGAATTTCATTTTGAAAAGGTTTCCTGGCTTCTGCTCTTGCTCTTAGAATTCTGCCCTGAGACTATTGTATAAAGAAGCTCAGTATAGCGTATTAAAGATGAGGCCATGGCCTGAAGTATACAAGTTGATAGCACCAAGTGCTACGTATGTAAACAAAAGACCATCTTAGAGAGATGACTAGTCAAGTGGTTCCAGGGAAGATCAGCAGAAGCACCACTCAGCTGATTCCAGTCCAAATTTCAACCCACAGAAATATGAACAATAAACAGATGCCATTATAGGCTACTAATTTTAGAGGTGATTTTTTTTTTTGGGGGGTTTTGTTTTGTTTTCGAGATGGTGTCGCTCTGTCGCCCAGGCTGGAGTGCAGTGGCGCGATCTCTGCTCACTGCAACCTCCATCTCCTGGGTTCAAGCAATTCTCTGCCTCAGCCTCCTGGGTAGCTGAGATTACAGGCATCCGCCACCAGGCCCAGCTAATTTTTTTATATATTTTTAGTAGAGACAGGGTTTCACCATGTTGGCCAGGCTGGTCTTGAACTCCTGACCCTGTGATCCACCCGCCACGGCCTCCCAAAGTGTTGGGATTACAGGCCTGAGCCACTGCGCCTGGCTAGAGGTGATTTGTTATACAACAAAGGCTAACTGAAACAGACGTATCTTGAGATCATTTAGCTGCTTGGGAAAGGGCTCAGGTGAAAATGTTAAGAGTCATCAACTTATAGTCTGGTCCCCAGTTCTCAGGCGTGAAAATTCAAAATTGTGAATGAATCCAGAATTGATGAGATTCCATGAATACCAGGATAACCAAAGAATTCATGATAACCAAACTCATAAGAAACTATGTAAGCCAGGATATCTACCAGAAAAATTTATAGTGAAAATTACATGTATTTTTCATGTTCTCTTTTTGGTAACTGGTAAGTATCTTTCTTTTTTTTTTTTTTTTTTTTTTTTGAGACAGAGTCTCACTCCGTCACCCAGGCTGGAGTGCAGTGGCTTGATCTTGGTGGTTCACTGCAACCTTCACCTCTTGGGCTCAAGCCATTCTCCTGCCTCAGCCTCCCGAGTAGCTGGGATTACAGGTGCCCGCCACCACACCCAGCTAATTTTTGTATTTTTAGTAGAGGCGGGTTTTCACCATGTTGGCCAGGCTGGTCTCGAACTCCTGACCTCAAGTGATCCACCCACCTCAACCTCCCAAAGTGTTGGGATTACAAGTGTGAGCTGCTGTGCCTGTCCAGTAACTGGTAAGTATTGACAGAATCAGTTTACTTAAAGGAGAGTGAAACTGGAATAACAGGAGTCATATAGTTTTAAGAGATACTTTATCCAAACTAAAATAAATCATTCTTATCCCACAATAGTATATAACTATGGAACAACTAGAGTATTTGTGTCCACTATTGTAAATTTCTCTGGACTCCGAATAGTGAGAGCTAATCAGTGCAAAATCTTGCTCTCTGGCTGTCCTTTACTTATCTCTTCTGACCTTTGTTTTGATTGCAAACTTTCCTTGGACAGTATAAAAATCAGTATTTTAGGATTAGAACCCAATCAGTATATTGAGTTCAGTTACATTCTAGTTCTTTCTCCCTGATATTACACTCCAATTGCCTTAATGGATCTTGAGTGCTTCCAGATATTCTTATTAAATATTTGTCATTTTTCTTTTGGCTTTGTTAATTGTGACTTATGCCATGCATAATTTTTTGCTTAGTAGTCAAATTTATCATTCTAAAAAAATCTCTTCTGTGTTTTGCATTATACTTGGAAGGTCAAGGACCTTAGAGATATACCTCTGGCTATTGGATATAGACTTTCTTTCTTTTTCTTTTTTTTTTTTTTGAGTCAGTGTTTTGCTCTGTCCTCAAGGCTCGAGTGCAGTGGTACAATCACAGCTCACTGCTGCCTCCACCTTCAGGGCTCAAGCAATCCTCCCACCTCAGCCTCCTGAGTAGCTGAGACGACGCCCAGCTAATTTTTTATTTTTTGTAGAGATGGGGTCTCACTATGTTACCCAGGCTTGTCTTAAACCCCTGGGCTCAAGGGATCCTTTTGCCTCAACCTCCCAAAGTGCTGGGATTACAGGTGTGAGCCACCACACCTGGCTGGAAATAGACTTTCAATTAAAAAAACTTTCATTCCAGGATCAGCAGTGCAGGAGTAAGCTAGTTGACCTGGTAACAAAACACATGACCTCAATAATAAACAGGAACTCCTAAAGACAATAAGAGGTAAGATCTTTGGAAAAAAAAAAAGTTTTCCTCATTCTTGACCTGTGAAACAATTTCCTGGCTTATATTAGAAACAATCATTTTGCCAGTTCTTGTTTTGTTTCATTTTGGCAGGGTCTGGTGCTGGTGCTCTCTTCTATGTAATAAGGTGCCAGATACGTACCTACTTACAAGAAAGATTATTTGTGTCTTCAAAGCAGGTTTACTTTTGTTCATAAAGCAAAATAAAATAGCATACTAGTCATCTGCTACTTATTTTAATTTATGGTTGTTTGTGTTTACACAAGAAAGAGGGCCTTTTGTGAAAAGTAAATGATTTACATATCAGAGATAATTAAGATAACTCTATGCCTCTGATGAGCAACCTCACATTTTAACCATCTTGCTATAAATATATATAGATCAACTGAAATCTATACACCCTAATCACAGCCAAATTTATTATCTTTAACTTCAAGATCGATTATCTCCTGTCACATCAACGTAAAACTGTGTTACAGAAATATATATGTGAGCATGCAACTGCGTAAAAATAAGGCAGCTTTTAGTGTATTTTGTGTGTATTGCCATAAATTTGTACAGAGTGACATTCTAATGATATTTCTTTTATTTTCAGATTTATAAATATGTGATTACATATTGTGGAAAAGTAATGCTATAGGCTCTGTATTTCAGTTACTATTATATCTTATTCATTCTTTACTGCATTTATGCCAGTAAAATTGATCTCACAGGCCTGCTTTTTGCTTATAATGCTAACTAATGAAAATCCAGAGCTTGGCTTATCAATGTGAGCCTTTGTAATTAACAGAAGTCTTGGAAATAAATAAAGGATATGCTCCTCTCCCCTATAGCACAGAGAGGAGGATGTCTTTCTGAGATATAACACATATTCAAAATATTTGATTTTGTAAAGTGTCAAATGATCGATATTGACAAAAATATCAATCTTTTTTCTCTTTTGTGCAATATGCAGAGTGGTGTGAATCTTCAGTTTCTTATTATAAGTCTTTTTCTTTGAAAAAAGAGTTTTATAAAACTAGGACTTAGAAACTTACTTGCCCTGGCCTTGAAAATTACCTTTGGAAAAATGCTTGTGCTTTACGGGTCCTGAGAATATACTACTTTTGGGATTTGTCAGGACGCATCTGGCTGAGTAACAGTTTATTCTCATGGCTAAAAGCCTATTACAGCAAAGGATATTATACAGGATCAGCAGAAAAAAGTTATGCCTACAAGAAGACCCGAAAGATTAGGTGCAGACTTCTAGGTTCTCCCTCCATGCAGGTCACAGTAAGGTGCTTTTGGCACGACTACAAATTATACGAACATATATGAGATGTCTCTGCCCACGTAAGTCCACTTAGGTCTGAGGACGCGGAGTTCTTACAGGAGTCTGGTTGCACAAGGCACATTCCTCCCACGTGACAATCTATGGTGCAGATCTTTACCCAGGAGGCAGGTGCTCATGGCACATCTTGATATTTGTGTTAGGCAGTGCTGGCAATTGAGCATGTCATGCCTCAGTGCCTCAGGAGCACAAAACAACTTCATTGGTGACTATGTTAACTCCAAGGACTTAGCCCCAAGTGGTTGGCTAAGGTTTGGTACCATGACTCCAGGTACTCCTGGAAATAAGCTGAGTGAACTCCTTTCTCGTAGATTATAATTCTGATTGGTAGCTTTACTTGGTAATTTGTTGCCCTGGTAGTAATGTTGTAATTGACATTTCTGCATGTGTAAATAGGATAAATTCTTGTAAGATTGCTCTGCAAATCTGATCATTTGTTTCTCATCTCTTTTTTTTATATTTTATTTTATTTATTTATTTATTTATTTTGAGACAGATCTTGCTCTGTCACCCAGGATGGAGTGCAGTGGTTGTTCGCTGCAACCTCCACTTCCTGAGTTCAAGCGATTCTTGTGCCTCACCTTCCCAAGTAGCTGGGATTACAGGCACGGGCCACCATGCCCGGCTAACTTTTGTGTTTTTAGTAAAGATGAGAATTCACCATATTGGCCAGGGTGATCTCAAACTCCAGGCCTCAAGTGATCTGCCCAACTCTCCACCTCACAAAGTACTGGGATTACAGGTGTCAGCCACCATATCTGGACTGTTCCTCTTCTCTTTTGTGTATAATGGGGTTGGGGTGGGGTGGTAGGGAGAAAAGTCTGACTTTGCTAGATTTCTTATTTTAACAAAGAATCTGTGAGTCTTTTCTAAGTAAAATTAACAACTAGCAAGGGATTCTAGCAGAGTGTAATTTCAAAATACTCTATTATGCTTGTAAAATAAACTATTCACAATACATAGTGTGGTATAATAATAACAAATGTTTTTGTCAGCCTAAAAATAATGAGTTGAAGGTTCTAACGGTTGCCTTTATAGAAAATAACATCTTTGGCCAGGTGCGGTGGCTCACGCCTGTAATCCCAGCACTTTGGGAGGCCGAGGCAGGCAGATAGCCTAAAGTCAGGAGTTCGACACCAGCCTGGCCAACATGGTGAAACCCCGTCTCTACTAAAAATACAAAAATTAGTTGGGCGTGGTGGCAGGTGCCTGTAATCCCAGCTACTGGGGAAGCTGAGGCAGGAGAATCACTTGAACCCTGGAAGCGGAGGTTGCAGTGAGCCAAGATCACACCATTGCACTCTAGCCTGGGCAACAAGAGCAAAACTCCGTCTCAAAAAAAAAAAGCAAGTAACGTCTTTGTCCAGGCGCGGTGGCTCACGCCTGTAACCCCAGCACTTTGGGAGGCCGAGGTGGGCGGATCATTCGAAGTCAGAAGTTCGAGACCAGCCTGACCAACATGGTGAAACCCCGTCTCTACTAAAAATACAAAAAAAATTAGCCTGGTGTGGTGGCACATGCCTGTAGTCCCAGCTACTTCGGAGGCTGAGGCAGGAGAATCTCTTGAACCCGGGAGGTGGAGGTTGCAGTAAGTGGAGATCGTGCCACTGCATTCCAGCCTGGGCGACACAGTGAGACTCTGTCTCAAATAAATAAATAAATAATAACATCTTCACTGAGATACAGGTATACTTCAGAGATAAGCCCATATATCAGGAATGTCAGGTTTTGTGATATCAGGTTTTGTTCCAGACCACTGCAATAAAGTGAATATTGTGATAAAGCAAGTCACACAAATTTTTTGGTTTCCCAGTGCATGTAAAAGTTATGCTTACACTATACTGTAACCTACTAGATATGCAATAACATTATGTCATAAACGTGCAACATAAATACACTAATTATAAAATACTTTATTGCTGAAAAAATACTAACAATCATCTGAGCCTTAAGTGCATTGTCATCTTGTGTCACCAGCAAAAAGCTGGTGGAGAGTCTTGCCTCAACATGGATGACTTCTGACTGATCTGAGTGGTGGTTGCTGAAGGCTGGAGTGGATGTGGCAACTTCTTCAAATCAGACAACAAAAAAGTTTGCTGCATTGATGGACTCATTTTTAAAATATTTTATTTTATTTCAATAGTTCTTGGGGAACAGGTGGTTTTGCTTACATGGATACTTTCTTTACTGGTGATTTCTGGGATTTTGGTGCAACTGTCACTTGAGCATTGTACACGGTGCCCGATGTATAGTCTTTTATCCCTCACTCCCCTCCCACCTTTTCCTGAGTCTCCAAAGTCCAAAGTCTATTGTACCATTCTTATGCTTTTGCATCCTCATAGCTTAGCTCCCATTTATAAGTGAGAACATACAATATTTCGTTTTCCATTCCTAAATTACTTTGCTTAGAATAATGGCCTCCCGCTCCATCCAAGTTGCTGCAAATGCCATTATTTCGTTCCTTTTTATGGTTGAGTAGTATTCCATGGTGCATATATACCACATTTTCTTTATCCAGTCATTGGTTGATGGGCACTTAGGTTGGTTTCATATCTTTGCAATTGTGAATTGTGCTGCTGTAACCATGCACATGCAGGTGTCTTTTTCATATAATGACTTCTTTTCCTTTGGGTAGATACCCAGTAGTGGGATTGCTAGATGGAATGGTAGTTCTATTTTTAGTTCTTTAAGGAATCTCTATACTGTTTTCCGTAGTGGTAAATGCTTTTGCATTTACTTTACACTCCCATCAGCAGTGTAGAAGTGTTCCCTTTACACCACATCCATGCCAACATCTATTAGTTTTTGATTTTTTAATTATGGGCATTCTTGCAGGAGTAAGCTGGTATCTCATTGTGGTTTTAATTTGCATTTCCCTGATAATTAGTGATGTTGAGCATTTTTTCATATGTTTGTTGGCCATTTGTATATTTCTTTTGAGAATTGTCTGTTGGTGTCTTTTCCCCTCTTCTGGATGGGGTTATTTGGTTTTTTCTTGCTGATTTATTTGAGTTACTTGTAGATTCTCAATACTAGTCCTTTGTGGGATGCATAGTTTGTGAATATTTTCTCCCACTCTGTGGGTTGTCTGTTTACTCTGTTAATTCTTTCTTTTGCTGTGCAGAGCTTTTTTGTTTAATTAGGTCCCATCTAATTATTTTTGTTTTTGTTGCATTTGCTTTTGGGTTCTTCATGAACTCTTTGCCTAAACCAATGTCTACAAGAGTTTTTCTGATGTTATCTTCTAGGGCATTTTTATGGTTTCCGGTGTTAGATTTAAGTCTGTGATCCATCTTGAGTTGATTTTTGTGTAAGATGAGAGATGAGGATCCAGTTTCATTCTTCTACATGTGGCTTGCCAATTATCCCAGCACCATTTGTTGAATAGGATGTCCATTCCCCACTTTATGTTTTTGTTTGCTTTGTCGAAGATCAAATAGCTGTAAGTATTTGGCTTTATGTCTGGGTTCTCTATTCTGTTCCATTGGTCCTACGTTCCTATCTTCATACCCGTACCATGCTGTTTTGGTAACCACAGGCTTGGAGTATAGCTTGAAGTTGGGTAATGTGATGCCTCCAGATTTATTCCTTTTATGTAGTATTGCTTTGGCTATGCGGGCTCTTTTTTGGTTCCATATGAATTTTAGAATTTTTTTTCTAGTTCTTTCTTTTTTTGAGATGGAGTCTCGCTTTGTTGCCCAGGCTGGAGTGCAGTGGCGCAATCTCGGCTCACTACAAGCTCTGCCTCCCGGGTTCACGCCGTTCTCCTGCCTCAGCCTCCCAAGTAGCTGGGACTACAGGTGCCCGCCACCACGCCCGGCTAATTTTTTGTATTTTTAGTAGAGGCGGGGTTTCACTGTGTTAGCCAGGATGGTCTCGATCTCCTGACCTCATGATCTGCCCACCTCTGCCTCCCAAAGTTCTGGGATTACAGGCGTGAGCCACTGCGCCCAGCTTTTTTTCTAGTTCTGTGAAGAATGATGATGGTATTTTGATGGAAATTGCATTGAATCTGCAGATTGCTTTTGGCAGTATGTTCATTTTCGCAATATTGATTCTACTGATCCATGAGCATGGGATATGTTTCCATTTGTTTGTGTCATCTATTATTTCTTTCAGCATGTTTTGTTTGTGTTATTTCTTTCAGCATGTTCCTTGCAGAGGCCTTTCACCTGCTTTGGTAAGTATATTCCTAAGTATTTTGTGGCTTTTTTTGTTTTGTTTTGTTTTGTTTTGTTTTGCTTTTGTTGTTTTGTTTTGTTTTTTCCAGCAATGTTGCAAAAGAGATTGAGTTCTTGATTTGATTCTCAGCTTGGTTGCTGTTGGTGTATAGCAGTGCTACGGATTTGTGTACAGTGATTTTGTATTCTGAAACTTTACTGAACAGGGACAGTTTGACTTCCACTTTACTGATTTGGATGCCCTTTGTTTCTTTTTCTTGTCTGATTGCTCTGGCTAGGACTTCCAGTACTATGTTGAATAGAAGTAATAAAAGTGGGCATCCTTGTCTTGATCCAGTTCTCAGAGAGAATGCTTTCAACTTTTCCCCAATCAGTATAATGCTGGCTGTGGTGGACTCTTCCTTTCACAAAAGATTTCTCTAGGATATTATGCTGTTTGATAGCATTTTACTCATAGTAGAACTTCTTTCAAAATTGTAATAAATCCTTTTAAAGGTGCTTTATCAACTAAATGTATGGAATATTCTAAATCCTTCATTATAATTTCAACAATATCCACAGCATCTTCACCAGGAATATATTCCCTCTCAAGAAACCACTTTCTTTGCTCATCCATAAAAAGCAACTCTTCATCCATTAAAGCTTTTTTTATCATGTGATTGAAGCAATTCAGTCACATCTTTAGGCCCCACTTATAATTCCAGTTCTCTTGCTATTTCCACTACATCTTCAGTTGCTTCTTCTACTGAACTCTTGAACTCTTCAAAGTCATCCATGAAGATTAAAATCAATTTCTTCCAAACTCCAGTTCATGTTCATATTTTGACCTACTTACATGAATCAAAGATGTTCTCAATGGCACCTAAAATGGTGAATCCTTTCCAAAAGGTTTTCAATCCACTTTGCCCAGATTCATCAGAGGAATCACTATCTATAGCAGCCATCGTCTTACAAAATGTATCTCTTAGATAAGAAGGCTTGAAAGTCAGAATTGCCCCTTAATTCATGGGCTGCTAAGTGGATATGTTAGGATGCATGAAAACAACATTAACCTTCTTGTACATCTCCATCAGAGCTCTTGGGTGACCAGGAACATTGTCCATGAGTAGTAATATTTTGAAAGGAAGCTTTTTTTTTTTGGAGCAGTAGGTCTCAACAGTGGGATTAAAATATTCGGTCAATTGGCCAGGTGTGGTGGTTCATGCCTGTAATCCCAGCACTTAGGAGGCTGAGGCAGGTGGATTGGTTGAGCTCAGGAGTTCAAGACCAGCCTGGGCAACATGGCAAAATCCTGACTCTACCAAAAATATAAAAAAATTAGCCAGGCATGGTGGTATGCACCTGTAGTCCCAGCTACTCAGGTGGCTGAGGTGGGAGGCTCACTTGAGCCCAGTAGGTAGAGGTTGCAGTAAGCCAAGATCAGACCACTGCACTACAGCCTGAATGACAGAGGGAGACCCTGTCTCAAAAAATAATAATAATAATAATAATTCAGTAAATCATGCTGTAAACAGATGTGCTGTCATCCAGACTTTATTGTTACAATTATAGAGCAATAGAGTAGATTTAGCAAAATTCTTTTTTTTTTTTTTTCTGAGATGTAGTGTCACTCTACTGCCAAGGCTAGAGTGCAGTGCCACAGTCTCAGCTCACTGCATCCTCTGCCTCCTGGGTTCAAGCAGTTCCCCTGCTTCAGCCTCCCTAGTAGCTAGGATTATGGGTGTGCACCACCACACCTGGCTAATTTTTATATTTTTAGTAGAGACAGGGTCTCACCATGTTGGTCAAGCTGGTCTCGAACTCCTGACCTCAGGTGATCCACCCACCTTGGCCTCCCAAAGTGCTGAGATTATAGGCGTGAGCCACCGCGACTGACCCAACTTAGCATAATTCTTACGAGCCCTAGGATTTTCAGAATGGTCAGTGAGCACTGGCTTCAACTTAAAGTCATTGGTTGCATTAGTCCCTAACAAGAGTCAGCCTGGGCCAGGCACAGTGGCTCACACCTGTAGATAGTGGGGAGTTATGCAGACGACTTTACAGATAAGTTACTCAACAACTAAAGAGATGAGAGGAGTTTCCTATAAAAACTTTTAAAAAATCAGGCCGGGCATGGTGCCTCACGCCTGTAATCCCAGCACTTTGGGAGGCCGAGGTGGGTGGATCACCTGAGGTCAGGAGTTCGAGACCAGCTTCACCAACAAGGTGAAACCCCGTCTCTACTAAAAATACAAAAATTAGCCGGGCATGGTGGCAGGCACCTATAGTCCCAGCTACTCGGGAGGCTGGGACAGAAGAATTGCTTGAACCTGGGAGGTGGAGGTTGCAGTGAGCCAAGATCATGCCACTGCACTCCAGCCTGGGTGACAGAACAAGACTCCATCTCCAAAACAAACAAACAAACAAACAAAAAAACAACACACAAAAAAACTTCTGGCCGGGTGCGGTGGTTCATGCCTGTAATCCCAGCACTTTGGGAGGCCAAGGTAGGTGGATCACCTGAGGTCAGGAGTTTGAGGCCAGCCTGGCCAACAAAGTGAAACCCTATCTCTACTAAAAATACAAAAATTAGCCAGGTGTGGTGGCAGGTGCCTGTAATTCCGCTACTCGGGAGGCTGAGGTAGGAGAATTGCTTGAATCCGGGAGGTGGAGGTTGCAGTGAGCCAAGATCGCACCATTGCACACTAGCCTGGGGGACAAGAGCAAGACTTCATCTCAACAAACAAACAAACAAACAAACCAAAAACCTTTTAAATTAAACTGTAAAAACGGCAGCCCACTTGGGCTCCCCTCTCCACTATAGATAGCTTTCTTCTTTCATTTTTTAAACTTTCACTCCAACCTCATGCTTTGTATCCACATTCCTTAATTTGCATGGTCATAAGACAAAGAACTCCCGGTGATACTACACAACAAGAGACTACTACATTATGGTACATTGATGAGACTGTAGCAGTATTTAGAGAGATCCAACATATATTTCAAGTCTTTTTTCATCTGAAGTCACACAGGATGTATTTTCTCTCTAGAAGTGAACATATGTGAAATGTCTCTGCTCAGGGAAGCCCATTCAGGTTTCAGAGTCTAAGGCTTTTATCAGGGACCAATCACAAAGATATATCCTGTTATGCGATTAGCCATAGCAACCAAAACTCAGGATCACAACAATGAAACCAGGGGTACATCATCAATCTCAATGTTTGTGCAAAGCAAATTAGCAAGCCAGTATGGCATGGTACATTGCTCCAAGTGTACACAACAAAATCATCAATTAGTGACATAAAGAACATCCTAAGAACATTTCCGAGGGTTTGCCAAGGGTCGATCTTGATTCCAGGCTCCCTTGGAGGTTTAAGGACTGAGCAACTAGACCTACTTGCTATGTAGAGTTATCTCAAAAATGGCCTCTTAAAGAGAATTCTCATCATTCCAGAACCTCATTTGTCAACAGGATTTATACACTAAAATTCAATCATCCTAAAGAATTGAGAACAAATTTAATAAGGAGTAAACTCAGATTGCAAAGATAATTGTAAAGAAGTTAATGGAGGAAGTCCTAGCCAGAGCAATCAGACAAGAGAAAGAAATAAAGGGTACCCAAATTGGAAAACAGGGAGTCAGACTGTTACTATTTACTCATTATATGATTGTATACCTAGAAAACCCTAAAGACTCATCCAAAAAGCTCCTAGATCTGATAAATGAATTCAGTAAAGTTTCAGGCTACAAAATCCATGTACACAAATCAGTACCACAGCTATACACCAACAGCAACCAAACTGAGAATCAAATCAAGAACTCAATCCCTTTTATAACAGCTGCAAAAAATATATACATAAAATAAAATACTTAGGAATATACTTAACCAAGGAGGTGAAAGACCTCTGCAAGGAAAACTACACAACACTGCTGAAAGAAATCATAGACTGGGTGTGGTGGCTCACACCTGTAATCCTAGCACTTTGGGAGGCCGAGGCAGATGGATCACCTGAGGTCAGGAGTTCAAGTCAAGCCTGGCCAGCATCGCGAAACCCCATCTCTACTAAAAATACAAAAAGTAGCTGGGCATGGTGGCACATGCCAATAATCCCAGCTACTCGGGAGGCTGAGGTAGGAGAATTGCTTGAACCCGGGAGGTGGAGGTTGCAGTGAGCCAAGATTGTGCCACTGCAGTCCAGCCAGGGAGACAGAGTGAGACTCTGTCTCAAAAACAAACAAACAAACAAACAAACAAAAAAGAATCATAGATGACAGAAACAAATAGAAACACATCCCATGCTCATGGATCAGTAGAATCAATATTGCAAAAATGAACTTACTGCCAAAAGCAATCTACAGATTCAATGCAATTCCCATCAAAATACTGCCATCATTCTTCACAGAACTAGAAAAAAAGATCCTAAAATTCATATGGAACCAAAAAAGAGCCCGCAAAGCCAAAGCAATACAACATAAAAAGAGTAAATCTGGAGGCATCACATTACCCAACTTCAAGCTATGCTCCAAGCCTGTGGTTACCAAAACAGCATGGTACTGGTATGAAGATAGGAACATAGGACCAATGGAACAGAATAGAGAACCCAGACATAAAGCCAAATACTAACAGCCAATTGATCTTCGACAAAGCAAACAAAAACATAAAGTGGGGAAAGGACACCCTATTCAACCAATGGTGCTGATATAATTGGCAAGCCACATGTAGAAGAATGAAACTGGATCCTCATCTCTCTCCTTACACAAAAATCAACTCAAGATGGATTAAAGACTTAAATCTGGCTGGTGTGGTGGCTCACACCTGTAATCCCAGCACTTTGGGAGGCCGAGGCAGGCGGATAGCCTAAAGTCAGGAGTTTGAGACCAGCCTGGCCAATATGGTGAAACCCCGTCTCTACTAAAAATACAAAAATTAGTTGGGCGTGGTGGCAGGTGCCTGTAATCCCAGCTACTGGGGAAGCTGAGGCAGGAGAATCGCTTGAACCCGGGAGGCAGAGGTTGCAGTGAGCCAAGATCACGCCACTGCACTCCAGCCTGGGGACAGAGTGAGACTGTCAAAAACAAAAACAAACCAAAAAAAAAAAAACCACTTAAATCTAAGACCTGAAAGCACAAAAATACTAGAAGAGGCCAGGCACAGTGGCTCATGCCTGTAATCCCAGCACTTTGGGAGGCTGAGGCGGGTGGATCATGAGGTCAAGAGTTCAAGACTAGCCTGGCCAAGATGGTGCAATCCTGTCTCTACTAAAAATACAAAAATTAGTCGGTCCCAGTGGCAGGTGTTTGTAATGCCAGCTACTCAGGAGGCTGAGGCAGGAGAATCACTTGAACTCAGGGGGCAGAGGTTGTAGTGAGCCGAGATTGTGCCACTGCACTCAAGCCTGGGCAACAGAGTTAGACTCTGTTTCAAAAAAAAAAAAAAAAGAGTGCTAGAAGATACCATCAGGAAAACTCTTCTAGACATTGGTTTAGGCAAAGAGTTCATGACCAAGAACCCAAAAGCAAATGCAACAAAAACAAAAATAAATAGATGAATCCTAATTAAACAAAAAAGCTCTGCACAGCAAAAGAAAGAATTAACAGAGTAAACAGACAACCCACAGAGTGGGAGAAAATATTCACAAACTATGCATCCCACAAAAGACTAGTATTGAGAATCTACAAGTAACTCAAATAAATCAGCAAGAAAAAACCAAATAACCCCATCCAGAACAGGGGAAAAAGACATGAATAGACAATTCTCAAAAGAAATATACAAATGGCCAACAAACATATGAAAAAAATGCTCAACATCACTAATTATCAGGGAAATGCAAATTAAAACCACAATGAGATACCAGCTTATTCCTGCAAGAATGTCCATAATTAAGAAATCAAAAACTAATAGATGTTGGCATGGATGTGGTGAAAAGGGAACACTTCTACACTGCTGATGGGAGTGTAAAGTAGTACAACCACTATGGAAAACAGTATGGCGATTCCTTAACGAATTAAAAGTAGAACTACCATTCCATCTAGCAATCCCACTACTGGGTATCTACCCAAAGGAAAAGAAGTCATTATATGAAAAAGACACCTGCATGTGCATGGTTACAGCAGCACAATTCACAGTTGCAAAGATATGGAACCAACCTAAGTGCCCATCAACCAACGACTGGATAAAGAAAATGTGGTATATATGCACCTTGGAATACTACTCAACCATAAAAAGGAATGAAATAATGGCATTTGCAGCAACTGGATGGAGTGGGAGGCCCTAAGTGAAGTAACTTAGGAATGGAAAACCAAATATTGTGTGTTCTCACTTACAAATGGGAGCTAAGCTATGAAGAAGCAAAAGTACGAGAATGATAAAATGGACATTGGACTTTAGGGACTCAGGGGAAAAGGTGGGAGGGGAGTGAGGGATGAAAGACTACACATTGGGCACAGTGTACACTGCTCAGGTGATAGCTGCACCAATATCTCAGAAATCACCATTAAAGAACTTATCCATGTAACCAAAAACCACCTGTTCCCCCAAAGCTATTGAAATAAAAGAAAAAAAGAAGAAGTGGCTGGGCATGGTGGCTCATGCCTATAATCCCAGCACTTTGGGAGGCCAAGGCAGGCAGATCACTTAAGGCCAAGAGTCTGAGACCAGCCCAGCCAACATGGGGAAACCCATCTCTACTAAAAAAAAAAAAAAAATTAGCTGGGTATGGTGGCGCATGCCTGTAATCCCAGCTACTTGGGAGGCTGAGGCACGAGAATCGCTTAATCCTGGGAGGTAGAGGTTGCAGTGAGCCAATAACGTGCTGCTGCACTCTTACCTGGGCAACAGAGTGAGATTCTGTCTCAAAAAAAAAAAAGAAGTGAATGGCATCAATCATGAAAGGTATCACATAAATATGAAAGGTTACACAGCTCTTTTAACCTATTTGCTTAGAAAAGAGTGGTAAGTAGGGCTTATTGAGTTGTTTTATTTTATTTTACTTTTTATTATTCATTTGTGTATTAATTTATTCTTTGGTGACAGAGTCTCGTTCTGTTGCCAAGGCTGCAGCGCAGTGACATGATCTCGCCTCCTAGGTTCAAACAATTCTTATGCCTCAGCTTCCCAAGTAGCTGGGATTACAGGCATGTGCCACCACGCTCGGCTAATTCTTTTCGTATTTTTAATAGAGATAGGGTTTCACCATGTCGACCAAACTGGTCTGAAACCCCTGACGTCAAGTGATCCGCCCATCTCTGCCTCCCAAAGTGCTGGGATTATAGGCATGAGCCACCACGTCCAGCTAATTTTTATATTTTTAGTAGAGAGGGGGTTTCACCGTGTTGGTCAGGCTTGTCTCGAATTCCTGGCCTCAAGTGATCCGCTGGCCTCAGCCTCCCAAAGTGCTGGGATTACAGGCATAATTTACCGTGCTCAGCCATTGTCATTTATTTTGAATTTGGGAGAAGATATCACACCCATTTCTATGTTCTGGAGCAGGAAGTCTATCTTCTGGAGCAGCGTTGCAGTCTAAATCACTCCTTAGTTCAGCTACATCCGAGTTCTTATCTCAGGACCAAGAAGAATAAGGCACACAGACACCATAGAGTAAGTAGAGTAGGATTTATTAAGCAAAAGGAAAGCTCTCAGCAAAGAGAGGTGCCCTGAAAGCAAGTTTTCAGAAATGGGGCTGAGTTCTGGGTCTTTTATGTGGAAGAGGAAGGAAGGAAGTCTTCTGTGGGTTCTGCCCAAAATGGGAGGGGTAAAGTTCCGTCCTAAGGGTGTTGCATCTGCACATGCCTGGGATTGGCCAGAGTGACTCCATCTTGGTTGTTACCCACGAGTGCCTAAGTGAAACCCACCAAGGGGCTAAAACCACAAAAATGTCATGTTAATGACACTATGATGAGCTGGGCCAAGGACACTTAGGTTGATTTATTCCGCCTGTGCCTAAGTTAGGACAGTCCCTTCTGAGCAACATCCTGGCATAAGGGGAAGTTCTTAACCACATTTCTTCCCATTAGCTGCAGAGGCGGTGTAGGTACCGTCCTGCTAGCGTTCCTGTGAACACTGCCCTTCTCCGGAGACCCTCCCTCTCTATCTGCCTAACCAGCCTCTAACTGCCTTCTCTCTCAGCAGGAAGTCTATCTTCTATCTTGGGATGACTTGAAAGATAACCCAATAGGAGCCCAGAACCTAGGCATCCAAGAATAAGAGAAACGAACATGTGTCAGATGGAGAAAACAGAAACTATGGACATCAAAAGGCTAAATTAGGGCCAGATATCAAGGTCACACTGGTGCTTTTAGGAAAGGGAAGTGTAAACAGCTGAGAGTAGAACTACAATGTAGATGAGGAAGCAAAAATGCTTAGTATAGGGAAAGCGCAGAGGCAGAAAGGAAAATATAACCCACAAGAATTGTATTTTTTCTTCTTCCTTCTTCTTTCCTATTTCTCAATAAATACTTACAGAATACCTATAAGGCTTCATTAAGTATGTAAGCACTAAGAATATTTAATATGTGTCATGAAGAGTGATCTTCAAGTAAACATGACTCACATGCATCTAGTGATCTTCCTAATCTGTGTAAAACCCTTCCATTTGTTGAATTTGGCACCAAAGGCTCTTAAAGGCCATTTGTTGGGAATGTGTGGATAATAGGCTGACTTATATCTGTACTGGAAAAACTCTATCTTTGCCTTTGGAGAATTATGGACGTTTGGTTTTTTACCCTTAGCCGATAGAAGGGCAGCAAGATTTGTCATGTGCTGTTTAAAATCTGAATCTGGGCCAAGCGCAGTCATTCACGCCTGTAATCGCAGCACTTTGGGAGGCCAAGGCAGGTAGATCACCTGCCAGGCCTCTTTCCAGGTCAGGAATTTGACACCAGCCTGGCCAACATGGTGAAACCCTGTCTCCACTAAAAATACAAAACCTAGCCAGGCGTTGTGGTGCACGCTTGTAATCCTAGCTACTCGGGAGGCTGAGGCAGGAGAATCGCTTGAATCTGGGAGGCGAAGGTTGCAGTGAGCTGAGATGGCACCACTGCACTCCAGCCTGGGTGATAGAGTGAGACACCATCTCAAAAAAAATAAGTAAATAAAATAAATAAAAATAAAAACTGAATCTGGGAAACCCCAGGGTCAATTTCTTTACTGATGGTTTTAACAAGTTAGATCACCTGACTTGATTATGTGGCCAAAGGGACAGAAAACCCAGCTGGAAACTTCTGCCTTACCGCTGTGCGCGCGCGTACGTGTGTGTGTGTGTGTGTGTGTTTTCTCTTTTCCCCCTACACTACACAGAAGTAAGTTAGCCTCTCCTGAAGCCAAGATTCCTTGCACTTGATAGGTCAATCTGGTGATGAAGTCGCATCCCACCGTAATGACCCTGGGGAATTTGTGTTTATTGTTGTTTTAAGCTACTATGTTATTGGCTAATTTATTTTTTTAATTTTTATTTATTTATTTATTTATTTGAGACAGAATCTCTCTCTGTCACCAAGCCAGAGTTTAGTGGTGCAATCTCAGCTCACTGCAATATCCACCTCCCGGGTTCAAACGATTCTCCTGCCTCAGCCTCCCAAGTAGTTGGGATTACAGGCGCATGCCCAGCTAATTTTTGTATTTGTAGTAGAGATGGGGTTTTATCATGTTGACCAGGATGGTCTTGATCTCCTGACCTCGTGATCTGCCCGCCTCGGCCTCTCAAAGTGCTGGGATTACAGGTGGGAGCCACTGTGCCTGGCTGTTCTGGGCTAATTTTCTATGCAGCAATAGATAGATAGCTAATTAATCAAGGTATGAACCTGGGTATCTGGATGAAATAAGGCTGAAGAGTACCTTTATTTTGTGTTTCAGAGAGTTTGTACAACCCCTCACCCCTGCACCCTACACAGCATAAAAGTTTTGGGATGGGTGAGAAGTCTGCCTTATTTTGTATGCTAGGAGAGGGGGCACTGGAATACTAGCAGACCATAGACACATTCCCAGGTAGGTCAATTTTACGGAGTGCAAATGGAAGCTGAGACTCAGAAATTGGTCCTTTCAAGCTGTTCCTGCCCATGTACATCATAGAAATTCTTCAAGTTCCCCCAAGGGTACACATCGCAATTTGACCACCATTGGAGAGGAGGTGCTATGCCATTTTGGGAAATGCTTTAAAGCAGGAAACAGTGCATGTGATTAAATAAACCCTATTCAGAAAGGTTCCAGTAGATTCAGTTTCTGCTTCTTAGGCTACACTCAACACGGAAAGCCATCAGAAACTAGGGTCAAGGCTCAGGCAGGTCTCCTTGGGACAATAGAACACATCATGCATTGGCCCTGCCTCCTGCCTTTGAAGTTTCTCTTCTCTGAGAGGTGGAAGACGGGTGTCAGATTGCATGGTTTGTTTTAGAGAACGTTATTTTTTCTAGAATAACTTCCTGGTAGTGTGTAGATTGTATGACAGAGAACTTAATTGTTTCTCTCTTCCTCATACACATTTACCAAACACAGAACATCTTGTCCTTCACACATTTCACATGGCAATTCTGGATACATTTAGTCAACATAGGACATTTCAAGACATGATTCTACAATGGCTCTTTCACCAGTGCATAATCACATTTTTCTAATCTTCTTTTTTTTTTTTTTTTTTTTTTTTTTTTGAGACTGAGTCTCGCTCTGTTGCCCAGGCTGGAGTACAGTCACTCCATCTCTGCTCACTGCAACCTCTGCCTTCCAGATTCAAGTGATTCTCATGCCTCAGCCTCCTGAGTAGCTGGGATTACAGGCATGCACCACCATATCCAGCTAATTTTTGTATTTTTAGTAGAGAGAGCGTTTCACCATGTTGGCCAGGCTGGTCTCCAACTCCTGACCTCAGGTGATCTGCCCACCTCAGCCTCCGAAGGTGCTAATAGCTGACTTTTTATTTATTTTTTGAGATGGAATCTCACTGTGTCACCAGTGCAGTGGTGCAATCTTGGCTCACTGCAACCTCTGCCTCCCAGGTTCAAATGATTCTCCTGCCTCAGCCTCCCGAGTAGCTGGGACTACAGGCACCCGCCAGCACGCCCAGCTAATTTTTTGTACTTTTAGTAGAGACGGGGTTTCACGATGTTGGCCAGGATGGTCTGGATCTCTTGACCTGGTGATCCGCCTGCCTTGGCCTCCCAAATTGCTGGGATTACAGGCGTGAGGCACTGCACCCGGCCAATAGCTGACTCTTAATAAAGGACGAAGATAGCACTCCTTCTCAGCTGTCTGCAGTTCTTTATATTTTGGTTAACTCTCATGGCTTCAATTACCACCTGTGCATCTATAACAAGATGCCGAAAGTGGCTGCTTCTGTTGAATCAAAATCAAGGACTAACGTCAAAAGCCGAGGCAAAGAAGAACCAAGAAAGATATGTTTTAAAGAGAGCCACCCATCACTGGAGCTAGATTCTACCCCTGGGTTTACTAACGAACAGCAGAATGGGCCTTATTCATGGCAGCTTTCACCCTATCCTCAACTCCCGTCTATAGAAAAGAGGCTGGGGAGAAGTGGAGCAGAGAGAGGAAATGAGAGTTGCCCTTGGCCATGTGGTATTTCTTTCCTTCACAAAACTAAGTGAGGGTGGCCAGACGCGGTGGCTCACACCTGTAATCCCAGCTCTTTGAGAGACCAAGGTGGGCAGATCATTTCAGGCCAGGAGTTCAAGACCAGCCTGGCCAAGATGATGAAACCCCGTCTCTACTAAAAATACAAAAAATTAGCTGGGCATAGTGGCACATACCTGTAATCTCAGCTACTCGGGAGGCTGAGGCAGAATTGCTTGAACCCGGGAGACGGAGCTTGCAGTGAGTCGAGATCTCACCACTGCAGTCCATCCAGCCTGGACTACACAGCAAGACTCCGTCTCAAAGGAAAAAAAAAAAAAACCAAAAAACAAAAAACTAAGTGAGGGAGAAGCCTCCAGTAGAAACGCTGAGAGAGACTGGGGGTGCCTGCAACAAGTAGACAGGCATTTCTTTTTTTTTTTTTGGAGACGGAGTCTCACTCTGTTGCCCAGGCTGGAATGCAGTGGCGCGACCTTGGCTCACTGCAAGCTCCACCTTCCGGGTTCACGCCATTCTCCTGCCTCAGCCTTCCGAGTAGCTGGGACTACAGGCACCCGCCACCAAGCCTGGCTAATTTTTTTTTTTTTTTTTTTTTTTGTATTTTTAGTAGAGACGGGGTTTCACTGTGTTAGCCAGGATGGTCTCCATCTCCTGACCTTGTGATCCACCCACCTCGGCCTCCCAAAGTGCTGGGATTACAGGCGTGAGCCACCACGCCTGGCTGCATTTCTTTTCTTTTTCTTTTTTTTTTGAGACAGAGTCTTGCTCTTTCACACAGGCTGGAGTGCAGGTGCAGTGGCACGATCTCGGTTCACAGCAACCTGCAGCATCCGCCTCCCGCGTTCAAGTGATTCTTCTGCCTCTGCCTCAGCCTCCTGAGTAGCTGGGATTACAAGCGCCCGCCACCACGCCCAGCTAATTTTTTGTATTTTTAGTACAGACGGGGTTTCATCATGTTGGCCAGGCTGGTCTCGAACTCCTGAGCTCAAGTGATCCGCCCCCCACCCCTCAGCCTCCCAAAGTGCTGGGATTACAGGCGTGAGCTGCCACGCCCGGCCAGACAGGCATTTCTTGCCTCAACTGAACCTTGGGACACTGATGCAGAAGGATTGTTTGAGCCCAGGAGTTCAAGACCAGCCTGGATAACACAGTGGGACTTGGTCTCCACAAAAAGAAAAGAAAAAAAAGTTAGCCAGGCATGGTGGCATGCACCTGTAGTTCTAGCTAGCTACCTGGGAGGCTGAGGTGGGAGGATCACTTGAGCCCGGGAGG
Organism: Gorilla gorilla gorilla; assembly: GCF_029281585.2. Lineage (NCBI taxonomy): Eukaryota > Metazoa > Chordata > Mammalia > Primates > Hominidae > Gorilla > Gorilla gorilla. The sequence continues at coordinate 69,390,944 of NC_073234.2, read as the reverse complement.
TCAATGCTGCAGTGAGCTGTGATTGTTCCACTGCACTCCAGCCTGGGTAACAGAGCAAGACCCTGTCTCAAAAAATAAATAAAATAGATTATATGTTAAAAGCATATTTTGTGTGTGTGTATATATATATACACACATATATAATATGAAAATATATTATTAAAATTATTTCCAATTAATTTTATGTTTCTTTTTCCTTATTTATTATATTTTATTATTATTTTTGAGACAAGGTCCCAATCTGTCACCCAGGATGGAGTGCAGTGGCACGATCATGGCTCACTGCAGCCTTGACCTCCTGGGCTCAGGTGATCCTCCCACCTTAGCCTCCCAAGTAGCTGGGACTACAGGTGCACACCATCACACCTGGCTAATTTTTTTTCTTTCATTTTCTTTGTCTTTGTTTGTTTGTTTGTTTTGTAGAGGTCCCAGTATACTGCCTAGGCTCATCTTGAAGCCCTGGACTCAAGCGATCTTTCCACCACAGCCTCCCAAAGTACTGGGATTAGAAGCATGAGCCACTGTGCCTAGCCTTTTCACTTTTTTTTTTTTTAAAGAAAATGTGGCTATTAGAAAATTCAAAATTACAAATGTAGTTCACATTCTATTTCTGCTGGACAGTGCAGCTTTGGGCTTTGTCATCCCTTGAAGTGTTCTAAAATGGTAAACATCTCACCTCCAAATTTTTTTTTTTTTTTTTTTTTTTTTTTTTTTTAGATGGAGTCTCACCCTGTTGTCCAGGCTGGAATGCAATGGCATGATCTCGGCTCACTGCAACCTCTGCCTCCAGGGTTCAAACGATTTTCCTGCCTCAGCCTCCCAGGTAGCTGTGATTACAGGTGCCCGCCACCACACCCAGCTAATTTTTTTGTGTTTTTTGTAGAGACGGGGTTTCACCATGTTGTCCAGCCTGGTCTCGAACTCCTGACCTCGTGATCTGCCCGCCTCGGCCTCCCAAAGTGTTAGGATTACAGGCATAGGCCATCGCACCCGGCCAAACCTCCAAAATCTTTTTTTTTTTTTTTTTTTTTTTTGAGACAGAGTCTGGCTCTGTCGCCCAGGCTGGAGTGCAGTGGCGCAATCTCGGCTCACTGCAAGCTCCGCCTCCCGGGTTCACGCCATTCTCCTGCCTCAGCCTCCCGCGTAGCTGGGACTACAGGCGTGCGCCATAATCATGCCACTGCACTCCAGCCTGGGCAACAGAGTAAGACCCTGTCTAAAAAAAAAAAAGGAAAAGAAAAAGAAAGAAAGAAAGAAAGAAAGAAAGAAGGAAGGAAGGAAGGAAGGAAGGAAGGAAGGAAGGAAGGAAGGAAGGAAGGAAGAAAGAAAGAAAGAAAGAAAGAAAGAAAGAAAGAAAGAAAGAAAATAAACTGGCCAGGCTCATGCCTGTAATCCCAGCACTTTGGGAGGCCAAGGTAGGAAGATTGCATAACACTAGGAGTTCAAGATCAGCCTGGGCAATATAGCAAGACCCGTTCTTTCCACAGAGGTGAAAAATTGGCCAGGCATGATAGTGCATGCTGTAGTCTTAACTACTTGGGAGGCGGAGGCAGGAGGAGTGTTTGAGCCCAGGAGTGTGAGGCTGCTGTGAACTATGATTGCACCACCAATCTGGAGTGTACACTATAATCTTTATAGTGTATATGTATTCCTCAACAATACATCGAGCTCCTGACCTTGTGATCTGCCTGCCTTGGCCTCCCAAAGTGCTGGTGCTGGGATTACAGTCGTGAGCCACTGCGCCCCATGTGAACTTTTAAAAATACATTCGTGAGTCCTATCTATGAATTGCCTTTTGCCCATTTTTCTGTGTATTTATTTTTCCATTTTTATTAAGTTAAATAAAATATATTATGGGTAATAATCCTTCCAGTGATATGATATGCAGATATCTTCGTTTTGTTGGTCATTTCATTTTCTTTGGCATCATCTTTCATTTACTTTATGGTTATCTTTTGATAGATGCTCTTCATTTATTGCAGTTCAATTTCTCAATCCTTTCCTTTGTCCTGTGTTTTTCACACATTGTTTAATAAATATTTTCCCCCTCTAGTGTCTTAAAATATTTTCCTATTTTGGCTTCTAAAAGTTGTTATAATTTTGCCTTTTACATTTAGGGCTTTAATTCTCCGAAACTCTGTTTTTGTTGCTGTTGTTTCAGAACCATTTTCCCAGGAGCCATCTTTTCTCCTCTCATCTGTGGTGGTGTTCCACCCCAGTCATGTTTCTGTGTATGCATAGGACTTCATTCTTGGTGTTCCTTTCTGTTTCATAGACCTACTTTTTAAAAAAACTCCTATAGCTAATACTAAATTTTTTTTTTTTTTTTTGAGACAGAGTCTCGCACTGTCGCCCAGGCCGTAGTGCAGTGGCGCAATCTCGGCTCACTGCAACCTCCGCCTCCCTGCAACCTCCGCCTCCCAGGTTCAAGCAATTCCCCCGCCTCAGCCTCCCGAGTAGCTGGGACTACAGGTGCATGCCACTACGCCCAGCTAATTTTTGTATTTTTAGTAGAGACAGGGTTTCACAGTGTTGGCTAGGATGGTCTCCATCTCTTGACCTCGTGATCCGCCCACCTCGGCCTCCCAAAGTGCTGGGATTACAGGCGTGAGCCACCAGCACCCGGCCTACTAAATTTTACAAACAGAGTGTTTGACTGTGCTTGGCCCTTTATTCCTGTATAACACTTTTTATTGTTTATTTAGGTGGTTTTATAACTTTGACAATCAGTAGTTGGTTCTCATTCACATTGACTGTAGATTTTTTAAAGTGGTGACAGGTACATGAGTAACCAAGGTAGAGAGCTTGTTTGGTGAATCTTCATCCTCATTACATTTCTGGACAATGCATATGGAGACGGTATGGGACACTCCTTATTCCTTTGGCCCAGACAGCTTCCTTGAGCCTGCTGTCCATCCACACATTTGGAGTCCCCATCACCCTATGGCAAATTTCTGAATATCTTAGACAGCTTGAGGGGCATGCTTCTTGGAGCTCACTGCATGGATGCAATTATGAATATTGATGGCACTATTCTTAGGTCACCACCTGTGGATGGCAAAATGGCCCTTCTTCACCCCTCCTTTCTTTGCCAGCGCCATTCTGCCAGGTTCAAGCTGAAAAGAAAGACTGTGAGCAATTCCACAATACTTTCAGAATCAGCTGGAGATATTGATCCTTCTTATCCAAAAATAGGTTATGTCTCTCAACTTATTTAGGTTTTCTTTAATGCAGCTCAATAAGATTTTATAATTTTATCCAAAGAAGGATTTATATGCCTTTCGTTAGGTTTATTCCTAAGCACTTGAAATTTCTTGTAAAATATGTCTTTTCTGTGTGTATTTTCCCCCAACATTTTATTACTATAAACTTTCAAATGCAAGGAAAATTTTAAAAGTACAATGGAAGCCAGGAGTAGTGGTCACTCTTGTAATCCCAGAATTTTGGGGGGCTGAGGTGAGAGGATGACTTGAGCCCAGGAGTTGAAGCTTGTAATGAGCTATGATTGTGCCATTGCACTCCAGCCCGGGCGATGGAGCGAGACCCTGTCTTAACAAAATAAATAAATGAAATAATAATACAATGAATTAGCTACATGTCCTTCACTTAGACTCAATCACTGTTAATTTCATCATATTTGTCTTAACATCTGTCTTTGTGTATGTAATTCTGGGGGGCTCATTTTAACAAACTGCAAGTGGTAGAGTCATCATTTGTAACTAGAAAATCTAATTTTAGGGACACAACAAGATGTTCCAGGCATACCTTATATTTTCTTTACTTTTTCTTTTCTTTCTTTTTTTTTTTTTTTTTTTGAGATGGTGTCTTGCTCTGTTGCCCAGGCTGGAGTGCAGTGGCACCATCTCGGCTCACTGGAACCTCCGCCTCCTGGGTTGAAGCGATTCTTCTGCCTCAGCCTTCAGACTGGCTGGGATTACAGGCACATGTCACCATGCCGAGCTAATTTTTTATATTTTTAGTAGAGACGAGGTTTCACCATTTTAGCCAGGATAGTCTCAATCTCCTTACCTCGTGATCCACCCACCTCGACCTCCCAAAGTGTTGGTATTACAGGCATGAGCCACTGTGCCCAGCCTGTATTTTCTAACTAAGCATTCACAATTGCCCATTTCTTACCCTCTGCTTTGTCTTAACCAAAGCCTTCTCTTTTTCCTATGGGCCCCTGAACTCTGCTTGCCTCCAGATCTGAGCAAAAAGAAGTAGAACTTGCCCTTTATCAGCTTCTCCTGGGAGTCAGCTGATCACATCGAGCCCACTTTCCTGTCAGATCTACTGGTCATTTCTTCTTACTTATACTAGCTTCCCCTTAAAAGAGGCTCTTATCTCTGCTTCCTCTCCTCTACCCTAAAAAGAAACTTTTTTCTGTTTGAGTTTGAGATGCTTATACATTTCTGAGTTCAGAGTGCTCTCCCTATTTGATATGGTTAGGCTTTGTGTCCCCATCCAAATATCATCTTGAATTGTCATCCCTGTAATCCCCATGTGTCAATGGAGAGACCAGGTGGAGGTAATTGGATCATGGGGGTGGTTCCCCCATGCTGTTCTCGTGATAATGAGTGAGTTCTCACGAGATCTCCCTTTGCTCAGCACTTCTCCTTCCTGCCTCCCTGTGAAGAGGTGTCTTCTGCCATGATTGTAAGTTTCCTGAGGCCTGCCCAGCCATGCAGAAGTTTGAGTCAATTAAACCTCTTTTCTTTATAAATTACCCAGTCTAGGGCAGTTCTTCATAGCAGTGTGAGAACTGACTAATACACTATTACAATAGTCTTTCTCTCTAGTTAAATTATTTCCCTAGGCTGGTTGCAGTGGCTCACGCCTCTAATCCCAACACTTTGGGAGGCCAAGGCGGGTGGATCATCTGAGGCCAGGAGTTCAAGATCAGCTTGGGCAATATGGTGAAACCCCATCTCTACCAAAAATAAAAATTAGCCAGTCTCATAACCCAGTCTCAAAAAAATAAATAAAACTTTAAAAATAGGCCGGGTGCAATGACTCACGCCTATAATCCCAGCACTTTGGGAGATAAAGCGGGTGGCTCATCTGAGATCAGGAGTTTGAGACCAGCCTGGCCAACATGGTGAAACCCCTTCTCTACTAAAAATACAAAAATTAGCGAGGCTTGGTGGCACGCACCTGTAGTCCCAGTTACTTGGGAGGCTGAGGCAGCAGAATCGCTTGAACCTAGGAGGCAGAGGTTATAGTGAGCTGAGATCATGCCACTACACTCCAGCCTGGGTGACAGAGCAAGACTCTATCTCAAATAATAATAATAATAAAATAATTTTAAAAAATGATCTCCTTAAGTCCAGATTTATTTTTATTGGACATTTCTGTGCCCCAGACCTGGAATGGGCCATTTTTCCAATGAAAAGGAAATTATTCCTTTTAGTGTTTACTGGTTTATTTTTGGTGCCAGCTGCTTCCTCTTGTTGTTTTCTTCCCCCAGCACCAATCTGGCACTGGAGTCATACATCCCTGGAGGTTTCAAAAGCCTTTTATTTTTTCTTATAAGTGTTTGCCCCTTGTATTCTTTGAATAAAAACATTATGTGGGCAGGGACCATGCTTTATTTTTTAATTGAGGACATATATTTTATGTCTTATGTCACCGAGTGGAAATACAGCAAACTACCTGGCCTCTCACATTTCAGCCTTCAGTTCCATAAATCCTCTTAAACTAAGAGAGTCACCCGGTCACTTTAGGATGGGACAGATACCTCAGTTTATTCACATTTTTCCTGACTCTTTTAATTCCTTCTTGTTAAGTCAGAAACTGAAAAGTCTGAGATTTTCTGCTACTTGCAAGCTAACAAGTTACCCTGTCACAATTTTTTTTTTTTTTTTTTTTTTTTTTAGACAGAGTCTCACTCTGTCGCCCAGGCTGGAGTGCAATGCCGTGATCTCAGCTCATTGCAACCTCCACCTCCTGGGTTCAAGGAATTCTCCTGCCTCAGCCTCCAGAGAAGCTGGGATTACAGGCATCTGCCACCATGCCCGACTAATTTTCTGTATTTTTAGTAGAGATGAGGTTTCACCATGCTGGCCAGGCTGGTCTCGATCTCTTGACCTCAGGTGATCCACCCACCTCAGCCTTCCAAAGTGCTGGAATTACAGACATGAGCCACCACGCCTGGCCCACAAATTTTTATACACATCATGTTAGAAAACAGGAGACCTCTGAGTCAGAGACAAAGACGTGTACTCACAGCAAAAGCAGCAGCCAAGGTGACTTCAGAGCTTGGGTTCCCTGAGCCCCAATTCCCATAAGGCAACATAGGGAGGGCCAGATGGTACTTACAGATGCTTTCGGGTGCAATACAGGAGGCGAAGTCTGAGTTTAGGAGGCTCACATTTTGCATAGGGCTGCAGGAAAATCTGCCTATCCTCCCTTCCAGAGAGAAACATTCTACACTGGAATGTGAGCAAATATTTCTGGGGAAAGATGTCTGTAAATCTCTCAGTGAAAGTTACCGTTTTGATCTTTATTTATCTAGGAATGTAAATACATTTGCTTCAGGGGAAGTCCTTGTCTTTATCTCTCCAGGGCTGCCTGCTTGCACTAGGCATTCCTAGAAAGATAATCCTGGCACACAGGAGCGAAACATGTAGGAGTGCTGAAGATTCACAGACAGTCGTCTCAATGTCTCTGAAGTTTTTTTTCCCTTAAACTTCTCCTTTTGGACATTCCCCTTCATTTTCCTTTTAAAAATCTCATCCTTTCCAACACTTTCAGTTGTAAGAATTTCCAAATCAAGCGCTCAATATCAAAACACTGTGTGTGACAAACTTAAAGTGTTGAATCTGACTATGTCAGCAGAAAGCATAATTATCGATGATGTATGGGACAGCAATCTTGAATTAAAGAAGAAGGTGGGAAAGCCCCAAATCTCTCATAAATTATGATGATGATGATGATGATTATGATTATTTAGCACACCTCTGCTGGCAGGAAACAATTTATTTTAAAGATGACCTGTTACATTAGGTATTTGTATTGAATGTTACCTTATGTGTTGAAAAGGGAGTGAAGAGAGAATATATATGTAATTTCTTGTGTATGGATAACATCGATGTAAGTACAACCAAAATACCAGTGTAAGATCTGTACACCAACCTAATAACATGAGCATGATTGATAGGTTGATCAGTAGTTTGGCTTATTGTTCAATGAATATCCACTCCCCTCTCCCTTCTACTGTGGGAAGATTATACTTCTTGGGCCTGGCCCTGTGACTTGCTCTGGCAAATGTACTACTAATGGAATAGACAGGAGAGAGACCTTGAATATGTTTGACTTGGCTCTTGGTTTGACATAGCTCTCCTAGTCCTGCCATTGTTCATAAGAACAACATGTCCCACCAGCACTACTTCTTCAGCCTGGGTCCCAGAATAAGACTCAGGAAACAGATATGAGCACAACCTGAACCCCAGAGCCTAGGCATCTGAGTGTCAGTCTGAGGCACAATTATCAGCTGACCTGCAGATCTGCCAGTAAGATAAATACATTCTTGGCCAGGCGTGGTGGCTCATGCCTGTAATCCTAGCACTTTGGGAGGTTGAGGCAGGTGGATCACCTGAGGTCAGGAATTCGAGACCAGCCTGACAAACATGGAAAAACCCCATCTCTGCTAAAAATACAAAATTAGCCAGGCGGGTGGTGCATGCCTGTAATCCCAGCTACTCGGGAGGCTGAGGCAGGGGAATCACTTGAACCCAGGAGGCAGAAGTTGTGGTGAACCGAGATGGCACCATTGCATTCCAGCCTGGGCAACAAGAGTGAAACTCCATCTCAAAATAAAAGAAAAATAAATTCTTAAATTACCTGGGCATGTTGGTGCATGCTATAATCCCAGCTACTCGGGAGGCTGAGGCAGGAGAATCCCTTGAACTGGGGAGGCAGAGGCTAAAGTGAGCTGAGATCATGCCACTGCACTCCAGCCTGGGCAACAGAGCAAGATGCCTAAAAAAAAAAAAAAAAAAAAAAAAGGAATTCTTGTTGTAAGCCATTTGGTTTTGGTATGTATGTGTTTTGTTGTTGTTGTTATTGTTTTGTTTTGTTTTGTTTTGTTTTTTGAGACGGAGTCTTGCTCTGTCACCCAGGCTGGAGTGCAGTGGCGCAATCTCGGCTCACTGCAAGCTCTGACTCCTGGGTTCACACCATTCTCCTGCCTCAGCCTCCAGAGTAGCTGGGACTACAGGCGCCCACCACCATGCCTGGCTAATTTTTGTATTTTTAATAGAGATGGGTTTCACCATGTTAGCCAGGATGGTCTCGATCTCCTGACCTCATGATCCACCTGCTTTGGCCTCCCAAAGTGCGGGATTACAGGCATGAGCCACCGTGCCCGGCCCCAAAAAGGGGAGGCATGAATAATCCACCCCTTGTTTAGCATATCATCAAGAAATAACCATAAAAATGGGCAACCAGCAGCCGGCTGCTCTGTCTATGGAGTATTCTTTTATTCCTTTACTTTCTTAATAAACTTGCTTTCACTTTATTCTGTGAACGTGCCCTGAATTCTTTCTTGTGCAAGATCTAAGAACCCTCTCTTGGGGTCTGGATTGGAACCCCTTTCCAGTAACATCTTTCTGATGACCCAGAGGGGACTATAGCGTGGAAACTCCCAACCCAAAGGCTAACTTTGGTTAAGTGTTGGGGTCTGATAACATCTTTCTCATTAACCACAAATGGCACAATACTGAAAATACTTCTCGACCCAAAGGAAATAGACTGCAGCACTAATTGGCCAACTTTGGGTAATTGGGGTACCCAAGTAAAGGATGGGATTGGGTTAGAGGTGCAACTTAGGGCAGTTAGAGTCTCTCCTGAAACAGAGTGGGTTAGAGACCCATCTTAATAAAAGGCAAGAACGCTTAACCAACCTTGGGTTAGAGGCCCAAATTAGAAGAGCTATCCCTTCTAAGATTTAGGGAGTTAGAGGCCTCTCTCAGTAAAGTCCTTCTCAGCTAAGAATGGGTTTGACACTATTAACTGCTATTCTCTTTCAAATAATCTGCCTTGCACTCTTTGCTGACAGCTATGGGTGACAGGATTAGGCATGAACAGGATCATGGGACATGGGGAGCTTTTTCTTCCCTAAAAGGGGAAACTTGAGAGCTGATGGGACTGCTGAAAAAAATCCCTTCACAGCTGACAAGCGGCCACCTGAACTTTTGATTCAGTGTTTCTGGAATGGGTGGGTCTTTCTCTCAACTCCCTGAGATCTTCACCTTCCCCATCCTGCCACAGGCAAGGCTTTTCTCTCTCTCCTTTCCCTTTCTTATTTTTTCTGTTACTCAGGGTAACCATCTTTCCCAGAGATCACAAGTCGAAACTCTCTGGTCAGAGGTTGGATTAACGATGATGGGGCCCAACAGGGGGCAAGTTTGAGCCTTGCCAGTTTGATATTGGGTGCTAAGCAGAGTGGCAGGTCATAAACTGCTTCTTTGACTTTTACAAATTGTTCAATTTATTTTATTCTATTTTATTTATTTATTTTTGAGATAGAGTTCCATGCTGTTGCTCAGGCTGGAGTGCAGTGGCACAATCACAGCTCAGTGTAACCTCCACCCCCTAGATTCAAGTGATTCTCCTGCCTCAGCCTCCCAAGTAGCTGGGATTACAGGCACATACCACCATGCCTGGCTAGTTTTTGCATTTTTAGTACAGACAGGGTTTCACCACATTGTCCAGGCTAGTTTCTAACTCCTGACCTCAACTGATCCGCCCCACTTGGCCTCCCAAAGTGCTGGGATTACAGACCTGAGCCACCATGCCCAGCCTCAATTCATTTTAAAGCATTAAATTCTAGATAAGGCCTGGGGACATATGGGATTAGCCATGCCCCCTAGCTATACAAAGAAGGTTATAAAGAGAAAGATTTTATATAACAAAGGATCTTGTATGGTAAATTCTTGTTCTAAAGTAAAATGGTTGTTTGACAAGAGGTATGTTTAGAACAAGTCAGAAAGTCCAAGCATGTTATAAATGGTCTGTGTAAGTCATAAAAATATGAAAGATAATTTATGCAAAAAATGTACAATTTAAAGGTAATTAGGCTTCCTAAATGTGTCATAAAATGCCACTATAACTTGTAACTGTACAACTTTCCTGCTTTACAGCTAGGTAAGGCCTGGGACATGTAAACAGTAAAAAAATAATCAGAGCTTATCTGCACTTCTGTCTGCTGTCCTAGGCTCCATACCTAATTAAAACCCTGAACTTACCAAGGTTTTCACCAAAAGTAAAAGTCACTAAGAGTTAACAGTGTAACGTGTATTTGTGACTACTGAAGAAACAGTTTTACATGCAAGGTGTGTAAGAAAAGTAAACTTTGTTTTTAGTAAAAAATTATAAAAAGGCATGGGCGTGTATTTTTTTTGCCTAAAGGGTTAAAGGATTGCTTTAAGTGAAATAGGAAAATTCCAAAGGTTTAAACAAGTTGTAAACATTTTATTAAAAAATTAATTATAAAAAAAATCTATGTGTGAACAGATTGGCTAAAGTTAAAGGGGTATTATTCAGTTTTAAACTAAACATTGGAATAAAAGCACAACAGGTTTTTCTTAAAGCAAAAACCTGCTTTTACTCTGCTCTTTAACAAATATTGTAAAGGTAGTTATAAAAGAGGTTTATAAAAATCTTACCTTATGGTCAAACTGATTAAATACATTTGTCTATAAGGTTTTATTAAAAACTGGTTTGACAGTAATAGTACACTAATGTAAAAGTGACATTTGGCTTATTTTATATAAAAATCATACAAGAAGCACTGTCAAATATAAATTAATGTTTAGCTTCTTTGGGCTACATTTGTATAAATATGTTATTGGTATGTGTTCCAAAATAATTCTAATATAACTTAGTGTATATTATTAATAATTATAATTGTTACATAAAATCATTGTATGCCACAGAGGTGACCAAATTTCTTTGTCAATTGTGTTTTTAACTGTGGCTGTCCTAAGACATTTTGTCATCCACAGACACTTGTTGTTTTATTCCTCTTTAAAATAGTTTATAATCAGCCATAGGACTCTAACAGGTGCTCTTAAATTCAGGTTTCTAATACCTTTGAACACTGTAATATTAAAATACAGGAAAAAACTTTCGGACTCATGGAAAGCTGAAATGTTCATAAATATCAAACAGGAATTAACTGCATGGACTAAACTAATAGAAGCTATTTACAGCTTTTAACAATTAAGTATACTCCTGTAAACAAAACGTGGATCATATTTGTTTCTCTCTAACAGATTTCTCTAAAATATGGAAACTATTTGTAAGTATTCTTAATTTATGGCAATATAGTTATTTGCATAAGTGCAATAAAAATCCATTTTCTTTTGTAACAGGACGCAATTGGAAAAACTGGTTATTTTACCAAGGCTTTAACTGGAATGGTGTGTTTTCCTTTAAGGAATTAAATTTAACTTATAAGGCCAATACAAGTCCCTTGGGAGAACTGGCCTCATACCTTGCCTACACAGTCCCTGCACAGGGTTTCTGACCTGTGATAAGTAAAGAATGTCACTTTCTAACAGGCCCAGAAGCCCCAGGTTATCTTGGAACCTCAAGAGGAGAGGAATTTACCTAACTCATAGGTATTTAAGCATATAAACCAATGGCAGGGCTCGGATCTAAAAAAAATCTTATCTAAGATTCCTTCTATGGAACAGAGTTCCATCAAAGCCAATTTACAAAAAGCTTATGTGAAAAATAATTATTCTTGCTACACTTTATACAAACAATCAGGCCAAGTATAATAAAGCAAGTTGGTGTTACCATAATTTGTCTTTAATAAAAATGGGAAACTGGAGACAGAAAACTTAATGTTTCAAGAACTGTGGTACACTTGTTATTAAATTCTAGTCTCATCAGTTGCTTTAAATTTTTTTTCCCTGCAAATTAAACCGACTCTGCTTATTCCTGTAAATCAACCAGTAATCTCTAACTGCTGCTCGAAAGAAACAAGAGGATGGGTAATGTCAAAATCTGAATCAATATCTAATTCTGGGCACATACTGGAATCATCTAGCAACCTCCTATCAGCTTGGTTCTAACACTTGCCCAGTTGATAGAAAGCCTTCTAACTTAGTTAAGTTGGGATAATTTTGCTTATGTTGTTTTAGTGTGGTGAAATATATTGCTGTTGTACTCTTTGTATAGCAATGCAAAATAAGCTTACTCAATGTTTTCTTAAACACTTATTAATCTTCCAAATATCACCTTTTGTTGGAACTCAAAAGTTATAAATGGCCCTCGACATACCAATGCTTTCTTTCTTTCTTTCTTTCTTTCTTTCTTTTTTTGAGACAAAATCTCACTCTGTCACACAGGCTGGAGTGCAGTGGAGCAATATTAACTCACTGCAACCTCCGCCTCCTTGGTTCAAGTGATTCTCGTGCCTCAGCCTCCTGAATAGCTAGGATTACAGACACTCACCACCACGCCTGGCTAATTTTTGTATTTTTAGTAGAGTCGGGGTTTCACCACTTTGGCCAGGCTGGTCTCAAACTCCTGACCTCAGGTGATCCGCCCACCTCGGCCTCCCAAAGTGCTGGGATTACAGGCGTGAGCCACTGCGCCCAGGCCAATGCTTTCTAACTAAGCTCCTCTCTACCGTAAACACAAAAGACCCTAATAGTTAGGCAGGAATATAATTGCCCCTATTCAGCATTAAGAAGTTACAGAAAATGGATCTTTGTCCCTCTGCAGCCCTTAGGATTAAGGGTTCTTTTATAAAAGGAAGGTGGGAAATGTCAGAGGCATTGGAACCAGAGCAACTCCATCTTGAAAAGGGGCTGGGTGAAATAAGGCTGAGACCTACTGGGTGGCATTCCCAGACAGTTAAGGCATTCTGATTCATAGGATGAGACAGGAGGTCAGCACAAAATACAGTTCATAATGACCTTGCTGATAAAACAAGTTATAGTAAAGAAGCCAGCTAAAACCCACCAAAACCAAGATGGTACCAAGACTGACCTCTGGTCATCCTCACTGCTACACTCCCACCAGTGCCATGACAACTTACAAATGCCATGACAACGTCAGAAAGTTATTATATATTGTCTAAAAATGAGAGGCATGAATAACCCACCCCTTGTTTAGCATATTAAGAAATAGCCATAAAAATGGGCAACCAGCAGCCCTTGGGGCTGCTGTCTGTAGAGTACCCATTCTTTCACTCCTTTACTTTCTTAATAAGTTGCTCTCACTTTAATTTACAGACTCACCCTGAGTTCTTTCTTGCACGAGATCCAAGAACCCTCTCTTGGAGTCAGGATCAGGACCCCTTTCCAGTAACAAAAGTAGATTAGAGATTATCAGAGGTTGGGGAGTTATTGCTTAATAATTAGAGTTTATTTTGGGCATGTTGAAGTTTCAGAAGTAAATAGTGGTGGTGGCTGCTCAACATTGTGAATATCATTCATTAATACCACTAAGCTATATAGTTAAAAAAGCCAAGATGGCAAACTTTATGTTATATATACTTTACCACAATTTGTAAATGAATAATGAATTAGCCAAAATATATTGAAATGGGTGAATTGTATTGCATGTGAATTATATCTTGACATAGTTGTTAGGGACAAAAAGGGCATTCACAATTTCAACCTTGCTGAAAAGACAGAATTCTGCAGTGCTAGTAAGAAGAGTTAGGACACGGGATAAGATTGACATGTAATTATTTAGTAAGTGTATGCAAGCTTAAAATCCAAAAAATAATAAAGGAAACGCAAAGCCAGTAATTGAGGACAGAGCCACTAGTCTCCTACTTTTCATGTTTTGCTATTCAATACTTGCTATGAGAAAGACTATTTGGCTAACTTCCTAGAACTTGTAACATTGTCAGTGCCCAACTGCCTTAATATTCCAGGGAGCATTGCTGACACTGTTTTGGCTTTTGCCTGATGAGTAATTATAATGCTATAAGAGAGGCAAGCCTGAGTCCTGGGATTACCCCTTTACCTCTATTTAGGTTTATCTATTCCATTCCAGTAATAGTTACTCACCGCTATTTTAAAAAGAAAACAGGCTTTTTGACATCAGCTGTTGCTATTCTATATGTTATCTTCTTTCTGTAAGGGAAGGTACCCTTATCTCCATTCTGGATCTGAGCCTGAAATCTGGCCACCTTTTCTTGATTCATGCTGATAGTGAACCTGAAGCAGGAGGCTTTTTCAACACTAGCAAGTGGCAATAGCAAAATGGCAGCTCTGATGAAGACAGAGAATGGACCATTGGCAGTTAGTTTTAAGAAAATGAGTTTCTAGATTCTCAACTTCTGTCTATGCTTTTTCTTAAAAGAGATCTTCTATCATGCTAGCTCTCAGATGTTACCCAGTCCTACTCTTCCAGCTCCCCATTTATATCCAAGCTCCTGCTACTGATAGACACCCACTATGGTGCATTGCTTATGGGAGGAGAAACCTCCAGGGCTCCAGGAAAGATACATTTCTAAATATCAGTGCTGGCCAGTGAGGAAGTGGATGCCTCTGATGATGGAGTAATGCATCTTTTGCAAGTTAGATGTTTCCCCATTCTTTGCTTTCAACAAAATTGAAAGAGAGCTGAAAAAGTTGACATACCAAATTTCATTAAAAATCAACTTTTGATAATCAGTAACTGTGGGTTTTGGCATATACTTCAGAAAGAGTTCAAATAATTGAATGAAATCACTATAATAAAACCCCTTCAATTCCATTCTACCTATTTATGCTACAAGGAGTCCAATAAAAACAAATCCATACTTAGATAAAGAAAGGCCTTTTTCAAAAAGACTTATGTAATGGGGGTGGCACGGGGAAAGCTATTGTGAAAGAATACTCCACTGGAGCAAACAAGGTTAGAAGGAACAGAGTATGGGGGAAATGGAATCAGAGAGTGGCACATTGGACAATTTTTCTTTGCAGTCAGCCAATTCTGGAAGCGTCATTAAGGAGGTTGTTCCACATTCCAATGGTTGTTTAAACTCAACGGTAGGCCAAAGTTCAGGGGCCTCAGGGGAAAAGAGAAGCCTAACTAGAATTTGGTCAAGTCAGATTAGCAAGTATTTTGTCCAGACTGGTCAGTGCAAACAGTTCATCTACTCATTTATGAGATAAAATAATGGGAATTTGGAGAGCCTGTGTTGTCTTTGTCTTAGGTAAACAAGGGGGTCATCATCCATTGGTCTTATCTAAATCATATAGGGAAGGGTGGATTTTTGCAGTAAGCCATTTTCAGGACCACAAAAGAGTGGAGGGATTTTTAAACTATTGCTATTTTCCAGGAGTATGATGCTCAGGTAAAGTTCAACATTGCCAACGTTTTTGTTTGTTTGTTTGTTTGTTTGTTTTTGAGACGGAGTTTCGCTCTGTCGCCCAGGCTGGAGTGCAATGGTGCGATCTCAGCTCACAGCAACCTCCGCCTCCCAGGTTCAAGTGATTCTCCTGCCTCAGGCTCCCAAGTAGATAGGATTACAGGTGTCTGCCACCACGCCCAGCTAACTTTCTGTATTTTTAGTAGAGATGGAGTTTCACTATGTTGGCCAGGCTGGTCTCGAACTCCTGACCTCAGGTGATTCACCTGCCTCAGCCTCCCAAAGTGCTAGGATTACAGGCGTGAGCCACCATGCCTGGTCCCATTGCCAAAGGTTTACATGGATTTGATGCTGAACCCTGTGCATTTTATTAAAAAGTCATGAGCATCCATATGACATCCATTTCACTAAAATAAGTATTTCCAGTAATGTTTTACTTCCATATTGGAGCACACACTAACTCAGCTATTAATGTTAAGTTCAGGAATGACAGAAGGACTCATTAGATACAATTTGTTTCCATAATATAGATGCTTATTCCATGCAAACTGCTTCATTATGCAGAACCCACAATTACATTTTTGTCATCCTGATCATTTTATCTAAGGATCCAAGATCACAAGGATTTCTTAAGCAGTTGCTGTTATTTTTCAACAAAATCACTCAGCTTCTTTATACTATAATGCTGGTCCTCTGTAATGCCTTGCATGCCCCTATTGGGATCTGGGCTAGTTTGATTAAGGAGGGATCTCAGTAGGATGGCAGTGTGATTTAACTATGCTGTCCCTCCCTTTCCCTCACAGGTACTAGGGCAGCTATGAAGATCAGATTTTGCTAGGCTTAGAGCTCTTCTTGGCTTTCCTTTCCCTTCTCTTTGTCAATGCTTTCATTTCCAAAAAAGCCATAAGAAACGAACATGGGATAGTATTTCTAGCTTTTCCCTGCTCTGCTTGCTTCTCTTTTTTCAACCCATTTAATCAGTTCTTAGTGAATTAGATCAATGTTGTTTTAAATTTCACTGATAAGAGCAATTCTTGGATGGAGTCATATCAAACAACATGATGGTTAGGCAATCTTTCAGGCATCAAAATTATTTGTTCCCTGTTCATCTTCTTACAACATAAGGGTTTTTTGCCTCTACGGGGTCAGAGGTCTTCGTATCAATTGCCACTTTATTTTTAATTTAATTTTTCTTTTTCATCACTCCCAAAGCACTGGAATCAATCGCCACTTTTGATACAAATCTGGATTGATGGAAAGACTAACAAAACAACGCAGTTTCTTTTTTCTTTTTTGAGATGGAGTTTCACTCTTGTTGCCCAGGCTGGAGCGCAATGGTGCAAACTCGGCTCACTGCAACCTCCACCTCCCGGGTTCAAGCAATTTTCCTGCCTCAGTCTCCCAAGTAGCTAGGATTACAGGTGCCCGCCACCATGCCCGGCTTGTATTTTTAGTAGAGACAGGGTTTTGCCATGTTGCCCAGGCTGGTCTCGATCTCCTGACCTCAGGTGATCCACCAGCCTCAGCCTCCCAAAGTGCTGGGATTACAGGCATGAGCCACCGCGCCCAGATCAAAACAACACAGTTTCAATACCAGTTTACTTATTTTATTCAAAGGATGCAGGACAGGTAGTTCAGCATCCAAGCAAGCACTGCTTTGAGCAAAAGGCCTTGCAGTATCCCAGGCACAGCTTCCAAGCTTGTCATTTCATGGGTCATGCTCAGTTACAAGGGATGAAGGTAAAGCAAGATGGACCACCTTGGCACTGGGAAGCTCTTCTACTATCTGCTCTTTGACTTTTTATAACTTATTAGTCATATCATTCCTCAGGGTGTGTATAACTTAATAACTTTTTTTTTTTTTTTGAGACAGAGTGTCACTCTTTTGCCCAGGATGGAGTGCAATGGCCCGATCTTGGCTCACTGCAAGCTCCGCCTCCCGAGTTCAAGCGATTCTCCTGCCTCAGCCTCCTGAGTAGCTGGGATTACAAGTGCACGCCACCATGCCCGACTAAGTTTTGTATTTCTAGTAGAGACGGGGTTTCACCATGTTGGCCAGGATGGTCTCAAACTCATGACCTCATGATCTGCCCACCTCGGCCTCCCAAGTTGCTGGGATTACAGGCGTGAGCCATCACGCCCGGCCATAAATAACATTCTTTGGGAGCAGCTGTAGCACCTCAATGAAAGGTTATACAACAAATAGCCCCGACAACCAGATACACTTCAGGTGGAAAAAGCATGGTCCACACAACATTCTACACTTACCGTAACTTAGTACATTTTGAGAACTAATTTTGCAAGAAAGTAAATTCAGGGTCAGCTTCCCAGGTGTCCCTGGACCTGGATCAAGAGTTTCAATTCTCTGAGAATTGTTTCTCTTACAATGCTTAAGAATTATTTTTTAAAAGTGTATTTACTTTTTGTGATTGTTTGTTTATTACTAATAACTGTAGTGATCATTTAATCCAGAAGAAACATTGACCACTTAGAACTTTAAGATCGGCTGGGTGCGGTGGCTCACGCCTGTAATCCCAGCACTTTGGGAGGCCGAGGTGGGCGGATCACGAGGTCAGGAGATCGAGACCATCCTGGCGAACACTGTGAGAACCCCGTCTCTACTAAAAATACAAAAAGTTAGCTGGGCATGGTGGCAGGTGCCTGTAGTCCCAGCTACTTGGGAGGGTGAGGCAGGAGAACGGCATGAACCCAGGAAGCCGAGCTTGCAGTGAGTGGAGATCACACCACTGCACTCCAGCCTGGGCAAGAGAGCAAGACTCTGTCTCAAAAAAAAAAAAAAAAAAAGAACTTTAAGATGACAGGAAATAAAAACAATTTAAAATAATTTCAATTCTTAGACACATTTTTGCTCAGAGAAATATAAGATGATTAATAAAAGACTTTTGAACACATATTAAAATCAAATTTTGTGAGGAAAAGGAATGAAAAATTTTTCAAAGATAAAATAAATTATATAAAATGTCTGTCTATTGAAGAAGAGTGTTATTTTCTCTCTTGTATGATGAATGATGGAATATACCAAAACCCTATGCTATTTAGATTCCGGTAGATACACTTTAAAAAGTAATATAATGTCTGTTTTTATTTATTTATTTATTTAGACAGAGTCTTACCCTGGTGCCCAGGCTGGAGTGCAATGGCACAATCTCGGCTCACTGCAACCTCCGCCTTCTGGGTTCAAGCGATTCTCCTGCCTCAGCCTCCCGAATAGCTGAGACTACAGGCACACGCCACCATGCCTGGCTAATTTTTTGTATTTTTAGTAGAGCCGGGGTTTCACCATATTGGCCAGGCTGGTCTTGAACTCCTGACCTCATGATCCAGTCACCTCAGCTTCCCAAAGTGCTGGGATTATAGGCGTGAGCCACCACACCCGGCCAAAAAAAGTAATATAACTTCTATTTTTAAAAGTCAATATTTACACTATGCCTGAAATTATGTTCTTTGAAACAAGTTAGAAGTAGGTGAGGAAGAACATATCTTTTTGAAATTATTTTAGGTGTACTGAGAAAAAGTTAAGTTTAACAGAGAGAAGGGATGACTAAATTATGTTAAACTATGTGACTATCTGAGGGTTCTTTTAGTACTCTTTTAATCTAGCCATAGCCCTTAGGTCTATCCTGACCGTAAGAAACACATGTTTTTCTCCAATTACTTTAGGGGCTACTACTGTATGTCAGAGATCATGTCACTTGATTTTATTTATCTTTTCATTGCAACACTATTCACAACTTGTCACTTTTTAAAAAACACAAGGTCAGTTAGGTAGATCACATGACTATTCTTAGTTTTTCATACTCTGTATCCAAATTTTACCTTTATACTCTGCCATGTGACTTTGCAGTTCTCCCCACTAGGGAAGGAATGTATTTCCTGTGAGTTACTTTGACTAATGAAATATGAGTTGAGGCCGGGCATGGTGGCTCACGCCTGTAATCCCAACACTTTGGGAGGCCAAGGCGGGTGGATCACCTGAAGTCAGGAGTTCGTGACCAGCCTGGCCAACAATGGTGTGACCCCATCTCTACCAAAAATACAAAAAATTAGCCAGGCATGGTGGCGGACGCCTGTAATCCCAGCTACTTGGGCAGCTGAGACGGAGAATCACTTGAACCCGGGAGGCAAAGGTTGCAGTGAGCCGAGATCACACCACTGCACTCCAGCCTGGGCAATAAAGAGCAAAACTCCGTCTCAAAAAACAAACAAACAAACAAACAAATAATAAAAAAAAAGAAAAGAACTATGAGTTGAAGGAACGGTGTGACAGTTCTTGCTTCAAGAGACAATAATTTCCGATATGTTCCTGCGATTATTTATTTATGTATGTATTTATTTATTCTTTTTTTAGATGGAGTCTCGCTCTGTCACCCAGGCTGAAGTGCAGTGGCACCATCTCAGCTCACTGCAACCTCCACCTCCTGGGTTCAAGCGATTCTCCTGCCTCAGCCTCCTGAGTAGCTGGGATTACAGGTGCGTGCCACCACGCAGGGCTAATTTTTGTATTTTTAGTAGAGATGGGGTTTCACCATGTTGGTCAGGCTGGTCTCAAAATCCTGACCTCGTGATCCGCCCGCCTTGGCCTCCCAAAATGGTGTGATTACAGGCATGAGCCACTGCACACAGTTGTTCCTGTGATTTTTTTAACGAAGATTTATGAGTTTTTCCTTTGAGTGAGAAAACTGGCGATATTTGAATAATGGCTGAAGAATAGTATTGTATGAATGTTAATTTCCCGGTTGTGATCGCTGTACTGTGATTGTGTAAGATGTTAACACCAGGGAATACTGCGTAAAAGATATACAGGAACTCTGTACTATTTTGGAAACACTGTAGTAAGTCTAAAATTATTTCAAGACAAAGAGTTTACAGGACATGCCCCAGTTAGCTGCTGGTCCAAAGAACTGAGGAAACATGTTGAGCAGTCCTGAACCCAAGTAGAAGCCTGGAGCCACACTCAGGCACCCTACAGCCTAAAGCAAGGTTGCTCCAGCCCATGCAAAGATCCATGAACTTGTTGTTGTAAGTCTGAGACATAGGAGGTGTGTTATGAAGCATTATTGTGGTAATAACTGACTGTTTTAGTCCATTCTCACACTGCTGTAAAGAACTGCCTGAGACTTGGTAGTTTAAAGGAAAGGGGTTTAATTGACTCACAGTTCCGCAGGGCTGGGGAAGCCTCAGGAAACTTATAATCATGGTGGAAGGGGAAGCAAAACCTTCGTTCTTCACATGGCAGCAGCGAGGAGAAGTGCTGAGCAAAAGCGGGGAAAGCCCCTTATAAAATCATCAGATCTCATGAGAACGCACTATTATGGGAACAGCACGGGGGAAACCGCCCCCATGATTCAATTACCTCCCACAGGGTCCCTCCCACGACACGTGGGGATTATGGGAACTACAATACAAGATGAAATTTGGGTGGGGACACAGCCAAACCATATCACTGATGAATATAATGGAGTTGAAATATCTTGTCTTTAATTTGCATGTGCACATATGTGCATGTATGTCTGTATGCCCATGTATTTTAATCCAGAACCTCTTTATTCATGCATTAGAGTGACAGTCAGAGGTCCTCAATAATTGATGAGTTTTCCTTTGAGAATGAAATAAGAGAGATTTGATAACTTGATTAATTCATAGACACCACCTTAACTAAGTGATCAGAGTTAATATCACCAGTAATGAGATATATCAACATAATATAATCCCTTACATAATGCACCAAGAAGGGGGCAACATACCTGCTGTGGAATTCTTGCCAAAAATGCATAACCTCAATCTAATTGTAAGAAAATATCAGACAAACTAAATTCAGCTACTCTCTGTAAAATAACTAATCAGCAGTCCTCAAAAGTATTAAGGTCATGAAAGACAAAGAAAGACTGAGGAACTGTCACAGATTGGAATAGACTAAGAAGACATGATGGCTTAGAGAAATGTAGGATCCTGGATTAGACCTTGGACCAATGAAAGAACGTTAGTGGGAAAACTGGCAATATTTGAATAAAGGCTGAAGAACAGTATTTAGCAATGTTAATTTCCCGGTTTTGATCATTGTACTAGGTTGCGTAAGTGTTAACACTAGAGGAAGCTGGGTAAAAGATACTACAGGAACGCTACTATTTTGGAAACTTTGAGGTAAGTCTGAAATTATTTCAAAATGAAAAGTTTTAAAAAACATCAGGAATGAGGCCATTTATCTTTAGAGTAATACATTTTAAGGAATCTTTAGGGTTTCCATTTAGGATAATATTTGCCAGACCTCATGAAATTAAATCAAAATCTCTGAGGTGGGAGTGAGGCATCGGTATTTTTTTTAAGCCCTTTAGGCGATCCCAATTGCAGCCAAGTTTAATAACAAGTAGTATAGACAATAACCATCAAATGAACACCAGTGTACCCACCACCTAGTTTAAGAAATACCCAGTTTTGTTTGTTTGCTGAGATGTCAAGGCAAGAAATATCTAGTTTTAAGAAATACGCAGTAGACTCTTCCCTGATCCTGCCTGCAAATTTCTCCAACCATAGTTTTCCTCATTCTGTAATCAAGTTTAATTTAATTTAATCATAGTTTAATCAAATACGCATGTATCCTTAAAACATATAGTTTTAAACGTATACTTTTATTTTTACATGTTTAACTTAATATGAATGAAACCACATTATAAATATATTTTTGGCAGCTAGCTTTTTTCTTACTCAACATTATGTCAATGAAATGTATAGATTTTAATTCATGTAGATGTAGTTTATTTTCATTGCTTTCAGTATTTTATTATTTTGTTATATCAGGATTTATTTGTCCATTCTAATTGAGAACATAAGGGCTGTTTCTAGTTTTTTGTTATGATACATAATATAGCTTTGAACATTCTTGTTTGCCTCATTGCACCCACATGTAAGAGTTTCTCCTGAGCACACGCCCAGTAAATGGAATTTCTGAGTCATAGGGCACATGCATTTCAGGTTTTCTAGATAATGCCAAATTGGTTTCCAAAATCAATACACCAATTTGGAGTCCTATCAGCCATGTGTAAGGTTGCTTATTGCTCCACATCCTTGCCATCTTTTGATTGTGTCAAACTTAACTCCTTTTTTTTTTTTTTTTGCAATATGGTGGGTACAAAATTATCTCATTATGGTTTGAATTTGCCTTTCCCTGTTACGTAGTGAGACTGTGCTTCTGTTCGTGTTTCTGTGGGTTGTATACTCTTGAAATGTATGTATGTGCTTTTCTTCCATTTTTCTCACGGGTTGTTTGGTATTTCTTTTTTTTTTTTTCTTTTTTTTTTTTTTTTGAGACAGAATCTCGATGCATTGCCCAGGCTGGAGTGCAGGGGTGATCTCAGCTCACTGCAACCTCCACCTCCTGGGCTCAAGTGATTCTCGGGCCTTAGACCCCTGAGTAGCTGGGATTACAGGCACATACCACCACACCTGGCTAATTTTTGTATTTTTTTAGTAGAGACAGGGTTTCACCATCTTGGCCAGGCTGGTCTCCCACTCCTGACCTCAAATGATCTGCCCACCTCAGCCTCCCAAAGTGCTGGGATTACAGGTGTGAGCCACTGTGCCCGGCCGAGTTGTTTGGTATTTCTTACTTACTTGTAGAAGTTAGTTATGTTTTTCTCAGTTATAATTCTTTGTCAATTATGTGCCAAATATCTTCTCCCAGTTTGTAGCTTATATTTTCATTTTCATTGTGTTATCTTTTGAAGACCAGAAGTTCTTAATTTTAATATAATAGAATTTATCAATCTTTCCCTTTATATGATTTTCTTCTTTTTCCTGTTTTAAATGATGGACTATTAGAACGTGGAACTATATTATTTTAAATATTATGATAAATACATAGAATACATAATACAAAAAAGTTAAACAACTGGTATATATATTGGATAAGAAAAGATAAAATGATCTCTTTCAGCTGATTATAAAATTTATGCGGCCGGGCGCTGTGGTTCATGCCTGTAATCTCAGCACTTTGGGAGGCCGAGGCGGACAGATCATGAGGTCAGGAGTTCGAGACCATCCTGGCTAACGTGGTGAAACCCCATCTCTACTAAAAATACAAAAAATTAGCCGGGCTTGGTGGTGGGCGCCTGTAGTACCAGCAACTCGGGAGGCTGAGGCAGGAGAATGGCATGAACCTGGGAGGTGGAGCTTGCAGGGAGCCGAGATCATGCCACTGCACTCCAGTGTGGGTGACAGAGTGAGACTCCGTCTCAAAAAAAAAAAAAAAAAAAGATTTATGCCTGTATATCCCAAGGACTCCGATTTGAAAAAAAAAACAAAACTACTTGAATCAATAAAAGTAGTGATATGGTAGTTGTATTCAAGATAAAAATACAGGCCAGATGCAGTAGCTCATGCCTATAATCCCAACACTTTTAGAGGCCAAGGTGGGAGAGGATTGCTTGAGTCCAGAAGTTCAAGACCTGCCTGGGAACCATACCGAGACCTGGTCTCTACAAAAAATAAAAAATTAGCTGGGTGTGTGGTGATGCATGCCTATAGTCCCAGCTACTCAGGAGGCTGAGGTGAGAGGATCCCTTGAGCCCAGAAGGTCAAGGATGCAGTGAGCCATGATCATGCCACTCTACCCCAGCCTAGGCAAGACAGTGAGATCCTGTCTAAAAAAAAAAAAAAGATAAATATGCAAAAGGTATAAAAACCAGTATGTTTTTTCAATTCTTGAAGTAGTGGCACATGCCTGTAATCCCAGCTACTTGGGAGGCTGAGGCAGGAGAATTACTTGAACCCTGGAGGCAGAGGTTGCAGTGAGCCGAGATCGCGCCACTGCACTCCAGGCTGGGTGACAGGGCAAGACTCTGTCTTAAAAAAAAAAAAAAAAAAATTGGCCGGGCGCAGTGGCTCATGCCTGTAATCCCAGCACTTTGGGAGGCTGAGGCAGGCGGAACACGAGGTCAGGAGATCGAGACCATCCTGGCTAACATGGTGAAGCCCCGTCTCTACTAAAAATACAAAAAAATACAAAAAATTACAAAAAATTAGCCGGGCGTGGTGACGGGCACCTGTAGACCCAGCTGCTCGGGAGGCTGAGGCAGGAGAATGGCGTGAACCCAGGAGGCAGAGCTTGCAGTGAGCCGAGATCGCGCCACTGCACTCCAGCGTGGGCGACAGAGCGAGACTCCGTCTCAAAAAAAAAAAATCAAACCTGCAATAAACTTATGCATATGTATGTTTATATTGTTGGAAGTTTATCTTCAGGGTAAATTTCTAGAAATGAGATTGCTGGGTCAAAATATAAGTGCATATGTCGTTTATTCAGATATTACCAAATTTCCCTCCAGAAGCGTTGAACCAATTTTCATTCCCACCAGTAATGAATGAGACTATGTATTTCCCTTACAGTCTCTCCAACAGAATATACTGTCAGTCTGTATTTTTAAATTTTTGTCTATCTAAACTTTTCCAGGTAAGAATGGTATCTCAGTGTTGTTTTAATCTGCATTTTTCTAATTATGAATGAGTCTGACATTTTTTCATACATTTGAGAGACATTTTTCTGTCTTTTTTTGTGTGTTGTCTCTTCACATCTTTTCCCATTTTTCTGTTGAGTTTTTGGTCCTTTGTCCTCAAATTTTAAGCATTTTTTATATTTTAAGGATTTTACTCCTTGTCTATGGTATATGTGTGAATATTTTCTCCTATTTTTGTCAGTTATCCTTTGTCCTTCTTTATGGTACTTTTGTCACGCAAATTTAAGCATTTACATATCATCACATTTATCAATCTTTTATTACGTCTGAATTTTGAGCCCCAGTTCAAAAGCCATTCCCTACACTGAAGTTAAAGAGGAATCTACCCGTGTGTTTTTCTAATATGTTGGTGCAAAAGTGATTGAGGTTTTGCCATTACTTTTATTTATTTATGTGTTTGTTTGTTTGTTTTTGAGATAGAGTCTCGCTCTGTTGCCCAGGCTAGAGTGCAGTAGCACGACTGGCTCACTGCAACCTCCACCTCCAAGGTTCAAGTGATTCTCTTGCCTCAGCCTCCCGAGTAGCTGGGATTACAGGTGCGTGCCACCATGCTCAGCTAATTTTTTTTTTTTTTTTTTGTATTTTTAGTAGAGATGGGGTTTCACCATGTTGGCTAGGCTAGTCTTGAACTCCTGACCTCAGGTGATCCAACCACTTCGGTCTCCCAGAGTGCTGGGATTACAGGCATGAGCCACTGTGCCCAGCCCTGCTGTTACTTTTAATGGTGCTTGAATGGTTTCCTTTTTTACATATAGATCCCTCATCTATTAGAAGTTGATTCTTACATATGGTGTGAAGTATTCATCTATATATATTTTCCAAGTGCCTACCGATTTGTTCTAGCATTTTTTCAAAGTCTTTCTTTACTTCAGTGATTTGACATGCCATCTTTGCCAGATACCTAATTGTATATTGATAAATAAAAGTTACTTTTTTTTTTTTTTTGAGACGGAGTCTTGCTCTTTCGCCCAGGCTGGAGTGCAGTGGCCCGATCTCAGCTCACTGCAAGCTCCGCCTCCCGGGTTCACGCCATTCTCCTGCCTCAGCCTCCTGAGTAGCTGGGACTACAGGCGCCCGCCACCACGCCCGGCTAATTTTTTGTATTTTTAGTAGAGGCGGGGTTTCACTGTGTTAGCCAGGATGGTCTCGATCTCCTGACCTCATGATCCGCCCGCCTCGGCCTCCCAAAGTGCTGGGATTACAGGCGTGAGCCACCGCGCCCGGCCATAAAAGTTACTTTTAATGGCTAAGTACTTTAAAATATTATCTTAAGTTACTTTTAGAATTTATAAATATTTCTCCCTCTTTTTAACCCCTTTAAGGTAAAGAGTCCCAAAGCAGCTTTAGGGAGGGAAAAAGGTCACAGTGGGACCTTGGCCTGGCCTTAACTGTCAAGACACTAAGCTGATGAGTGGCAGCTGTAAAGAGTTGTCCTGGGGACT
The DNA here is from genome assembly GCF_029281585.2 of Gorilla gorilla gorilla. NCBI lineage: Eukaryota > Metazoa > Chordata > Mammalia > Primates > Hominidae > Gorilla > Gorilla gorilla. Next base: position 69,364,650 of record NC_073234.2, on the reverse strand, counting down.
GTGCCAGGATACTTTTTATGTTATTTTTATCTCTACGAAAGCAATACATGTGCATAGTTTTATATGTCAAAAAGTGACTGGGCATGGTGGCATGTGCCTGTAATCCCAGCTACTCGGGAGGCTGAGGTGGGAGGATTGCTTGAGCCCAGGAGGTTGAGAACGGCCTCAGCAACATAGCAAGACCCTCATTTCAAAAAAAAAAAAAAAAGAAATAAAATAAAATAAATGTAAAAATGAAAAAACAAAAAGTGAAGTGTGAACAATAAGAAATGTAAATCCTGGCCGGGCATGGTGGCTCACACCTGTAATCCCAGCACTTTGGGAGGCTGAGGTAGGTGGATCACGAGGTCAGGAGTTCAAGATCAGCTTGGCCAAGATGGTGAAACCCCGCCTCTTCTAAAAATACAAAAAATTAGCCGGGTGGGGTGGTGGGCGCCTGTAATCCCAGCTACTCGGGAGGCTGAGGCAAAGGATTGCTTGAACTCGGGAGGCAGAGGTTGCAGTGAGCTGAGATCGCGCCACTGCACTCCAGCCTGTGCGACAGAGCAAGACTCTGCCTCAGAAAAAAAAAAAAAAGAAATGTAAGTCCTTGGCTGTACCCCTCCCCTAACCTTGATTTCCAACTAGAGTTTAAGCCTTAAGAGGGGAGATTAGAACTAATAAATAATTTAGCAAGGCTGCAAGATATAAGATCAATACACAAAAATCAATCGTGTTTCTACACACTTGCAATGAACAGTTCAAAAATAAAATTAATAAAAGTTTCATCTACAATAGTATCAATAAGAATACATTATTTAGGAATAACTTTAACAAAAGAAATGCAAAAATTATACTCCCCAAACTGCAAACCAGTCTTGAAAGAAACTAAAAAACATCCAAATAAATGGAAAAACATTCTATGTTCATGGATTGTGAGATAATATTGTTAAGATAGCAATACTCGGCCAGGCACAGTGGTGCATGTCTGTAATCCCAGCACTTTGAGAGGCTGAGGTAGGACGATCACTTGAGCCCAGGAGTTCAAGACCAGCCGAGGCAACATAGGAAGACCCCATCTCTACAAAACATTTAAGAATTAGCCCAGCCAGGCACATGGGCTCATGCCTGTAATCCCAGCACTTTAGGAGGCCGAGGTGAGTGGATCACCTGAGGTCAGGAGTTCGAGACCAGCTTGGCCAACATGGTGAAACCCCATCTCTACTAAAAATACAAAAATTAGCCTGGCGTGGTGGCATATGCATGTAGTCTCAGCTACTCAGGAGGCTAAGGCACAAGAATCACTTGAACCCAGGAGGCAGAGGTTGTAGTGAGCTGAGATCACGCCACTGCACTCCAGCCTGGGCAACAGAGCAACACTCCCTCTCAAAAAACATAAATTAAATAAATTTAAAAAAAATTAGTTGAGTGTGGTGGTGCACACCTGTGGTCCCAGCTACTCAAGAGGCTGAGGTTGGAGGATCGCTTCAGTGCAGGAAGTCAAGGCTGCCAAGGCTGGTGTGAGCTGTGATCACACCACTGCATTCCAGCCTGGGTGACAGAGTGAGATCCTGTCTCAAAAACAAAACAAACAAAAGCAATACTCCTCAAATTGATCTATAGATTTACAGATTTGAAGATTTGGTCAGAATTCCAGCTAGTTATAGAAATTGACAAAATGATCTAAAATTCATATGGAATTGCAAGGGACCTAGAATACTCAAAACAATCAAGAAGAACAAAGTTGGAGGACTCGCACTTTGCAATGTAAAAACTTAATGAGGGCTGGAAGCAGTGGCTTATACCAGTAATCCCAGCACTTTAGGAGGCCGAGTGGGCAGATCGCCTGAGGTCAGGAGTTTGAGACCAGCCTGGCTAACATGGTGAAACCCCATCTCTACTAAAAATACAAAAATTAGCTGGGCATTGTGGTGGGCACCTGTAATCCCAGCTACTCGGCAGTAGAATTGCTTGAACCTGGGAGGCAGAGGTTGCAGTGAGTTGAGATCATGCCACTGCACTCCAGCCTGGGTGACACAGCGAGACTCCGTCTCAAAAAAACAAAAACAAAAAAACTTAATGAAAAGCTATAGTACTCAAACCTGTGTGGCTGTAGTCTAAGAATTGTCATGTAGATCAATTGAATGGAATTGAGGGTCCAGAAGTAAACCCACATGTTTATGGTCAACATTTTTAAGAAGAGTGCCAGGATCTTCAAATGAGGAAAGATCTCCTGATTGGCTACAAGTAGACCTGCCCTTATTTGGGTATAAACCCATGGAAAGTCCCTAGTTAGAAGTTAATTGACAGTTTCTGGTTGGTTAAGTCTCTAGTTTTGTTTTACTTTTTACATTGGGCCTCAGTTTGCTTACATAGGAACCCAAAAAGCTGAGACTATCTCAGCCTAATGGCCTCCCAGTTAAAATGTTTTGTTTTGTTTTGAGAAAGAGTCTCCCTCTGTCACCCAGGCTGGAGTGCAGTGGCGCAATCTCGGTTCACTGCAACCTCCACCTCCCGAGTTCAAGCAATTCTCCTGCCTCAGCCTCCTGAGTAGCTGGGATTACAGGTGCATGCCACCATGTGTGGCTAATTTTTGTATTTTCAGTAGAGATGGGGTTCCGCCTTGTTGGCCAGGCTGGTCTCAAACTCCTGATTTCAGGTGATCCACCCACCTTGGCCTCTCAAAGTGCTGAGATTACAGGCATGAGCCACCACGCCCCGCCCCCAGTTAAAATGTTTTTAACGGGCAGTATTAATATCATTCCATCTCACAGCTGAAGAAACTGCCTTAGGCTATGTAACTTAAGATCAAACAGCTGTAAAGGGTGAATCTGGGATGCAAACCCAGCCACTGACTACAGAGCTCTGCTCATCTTTTAGACTATATGGCACTCAACTCACGTCAACTTTTAAATGTGGTTTCTTTCTTTTAGAGCAAATTTTGCAATGAATACATTCTTGTAAAAGCACTTAACTTTACATAAGTGTTTAAAGGAAAACACATAGATATATCCCCAACCTTCTTTTTTCTTTTTTTTTTTTTTTTTTGAGGCAGGGTCTTACTTTACTTTGTCACCCAGGCTAGAGTGCAGTGGCGTGATCATGGCTCACTGTAGTCTTGACCTCCGGGTGCAAGTGATCCTCCTGCCTCAGCCTCCCGAGTAGCTGGGAGGTACATGCCACCATGCGTGGCTAATATTTTTTGTAAAGAAGGGGTTTTGCCATTTTGCCCAGTCTGGTCTCGAACTCATGAACTAAAAGCAATCTACTCACCTCAGACTCCTAATAGTGCTGGGATTGCCTGCATGAGCCACCGCTCCCAGCCACCCCCCCCCGACCTTTGTACAGGGCAAAGACTTTGTTATGTATTCTTCCAGACTTTTACATTTTAGGGAGAAATTTGTGCTTCCATCGAAAACTGCATTTTATAAATTGCACCCTTCCTGGTTATCTGATTCTATGAGAGTTACTTTATAACTCTATAGGTTTGTTAGCAATGCAAAGTAATTAATACTATGTTGATAACAAGATACAAGACTTAATGTAAAATAATTCTTATCTATATATATGACAATGGTCTGTTAGGGGGAGGCCAACCCACCTGCCCCACCCCAAGCCAGTTTGCACAATCATTTCTACATTTCTTCACTCCACATAAATTTCTTCTTTGACGCCTTTGAACAGGTTATAACATCTGCCTACTTTTCTCATTTAATTAATACGTTAAGTAAAATCTTTAGCATTTGAGAAGATAGAACTATAAATATAGCTATGATTCAGTAATTATGGCTTTCTTACATCACTGCCCATTAGTCCCCTCCTGCCACCAGACCAGACTGATTATTTATGGTTTTGCTTGCTTTGCTTTTGTTTTCTAGGTGGCTATCTCTTAGGAACCCCAGTAGTTTGGACACACACACACACACACACACACACACACACACACACACACACACACACACACGCAAGGTCACAGTCAGATCCCTGGCACGTTAATTTGGCCATTTGCCCAGGAGCAGCTGGTAGCAATCCTTGTGTTCCAGCACTTAAATTTCTCCTCTCAGGTTAGGATCTCTGAGAATATAGGAAAGAAAAAAAAAGGAGTTTCTCCTAACAATCAACGTAGAAGACTCCTGTGACCTCTGATCACCAAAATGTGTAGGGGTTTCTTCTCACCAGCAACTAATCAATCAATCCTGACCAGTTGGGTGTCTTCTAAATCAGCTCAGTTCTGACACTATCCACCTGGAGATAGCATCAGATTCCACAGGTTGAGGACTCAATTCCCGAGACTGCCCTATTTTCCATTCAGATGCCAATTGCAAGCTCCAGGTTGTTTTACCTGTGCTTCTGACTGACCAAGCTATACATTGGGTTTCCCAAAAACCCCTCCTTGGGTTTGATTGATTTGCTACAGCAGCTCACAGAACTCAGAAGAACACTTAACTAACCTTTACTGGTTTATTATAAAGGATATTACGAAGAATAATGATGAACACCAGATGAAGAGATGCATAGGGCATGGGGTGAGGGAAGGGGCATGGAGCTTCCAGGCCCTCTCTGAATACACCACCCTCCAAGAATCTCCATGTGTTCAGTCATCCGAAAAACCTCTGAACACTGATTTTTGGGGTTTTTATGGAGTCTTTGTTACATAAGCATGATTGATTAAACCATTGGCTACTGGTGATCAACTTAACCTTCAGCCCCTGTCCCCTCCCAGGAGGTTGAGGAGTAGGGCTAAAAGTTCGAACCAGCAAATCCTACCTTAGTCTTTCAGGTGACCAGCCCCCATCCTGAAGCCTAGAGGCTGCCAGCTGTAAGTCAATTTATTAGCATACAAAAAGGCATTTCTCACTTTGCAGATTTCACAGATTGTAGGAGTTCTTATGCCAGGAAACAGGACAAAGGCCAAATACATATTTCATAATATCACAGTCTCTAATTTCATTGTTCAGCTTCTCCTTCCCATAAGATTGTCAAGCCTCTCCAGAACACAGACTGTGCAGTATTGACCATTCCTTCTACTGTCCCATTTCCTAGCCCTGTCTTAGATACTCCTATCTCTGGGAGAATTTTGCTTGCATACCGGTATGTCTTTTGAAGAGAGCTCTTAATGCTAGGTCTTTTATTTTATTTTATTTATTATTTTTTTTTTTGAGAGGGAGTCTTGATCTGTCGCCCAGGCTGGAGTCCAGTGGCGCAATGTCAGCTCACTGCAAGCTCCGCCTCCTGGATTCTTGCCATTCTCCTGCCTCAGCCTCCCAAGTAGCTGGGACTACAGGTGCCCGCCACCACACCTGGCTAATTTTTTGTATTTTTAGTAGAGACGGGGTTTCACCGTGTTAGCCAGGATGGTCTCGATCTCCTGACCTTGTGATCCGCCTGCCTCGGCCTCCCAAAGTGCTGGGATTACAGGTGTGAGCCACTGCGCCTGGCCTATTTTATTTTTATTTATTTATTTTTTGAGACGGGGTCTCGCTCTGTTGCCCAGGCTGGAGGGCAGTGGCGTGATCTTGGCTCACTGCAAGCTCTGCCTTCTGGATTCACGCCATTCTCTTGCCTCAGCCTCCCAAGTAACTGGGACTACAGGCGCCCACCACCACACCCCGCTAATTTTTTTGTGTGTTTTTAGTAGAGACGGGGTTTCACTGTGTTGGCCAGGAAGGTCTTGATCTCCTGACCTCATGATCTGCCCGCCTCCACCTCCCAAAGTGCTGGGATTACAGGCGTGAGCCACCGCACCTGGCCATTTTTTTTTTTTTTTTTTTTTTTTTTTTTTTTTTGAGACAAAGTCTCATTGTGTTGCCCAGGCTGGAGTGCAGTGGTGCGATCTCGGATCACTGCAACCTCCTCCTCCCGGGATCAAGTGGTTCTGCCTCAGCCTCCCAAGTAACTGGAATTATAGGCATGCACTACCACACCCAGATAACTTTTCTATTTTTAGTAGAGACAGGGTTTCACCATGTTGGCCAGGCTGGTCTCAAACTTCTGACCTCAAGTAATCCTCCCGCCTCGGCCTCCCAAAGTGCTGGGATTACAGGTGTGAGCCACCAGGCCCGACCAATGCTAGGTCTTTGCAGTGGGTCTCATATCATTCCACATACACTGAGGTGCACCTGTTGCCAGAGACCAAAAACTATTTACTGAGCACCCTTTCACCCCCAGCGCCCACTTGGCTGGGTCTATTTCCAATTCTTTTAGTCTCTGGGGCTGATGAAATGAAGGTGGGAGGGTAGGGCAAGAGAAACAAGAAGAGCTAGCCAAGAAGATAGAAAATAATGATTTTCAGCTCACTGCCACCTCCACTTCCCGGGTTCCCGCGATCCTTCCACCACAGTGAAGTGGTGTCATTTGCCTGGGAAAATACCCAAGGTTCATTGTCTCATACCAAGGAAATAGAAGACACGGACACACAAGAGATGAGTAAGAGCAGAGGCTTAATAGGCAAAAGAAAGAGAAAAGAGAATAGCTCCGTCTCCTGCAGAGAGAGGGGTGCCCGAGTGGGTCTTCCAGTTCCATGGTGAGGTGCACGGGTTTTATAGACTGGCTTGAGGAGGCAGTGTCTGATTTACATAGGGCCCAAAGATTGGTTGGACCAGGTGTGACGTTTACATAGCTCATGAAGAAGCTGGCCACCCCACCTTAATCTTTTATTATGCAAATGGGTTTTCTACCTGGCCAGAGCCATGTTGCCTGTTCCTTACTGGACATGTGGTTGACAAAGAAAAGGGAAGATGGAGCTGCCATGTTGAACATGCCTAGCCCCCAGGTAACCTTTTCCTATTGTCACAGCTGCCAGCATTCACCCATGCAAGCTTCCAGCTTGCTTATCTATGTCTGCAGCTCAATTTTACAGGCTGACTTTTTCAAAAAGAAATGATTTGGGGACTGCTTTTCATTAAAAGGAAAACCTTACTGAGGACTTTCTTACCCTCACTATCTGCCTAAATCATTTCTTTTTAACTCCTATATCAATAGCCTCCCAAGTAGCTGGGACTATACGTGTGCACCACGACACTCAGCTAATATTTGTAATTTTTGTAGAGACAGGGCTTCACCATGTTGCACAGGCTGGTCTTGGAACTCCTGAGCTCAAAGTGATCTGCCTGCCTTGGCCTTTGAAAGTGCTGGGATTACAGGCATGAGACACCATGCCTGGCCTTCAAAAAGTTAATCTAAAAATATATATACATATATCCCAGAAGGAGAAGCAGAAGGGTCAGATAGGTGAGAACCAGGGCTTTGAATATCAGAAAAACCAGGAAGAGATAATATGTCAAGTATGGAGTGATCAATACTCTCAAATGCCATAAGAAGATTTGTGAGCAATGAGAAAGCCATGGGATTTGTTCATTAGAATGCCATTGTGAGGCTCAACTGATGAATCTCAGTAGGGTGGTGAATGTAAAGGCTAGACTATGGGAGGTTATGGGGCTGGGAGGTTGAGAGAAGGAAAATCATATTTTATACTGTTCCTTAGACGTTTAATGAAGGAAAAAAAGGAAACAAAAAAGCAACTTAAAGGGTAAGTCCCACAAATGAATTCTTCAAGTGAATTGAAGAGCAGCAAAACATGCCACTCCAAACATGCCACTTTGGCATATTGATTATTTTGAGATAAAGACAGTGAAAGGAAGGGAAATGGGATACTTCCCTGATTCCCCTTGCAGGACGTGCAACAGAAGTGTAGCTCACCTGTTCAGTTGCCTCACTGCTTAATCCCCTTGTGAGACAGAGAGCATGCAGACAGGCAGGTGCAGAGGCTGGGGTGAGCGCTCTGGGGTCTGGCCTGGCCGTAGTGTCTAGGAGTGGATGCCTGCAGCCCCAGCGTTACAAAGCTTTCAGCTTGGCCGCCCGAAGACAGCTTGAATGTTAACCAGCTTAATGGACCCGTTGCCTTTTCACAAGGGCAGAGGGCCAACATGATAGCTTGCTGTATCCCGAGCTCTTGTTCAGCATCCTGAAAAAATCAGGTCACACACGGACTCAAAGGATGAATGCGAGGTTTTATTGAGTGGTGGAGGTGGCTTTCAGAGGGATGGATGGAGAGCCAGACGGTGGGTGGATGGAATGGGAAGGTGATCTTCCCCTGGAGTCAGGCCGCCCAGCGGCTGGACTCCTCTCCTACCGCCCCCAGCTGAACTCCTCTTGGCATCCAGACGTCTCTCCTCTTCTCTTTCCCTGCTGTGCTGTTCCACCGTCCGTCTGCTGGTCTCCTCCTCTACTCACCTGCTGCTCTGCTGTGGAGCTTGGGGTTTGCGGTTTATATGGGGGCAGGATAGAGGGTGTGGAGGGACAAAAGGCAACCTCTTTGTCTTGAAAACAGGAATGCCTGTCCTCATTTAGGGCCGCAGGTCTTCAGGCTTGAAGGTGAGGTCTTTGCCGGGGATCCAACCTCTTCTACCTAGTATTTTCCCTGTCCCCTGTCCGTATCAGAAGCAGATGCAGATACAAGAAAACTTCTCTGCCTGCCCTCCATATTTGCCTAAAAGCGGGACATAATTTTTTGTTTGTTTGTTTGTTTGTTTTTTGACACAGGGTCTCGCACTGTCACCAGGCTGGAGTGCAGTGGTGTAAACATGGCTCCCTGCAGCCTCAACCTCCTGAGCTCAAGCAATCCTCCCACCTCTGCCTCCCAACGTGCTAGGATTACAGGCATGAACCATCATGCCAGCCAGGACACAATTTTTTTTTTTTTTTTGAGACAGAGTCTCGCTCTGTCGCCCAGGCTGGAATGCAGGGGTGCAATCTCGGCTCACTGCAAGCTCCGCCTCCCAGGTTCACGCCATTCTCCTGCCTCAGCCTCCCACGTAGCTGAGACTACAGGCGCCCGCCACCATGTCCAGCTAATTTTGTTTCTGTATTTTTAGTAAAGAGGGAGTTTCACCGTGTTAACCAGGATGGTCTCGATCTCCTGACCTCGTGATCCACCCGCCTCGGCCTCCCAAAGTGCTGGGATTACAGGCATGAGCCACCACGCCTGGTTCACCAGGACAAAAATTTTTAAAGGTGTCTGCCCTTCCCTTTCTACCAGGAAGGACCAAAGTTAATCACTGGAGACAACTGTAGATTCTTACCAGCCCAGAGATGACACCAGAGGAATCTACATTTCAAACTTCATTAACTAGCTCTTATCATCTATTAGTTCCTCCATTTAAACATATTTACTTTCCCACAATTTATCACCCCAGAAACTTAAAGTCGTTTTCCTTTGTATTATCATTTCTCTACAAATGTTCTTTCTTATGAAGCTAGAAAAAACTGAGGCATGGTTTAAACGTCAAATAATTTATCTGAGCCAAATGTGAGTGACTGCAGTCTGAAAACACTTCCAGGTTACCTTGAGAAGTGCTCCAGAAATCAAAAAAGAGACTCGGGCTTTAAAAGAAAAAAAGGATGAATCAGGAAAGGGGCGACTAGAAAAGTTGTTTTTCGCTAGGTCTGGGGCTTTGGGGAGGTGGGTTTCCCATTTGCAAAATGGAACTTTAAAAGTCCACGGCACCTAACATTTCCAAGCTCCTCTAAATCTTCCAGGAAGCACAGGAGATGCAGGGCAGATGGGAGCATTCTCATCCTGCAGATAAACAGGCCTGGGACCAGCTGGGAGGTTGGAAAGGCAGGCACTAGAATACCAGGTACTGGGTGAGTGAAAGCACAGTGTGACCTGGCAAGGGAAGGGGAGGTGAGAGCGAAGCAGTTGCTGTCTCTCCAGTTGCTCCTTCACTAACCACCTCAGCCCAGGGCCTGGAAAGAAAAAGAACTTAAGGACTTCCACAGGCTGAGACTGGATGCTGGAGGTGGACAGTGGCTCACACACCTTCTTGAAGTCAAGTGGCTCCTCCCCTGCCCACCAGATGCCAAGAGGGTCTGTTGGACCCAGACCTGTGGTGACAGCTACAAGAGAAGGAGGAGACACCAAAGTTGAGTTTGCTTTATAAGTGACATTGCAGGCTGGGCTGCAGTGGGGGGCAAGATGAAGATTCAGGCTGTACTTTTCAAGGGACCAAGGGCTTGGGATCCACATAGGCCTCCCACACCGTCAGATGTCAGCTCCATCAGTACTGAAAGACAATGGGAGATGAGGTAGGGAGGGGGTGAGAACGTGGGGAGAGGGTAGGGAGGTGGTGGGAAAGAGAGGAAGGAAGAGGTGAGGAAAGGCAAGGAGGAAAGGGAAGGGAAAAAAAAGTTTTTCAACTATTATGATCAGTGTGATCGTATCTAAAGCAGTCTTGGAGTCAGGAGACAGGCTGTAATTGTTTAAAAGGTGGCCTGTTCCTGGGGACTTCCCAGCTCAGCAGGAAGCAGTCACAGATGTTTTGGCAGTTGTTTAGCCAGGAAGTTCTCTGCTTAAGACATGCGTGGGGTGGCTGGGCGCCGTGACTCATGCCTGTAATCCTGGCACTTTGGGAGGCAGAGGTAGGGGGATTGCTTGAGCCCAGGAGTTCTAAACCAGCCTGGGCAACGTAGTAGGACCTTGTCTCTATAAATAAATAATTAATTAAAATTTTTTTTTAAAAAGACAGGCCTGAGGTCCAAACCGAAATGGCCTCCCGACTCCATTTTACGTGCTTTGACTAACCCGTCACTGTTTCCCTTCATCATTTTGTTAAGATGCTGGACAAGCCCCAGTTCTAGCCACCCTTTTAAGTTACTCATCACTGAACGCTCCCATGTGTATACAGGCAGCACATGCTAATAAACTTTTTCGGCCAGGTGCGGTGGCTCACGCCTGTAATCCCAGCACTTTGGGAGGCCAAGGCATGCGGATCACGAGGTCAGGAGATCGAGACCATCCTGGCTAACAAGGTGAAACCCCGTCTCTACTAAAAATAACGAAAAAAATTAGCTGGGCGTGGTGGCAGGCGCCTGTAGTCCCAGCTACTTGGGAGGCTGAGGCAGGAGAATGGCGTGAACCCAGAAGGCAGAGCTTGCAGTGAGCCGAGATGGGGCCACTGCACTGCACTCCAGCCTGGGTGACAGAGCAAGACTCCGTCTCAAAAATAAATGAATAAATAAATAAAAATAAACTTTTTCTTGGCCAGGCACGGTGGCTCACGCCTGTAATGCCAACACTTTGGGAGGCCGAGGTGGGCGGATCACCTGAGGTTGGCAGTTCGAGACCAGCCTGACCAACATGGAGAAACCCCATCTCTACTAAAAATACAAAATTAGCTGGTCATGGTGACACATGCCTGTAATCCCAGCTACTTGGGAGGCTGAGGCAGGAGAATCACTTGAACCTGAGAGGCGGAGGTTGCGGTGAGCTGAGATGGCACCATTGCACTCCAGCCTGGACAACAAGAGCGAAACTCCGTCTCAAAAAATAATAATAATAATACAAATAAAAAAATAAAAAATAAATAAAATAAAAATGTTTTTATCTTGTTAATCTGTCTTTTGTCAATCTAATTTACAGGGCCCAGCCTATAAATCTAAGATGAGTAGAAGGAAAAAGAATTTTTCCCCTCCTGGGCAGAACACTCTTGGGCATGTGAGCCTTGGCTTCTTAACCACATATCTGAGCAGCCAGTGTGGCAGTGGTGAGTGGCAGTGGAGAGACTCCAGGAAGCAGCCATTTCCCTATCCTGGGTGCTTCCTGTTTCTGTCTAATGCTACACATAGTCCATGGTTTCAGTACATTGTATGTGTTTGATTGCCAATCCCTGTAATTACATCCTACCTAAAATATGTATTTTTGTTCCCGGAACGAAGCCGGGTCCGGCTGCATTTTCTTGAGGCCCAATAACGAGAAGCAGACAGACTAGGAAAGAAGGGAATTTATTGCTGTAACCAGATACAGGCAGAAGGCTGGAGATAATTCCACCAGGCCAACTCAAAGTGTTACAATTGTCTTAGTGTTTATAGGTTGGGGTTATGTGCCTATGTGCAGTGTAAAATTCGCCTAAGTCTACTGGTAACTAATTTTGTTTCAACTAGAAGGTCAGAGGCAAAAATGCTTTCTAAGTCGGATTAAGCTGTGAGCGGCCCAGTACCTTCAAGGCCTGTCTACTGTGGTACCAGAGTGATTATTTCTATCTTATCTGCTTTACAGCTTGGTCTGGAGGCCTGCCTTAGACTCTCCAATGAATTTATTCGAACAGCTGCCTCTGTTACCTTGACTGTCTCAGATTTTGTTGACCCGAGACGGGTCCTGGCACTAGGAATGAAAGACTGTCTCTATTATTTTGGTTTGCTCCAGGTTAGGGAGAAGCCCACGCAAGGCTCCTACTGACCATATGTTTCATTTCTAGCTTTGCTGTCTGGGCACCAATTTCCCTAGGTTTAACTATTTGCTCAATGTTAAGGCAGCTCTGGGGAAATTCGTCTGTGTAACTGGGGTGCTATGCAGGCCTGTCTGTGTGACTGTCATGCAGGTCTGTCTGTGTGATCATCAGGGAGAATCGGCCGGCCACATTTTCAATCTTTCTCCTCTTCTGGAGAAAATAACCACTCAGTCTTTAGCGTCAGCTCACCCTTCAGGGTTTGACACCTGGAGCAGCAGTCAAAGAAGCTGAAAACAGGACCTTCCTTTCTAGGTGTTAACTTTAGCCACTGTGGTAGATGGTCCAGAAAGATGACCACTGCTAATTCCTTTCCTCCCTGAATGTGCATACTGTTGCAGCCATCAGAGGCGGAGTCGGTTTCCTTCCCTTGAATTCCGTCTGGTTTTGTGACTTCCCTTGACTAATAAACAGAATGAGGTGGAAGTTAAAGGGAATCACAACCCACCCTATGGTACAATGATTCTTTTAAGACATTCAAGTTATAGATGCAGAAAGAAGCCTCTTCTGAGCTTCCCTTATCTGACTATAGGCAGGGCCTCTGGAGAATGAAGCTGCCATAAATCCCCTCTCTGGGGGAGCTTCCAGCCAGGAAGGAGCCTGACTGTTAGCACCTGGGTGAGAAATTGCATAAACAAACATTATCATAAACTGTAATACCTGCCATTGGTTTCCCTAAAAGCCCATTTGTACTTCCCACAGAAGCTCTAGCTTTCCCGCTCCTTCTGCCTATTAAATTGTTGTTGTAATATACCCTTACCCCTAGCTGTTCAGCAGGCTACTGCTTTCTAATGCTGTCACATGTATGAATATAAAGCATGTTTTTTTTCCCTCTAGTTAATCTGTCTAATGTCAGGAAATTTGCAGGCCCACTTCCTCCCCCCACCACCACTTGAACCTAATTTAGTGATGGAAAGGTTTTATTCCCAATATAGTTGTGTTTTATGTTCCTGTTCTAGGCTTAACTTTTCAGGGGCCTGGAAGCTTCCATTTTTGTTTCAGGAAGCTAGATGCTATGCTGTAAAGAAGCTCAGCCAAGACAACTGAAAGAGAAGAGACTACATGGAGAGAGAAAGGCCACATGGAGGACCACTGGGGCTCCACGCATTGAGTGAAGCCTTTTTGGACTTTTGAGCCAGCCAACTAATAAGAAGTAAAACCAACACTGTGGAGTGGCAAACAAAAGAAAATGCATTTTAATCTGGGTCTCAGGAATTGCAATTTGGGAGACACAGATCCAGCAAATAGGAAAATCATGTTCCATCTTGGTGAGATTAGGCAGAGGCTTAGAAGGACTACTGTGAGTTTACACATCTGGAAGGTTTTAGCATAGTTCATAATGGATGATGGCTGGTTAACAATTTAGTACGTCTTTGATGATCAATTTAGTTCAGCATAGCTGTCTCTTGTCGGTTAAAAAAAAAAAAAAAAAAGCCAATCTCTGCAAAATATTTAAAGAGGTTTATTCTGAGCCCATATGAGTGACCATGGCCCAGGGAACAGTCTAAAAGAGGTCCTGAGAAAGTGTGCCTGAGGTGGTTGAATTACAGCTTGGTTTTATACATTGTAGGGAGACAGAAGTTATAGGCAAAGACAAATCAATACATCTAAGGTATACATTGGTTTGGCCAGGAAAGGCGGGACATCTTAAGGAAGGAGCAATACAGGTCATAGGTGGATTCAAAGATTTTCTGATTTGGAATTGGTCAAAAGAGTTAAGCTGAAGACTTAAAGTCAGGCCGGGCGCGGTGGCTCACGCCTGTAATCCCAGCACTTTGGGAGGCCGAGGCGGGCGGATCACAAGGTCAGGAGATCGAGACCATCCTGGCTAACATGGTGAAACCCGTCTCTACTAAAAATACAAAAAAAAAAAAAATTAGCCAGGCGTGGTGGTGGGCACCTGTAGTCCCAGCTACTCGGGAGGCTGAGGCAGGAGAATGGCGTGAACCCAGGAGGCAGAGCTTGCAGTGAACCGAGATTGCACCACTGCACTCCAGCCTGGGTGACAGAGCGAGACTCCATCTCAAAAAAAAAAAAAAAAAAAAAAAAAAGACAAAGTCAGTAGAAAGAAATGCTTGGGTTAAGATAAGGGGGGTGGGCTGTGATTCTTGTTATATAGATGAAGCCTCCAGATAGCAGGCTTCAGAGAGAATAGATGGTAAACGTCTCTTTTGGAATTTCACAGGTGTCAGACTCTTAGTTAATCTCTGCTAGATCTGGGAAAAGCCTAGCTGCATTAATAAAGATCCTCTACAGATGCAAAATTTCTTTCTCAAAAGATGGCTTCTCAGGACCATTTCAAAATATACCAAAGAAATATATTTTGAGGTAAAATATTTTAATTTTCTTCAAGGTCTGTTATCTGTCATGTGGTATTATACCAGTTGGAATTTGGTATCTTATTACCAAAGAGTCTGTTTTGTCAGTCTTATGATCTCTATTTTAATGTTAATGCTGGTCTGTTATACCTAAACTTTAAAAGGGAGAGAGTATAATGAGGTACGTCCAACCCTTCCTTCCCATCATGGCCTGGAATTTAGTTTTTCAGCTGCTCTGGGGTCCCCTCGGCCTAGAAAGCTGTCTGTTCAGTTGGTTAGGGGCTTAGGATATAATTTTTGGTTTACACTCTTCAGGTTGATGATCAGGCAAAGCATAAACAGTTCAAATCAAATGCAGCTGGTTTTACAATTTGGCCCAGTTACAGTCAGATTTCATCTGAGGGTCCAACTCTTCATGCCTTCTCAACTCAACTGTTAGATACCTCCAACATAACCATCTCCATTGTGGATTTTCTTGTCAGAACCCCAGCCCATCGTCTCACTGAAGCCATCCTAGTGAGTGACCATGGCTGTCACCACATAAACTAAAAGAACCATCCAGCCAAGCTCTGTCTAGTGTCCAGACCTGCAGAAACAGGAGCAGTTTGGAGTGGTTTATTATCTAGCAATAGATAACTGAAGTAGCTACAAAGATAACTTTAGCATGATTTCCAGGCAAAGTGCTCTCTCCTCAGAATTTGTAAGATTCTTCCAAAGAGCAGCTGTAGGGCTGTTAAGTATCCAATCCAAACAGATGGGAGAAAAGATAAAGCTCTTGACAAGTTGCTGTGGAAAATACCAATTCATGTTATCTCTGCCTTCCTGGGAACTTGCAAATGAACCAGCCCTCAAATGCAGCTCTGGATATGACAAACCATCCCAGATGGACCCCTAAAGGTCCCGGATAGCTTTGTATCTTTCAAAACCACATAAATCTTAGAATCCAGTTTAGGTTTTTTTGTTTGTTTGTTTTAGACAGAGTTTTGCTCTTGTTGCCCAGGCTGGAGTGCAATGGCGTGATCTCGGCTCACTGCAAGCTCTTCCTCCTGGGTTCAAGTGATTCTCCTGCCTCAACGTTCCAAGTAGCTGGGATTACAGGCACGTGCCACCAGGCCCAGCTAATTTTTTGTATTTTTAGTAGAGACAGGGTTTGACCATGTTGGCCAGGCTGGTCTCAAACTCCTGACCTCAGGTGATCCACCTGCCTTGGCCTCCCAAAATGCTGGCATTACAGGTGTGAGCCACTGCTCTTGGCCCAGTTTAGGGTTTATAGTGTGCCAAACTACGAGATCCCTCCCAGTTCTGCTTATCTTAATGTAAAAGGACATTAAATATAAATAATATAAATTATATAATTAATGACAATTAAAATTATTTTTAAGTTAATTGTTTTTGTTTTTGTTTTTTTTTTGAGACTGAGTCTCACTCTATAGCCCAGGCTGGAGTGCAGTGGCATGATCTCGGCTCACTGTAACCTCTGCCTCCTGGGTTCAAGCAATTCTCCTGCCTCAGCCTCCCGAGTAGCTGGGATTACAAGCGAGCGCCACCATGCCTGGCTAATTTTTATATTTTTAGTAGAGGCCGGGTTTCACCGTGTTGGCCAGGCTGGTCTTGAACCCCTGACCTTAGGTGATCCACCCACCTCGGCCTCCCAAATTTCTGGGATTACAGGCATGTGCCACTGTGCCCGGCCTGCTAATTGGTTTTTTAACTAAAGAAATAATTTATGGAGAATCAAACATAAAAAGGTATAAGACAAAAAGAAAAAGTCAAATGGTGTCAAAGAATGGTGTCCCAGACTCCCAAGTAGGAATCCTTGCAGAAATTTTCCACGTTTATACAATAACCACCATAAACATTGAACATTTACTACGTGTCAAGTACTCTCCTAAACACTTTATATGCATTAATTCAGCAGAAAGCAAATTTTTTATGTAAAAGTTACATAGCAAATATTTTAGGCTTTGTGGAGCACTTGGTCTCCGTTGCAACTAATCAACACTTTGTTGTAGTATGAAAGCAGCTATAGGGAGTATGTAAACTAACGGATGCAGCTATGTTCCAATAAAACTTTATTTATAAAAACAAGCTATAGCGCCAGGCGCAATGGCTCACGCCAGTAATCCTAGCACTTTGGGAGGCCAAGGCAAGCAGATCACGAGGTCAGGAGATCGAGACCATCCTGGCCAACATGGTGAAATCCCATCTCTACTAAAAATACAAAAATTAACTGGGCATGGTGGTGCGTGCCTGAAGTCCCAGCTACTCGGGAGGCTGAGACAGGAAAATCACTTGAACCCAGGAGGTGGAGGTTACAGTGAGCTGACATTGGGCCACTGCATTCCAGCCTGGTGACAGAGCGAGACTCCATCTCAAAAAAAAGCAAACAAGCAACAGCCAGATTTGGCCTATGGCTATTAGTTTGCCAACTCCTGAATTATACTCATGTAATAGTCAAAAAAACCTTATGAAGATTATTATCAAAACACCATTTTACAGATAAGGAACCAGGGATAGATACAAAAACAGAGAACTCAAGTAAATTGCCCAACAAGTTATCAAGTAGTGAAACTGAGATGTAATCCCAGGCTGTCTAGCTCCAGAGTGTTTTTTAGACACTATTTTTTAAAGCACACATGTATGCATGTATGTCTTTAAAATTTTTATTTTATTTATTTATTTTTTGAGATAGGGTCTCACTCTGTTGCCCCAGCTGGAGTACAGTGGCTTGAACACAGCACATTGCAACCTCGACCTCCCAGACTCAAGCGATCCTCCTCTCTCAGCCTCCTAAGTAGCTAAGACCACAAACATGCACCACCATGCCTGGCTAATTTTTTAAATTTTGTAGAGCCAGGTCTTGCCATGTTGCCCAGGCTGGTCTTGAACTCCTGGTGAGAGCTGAAGCCAGCTGGACTTCCTGGGTTGAGTGGGGACTTGGAGAACTTTTCTGTCTAGCTAGAGGATTGTAAACACACCAATCAGCGCTCTGTGTCTAGCTAAAGGATTGTAAATGCACCAATCAGCACTCTGTAAAAATGTACCAATCAGTGCTCTGTGTCTAGCTAAAGGATTGTAAACGCACCAATCAGCACTCTGCAAAATGGACCAATCAGCGCTCTGTAAAATGGACCAATCAGCAGGATGTGGGTGGGGCCAAATAAGGGAATAAAAGCTGGCCACCCCCCCCGCCCCGAGCCAGCAGTGGCAACCCACTCAGGTCATCTTCCATGCTGTGGAAGCTTTTTTCTTTTGCTCTTTACAATAAATCTTGCTGCTGCTGACTCTTTGGGTCCGCACCACCTTTAAGAGCTGTAACGCCATGAAGGTCTGCAGCTTTATTCTTGAAGTCAGCAAGACCATGAACTCACTGGAAGGTAGAAACTCTGGACATATCTGAAGGAACAAACTCCTGACACACCATCTTTAACAGCTGTAACACTCACCACGAAGGTCTGCAGCTTCATTCTTGAAGTCAGTGAGACCAAGAACCCACAGAAGGAACCAATTCTGGACACACTGGCATCAAGTCATCTGCTCACCTTGGCCTCCCAAAGTGCTGGGATTAGAGATGTGAGCCACTGCGCCCAGCTGTGCTGTTTTGTTTTGTTTGTTGTTTTTTAATTTGAGATGGAGTCTCGCTCTGTCGCCCAGGCTGTAGTACAGTGGTGCAATCTCAGCTCCCTGCAACCTCTGCCTCCTAGGTTGAAGCGATTCTCCTGCCTCAGCCTCCCGAGTAGCTGGGACTACAGGCTCGTGCCACCATGCCCAGCTAATTTTTTTGTATTTTTAGTAGAGACAGGGTTTCACCGGGTTAGCCCGGATGGTCTCAAATCTCCTCACCTCCTTACCTCAAGATCTGCCCACCTCGGCCTCCCAAAGTGCTGGGATTACAGGCGTGAGCCACCATGCCCGGCCTATGTGTATTTTTTTTTTTAACTCATACTGTACATGCTGTTTGGCATCTTGCTTTTCTCACTTAACAATATCTTGCCTATCTTTCCAGGTATATAAATCTACCTCGTTCCTTTAATTTGCTGTATAGTATTCCATTGTATGAATCACCAATCAATAAATACCTAGATTGTTTCTATGCATTTTCCCTTAAAAACAATGCTTCACTGAGTATCCTTGTGCTGAGGTATTTGCCTGCAGACGCTCACACAGCTAAGAATGAAGGAAAAATTATTATAAATAAAATGGTTGGACCTGGTGAGGTGGCTCACACCTATAATCCCCACACTTTGGGAAGCTGAAACGGGAGGATCACTTGTGGCTAGAAGTTCGAGGCCAGCCTAGGCAGCAAAGTGAGACCTCATCTGTACAAAAAATAAAATTAGGCAGGGTGCAGTGGCTCACGCCTGCAATCCCAGCATTTTGGGAGGCCGAGGTGGGCAGATCATGAGATCAGGAGATCGAGACCATCCTGGCTAACACAGTGAAACCCCATCTCTACTAAAAACAATACACAAAAATTAGCCGGGCGTGGTGGCAGGCGCCTGTAGTCCCAGCTACTTGGGAGGCTGAGGCAGGAGAATGGTGTGAACCTGGGAGGCGGAGCTTGCAGTGAGCCGAGATCACGCCACTGCACTCCAGTCTGGGCGACAGAGCGAGACTCCGTCTCAAAAAAAAAAAAAAATACAAAATACAAAATTAGCCGGGTGTGGTGGCACAGGCCTGTAATCCCAACTACTCAGGAGGCTGAGGCAGGAGAATCGTTTGAACCCAGTAGGTGGTGGTTGTGGTGAGCCAAGATGGCGCCATTACACTCCAGCCTGGGCAACAAGAATGAAACAGTGTCCCCCACTCAGAAAAAAAAAAAAAAGATCAGCAACAACATAAAACCACCAAGGGCTAGAGGGACAAATTGAGGAGCCGGTGTGACCAGAGGCTAGAAGCTGGGTGGGAAGGACTGTCCTGCCTGGTGGGAGCTGGGTCATATATGAGACAGATGCAGCCGCTGCTGGGAAGACCCCCAGATGCAGAAAGGGGAAAGAAATATGCTGGCTCTCCCATTCAATTATTCACCCTTCAGTCTCCTGCCAGCACTTTCCATTGGCTGATTCTAAATAAAAGTCAGTTAGCAAAGGGGCTTAGGAACTGTAGTTTGCAGGGCTCAGCCTCTGTGGGACAGAGCAGAGCAGAAGGGTAGGGAATGGGTCGGAAAGCAAACAGGAAATGACTGATGTAAAGAATATTGTGTTT
Source organism: Gorilla gorilla gorilla (assembly GCF_029281585.2). NCBI lineage: Eukaryota > Metazoa > Chordata > Mammalia > Primates > Hominidae > Gorilla > Gorilla gorilla. The sequence continues at coordinate 69,344,864 of NC_073234.2, read as the reverse complement.
TACATTTTGAAATACTATGCAGCCATAAAAAAGAATGAGTTCGATGTCCTTTGCAGGGACATGGATGAAGCTGGAAACCGTCATTCTCAGCGAACTAACACAGGAACGGAAAACTAAACACCGCATATTCTCACTCATAAGTGGGAGTTGAACAATGAGAACACAAGAACACAGGGAGGGGAACATCATACACTCCGGGGAGGGGAACATCACACCCTGGAGCCTGTCAGGGGGTGGGGGGCAAGGGGAAGGAGAGCATTAGGACAAATACCTAATGCATGCGGGGCTTAAAACCTAGATGACAGGTTGTTGGGTGCAGCAAACCACCATGGCACATGTATACCTATGTAACAAACCTGCACGTTCAGCACATGTATCCCAGAACTTAAAGTATAAAAAAAAAAAAATGCCAAATTGCCCACCAATGCAGCTACAAAGATTTATAGTTCCAAGTATGTCTATTTTCCAGCAAATTCCCCAGCACCATGGAGATTTATCCATCTAAGTTAAAATGGTTTTCTGCTATTTTAATTTGCATTTCCTTAATTATGAATGCAGTTGAACATCTTCTCATTTGTTTATATGCCATATTTATTTTGTTTAGTATTTAATGCATGCTATTTAATATTTATTTTTATTTTAACAGTAGGTTTATATCTTTTGCCAATTTTCTTTTTAAAAAAATTTTTTCCCAAATTCAAACGAGTATCAGTAGAATGCCAATTTTCCTGTTAAGCTGTTGGACTTATTACTTGTAAGAAATATATGTGCCAATCTTAAGTGTTGCAAATATTTTTCCCCAGAATGCTCTTTGCTTTTTAACATTTTAGTCACATGTTTTACTATGCTGTTTTTAATTTTTATGTAGCCAAAAATAAATCTTTTTCTTCTTCTATATCCTCTGGACTAAAGATTTTGTCTTTTGCTTAAAAAGGCCTTTTCCTCAAGATTATACAAATATTGGAATGGAGGAATATTTTTAAATTTTCTTCTGTGTTTTCTCTGCTCTAGACAAAGACTAGCCCTTTGGGTCTCTTTATTCTCCCAGGTTAAAAGCTGTTTGGTTTGAGAATATTCTCTTGTACATCCTGCATTCTGTCCTCATTAATCTCCAAAGGAATTTCTTAATTAATGAGAGAAACGCTTTTTCTCTCTTCTGAGATATACAATGTAGTTAGCTTGGAAACTCTGACAAGCCTCCTTTTCTATCTCTGAGCATCTCCTCTGCCTTGTCAACTCTTGTACTCTATCAACTAGTCTAAGTTTCTATTCCAGGATGTGGATTGTAATGAAGAAGGCCTTGAATTAAAAGGGAGTTGGAGACAATATTGAAATATGACTAGAGGCTCAGTTCTCCAATATATGCAAAAGTTTTCTTCTCTGCAGTAGAGATGGTGCCTACAATGATTTCACAATTCTAGCCGGTACTATGAGGTTCATAAAAACATGGTCCACAAATTCAGGAACCATGTGTGTTTGTGTTTAACTGTTGTATTCCTGGCATTTTGCATGGTACATGGTACAGCAATGATCCTCAAAAAATATTTACTGATTTGAAGATTCTTTAAGTCAGAATGATTTGTATCTTCTCCAGCATATCTGGATCCTAAGGGGTGATGCCAACAAGAGTCCTGGAGAAAAGTGTTTCTGTTATAACGTGGCATGGTTAGGTCTTGAAGTATACATTTGCTTATATTTGCTGTATACCTTTGTGCTGTGCTCTCTTAATGATCCCCCAAAATCTCCTTTCCCGCCTTCCCCAGGCCACAATGTTGCAGAAAAAAAGTTCAAGAATTGCTAACTTGACTGTGACTTGAAATGATTAAAATGCATGCTTACAAACCAGTGTTTCTTAATTCACAAAGACTAGATAAAATTACAGCTGGGAATAGGAAGGAGATAGAACAGGCAGCTTGATTGCAGGGGAAAGTGAAAGGAAATAGAGACTTAAAGGAAGAAGAAAGGAGAAAAAGATCTTCCATCATGAAGGCTGAATGATAGGGGAAATTTTTCACACACCCCTACAAACAAACACAGAATCTGAGGACAATCCACATCCCACCTTTGTAGACATTTAAAGTCACCCTACCTTAATGAGGAGGAACTCAGATGGCTTGAGTTGAAAATGGCCCAACTGTCTGATAGAACTGGTATTTGTGGTTTCTTTTGAATAAAAGAAAGAAACTGAAAGAAAACTGACCCTCCCAGTCTTAAAACTTGAGAAAGTTACATTTGTCTTAATCTGAGTTCCTTCCTCATGAAGCCAACCATCAGGCCTCCCAGATATTATCAAGGAACTGAAACTTACCAGATCACTGCATCTGGACAATGAGGAACCAGACCCCTCACCCATTATGATTGCCTAAGCAACCACCTGCTTCTTGTTGACCAACTCCTCCCCTTTACCCCTCCCTAATTCTTGTTTTCCCAAAAATGGTTACATTTCTTTTCTGTTATACAAACCCTTAATTTTAATCAGTCAGGGAGATGGATTTGGGACTGATCTAGAACTCATCTCCCATCTCCTCAGCTGCAGCACCCAACTAAAGCCTTCTTCCCTGGCAATACCCACTGTCTCAGTGATCAAGCAGCAGTACCTAGACAGAACCCCTGGCATTTCGGTAACAGGGTGAATAAATGGATGTGCGAGGAAAACCTCTTCATCTTAAATAAAGGGCAGATGAACACTAAGCCTTAGGATGGTGCCAATGAACACATGTTGGGTTGTTTCCACTTTTTGACTATTATGAATAATGCTGTTATGAACATTGTATACAAGTAGAGGAAGGAGTCTAAAGGCCCAGGGAAACAAGAATGATGCATGAATCTGTTATGAACAGCCTGCCCTGCCACTCTGAAAGACAGTCATCCCTGGAAGAGCCTGGAGGACGTCCCCTATACCCAGGCATTACAGATGCAACAGTAAGGAGACTTGAGCATTCTTATAAAACTGTGTTGCAGCTGTTCTTTGCCAGCAGGAGATGGTGGTAAAGGATGTTGCCATGGAATTGAATTTCCTGATCTCAGCTGGAATAAAGGATCCAGGAGTGGTAGAGGCCAGTTGCAAACCTTAGCTTGCAGTGACAAGGTGTCTTAGTCAGTTTGGGTTTAGTCAGTCAGAATACCATAGATGGGTACTTAAACAACAAACATTTATGCTCAAGTTCTGGAGACTGGAAGTCCTGAGATTAGGGTGCCAGCATGGCTGGTTTGCAGTAAAGGCTTGCCTCCTGGTTCACAGATGGCTGTCTTCTCAGATGGCAAAGAGAGTGAGATCTCTTCTCTTTCTCTTCTCTAAGGATACTAATCCTATAGCAGAAGCTCCACCCTCATGAGCTCATCTATACCTAATTATTTCCCAAAGATCCCACTTCCTAATACCATCCCATTGGGGGTTAGGGTTTCAACTTACGGATTTTGGGGGAACACAAATTGCATAACACAAGGTGAGTACAATTACCAGAGTAACCCACAGGAATGAAGTGTGTACGATCACAGGGTATGAACTTTCGGGATATGTAACATCGTGTAATCAGTCATAAGACTGTAGGAATTAAATACAAGGGCAGCCCAAAGTACTTCTTCACATATCCAGGCAATGATTCTAGGTCTAGTGGGCAGAAACCTAGTTTAAGTCACTGTAGTGGGAATTCACACACTCTTAGCCAGTTTCTCAAACTAAGCTAGTTCAGACTTGGAGCCTGAAAGCACACTGCAATGTGACCACAGGTGTGTTTTGTGGATCTTCAGTAAAACATTCCCCAGAGACAAGTAGGGCCATTTCCCAGTGTGACTATAAACTAGAGACAGGTAAATATTTTTTTTTTTGGTGGGGGGGCTAAGTGATTTTGGCTCTGAACTGATGCTAATCCATGGAGACACAAAATAAAGTAAGATGAAATGAAACAAACACAACAACAACAACAAATCCAGCATAGTCCACCACTCAGAGTAGAAGTTTACAGAACCCAGGTGATAGATGGAACCTTGACCAGAGTCAGTTTCCCAGTGCGTCCAATGGCGTGATGGAGCCATTCAGTGGTTACTTCTCTAGTCTCAGAATGAATGGCGGGAAAAGGTATATTTAGCAACTGTTCTTTGATTGATGAAGTGAGGGAGGGCTATTATATTAAGAACATTCAAGTGAAAGCCTCTGAAAATCCTCAGATCTCTAAAATAGTGTTCCCAAAGTAACTCTGCAATCTGGGGGAAATTCAGTGGCGACAGTTGTGCAACGGTGAGTGTACGTAATGCCACCGAATGTTACACTTAAAAACAGTTTAAAAAGGCCGGGCACGGTGGCTCATGCCTGTAATCCCAGCACTTTGGGAGGCTGAGGTGGGCGGATCACGAGGTCAGGAGATCGAGACCATCCTGGCTAACACGGTGAAACCCCGTCTCTACTAAAAATACAAAAAATTGGCTGGGTGCAGTGGCTCACGCCTGTAATCCCAGCACTTTGGGAGGCCGAGACGGGCGGATCACGAGGTCAAGAGTTCGAGACCATCCTGGCTAACACGGTGAAACCCCGTCTCTACTAAAAATACAAAAACAAAAACCGGGCGTGGTGGCGGGCGCCTGTAGTCCCAGCTACTCAGGAGGCTGAGGCAGGAGAATGGCGTGAACCCGGCAGGCAGAGCTTGCAGTGAGCTGAGATCGCACCACTGCACTCCAGCCTGGGCGACAGAGGGAGACTGTGTCTCAAAAAAAAAAAAAAAAAAAAAAAAATTTAGCCGGGCGTGGTGGCAGGCGCCTGTAGTCCCAGCTGCTCGGGAGGCTGAGGCAGGAGAATGGTGAGAACCGGGGAGGCAGGGCTCGCAGAGAGCTGAGATCACGCCACTGCACTCCAGCATGGGCAACAAAGCAAGACTCTGTCTCAAAAAATAAATAAATAAAAGTTAAAATGATAAATTTTATGTAATATATACTTTGTCACAATAAAAATGTAAATGATCATCAACAGCTCTATTGTTTTAACTTGTACATATCATGTTTCTTTCATTTTAAAGTAGAAACAGTAGATATTTAAAATCATAAGATAATTTCAAACATTGCTTGTTGTCATTGAATTCAAGAAGAAAACTTTAAAAAAGAAAAACCACACAAAACTCTAAAAATAAGGCCAGGCATTGGTGGTTCACACCTGTAATCCTAGCACTTTGGGAGGCCAAGGCAGGTGGATCACCTGAGGCCAGGAGTTCAAGAGCAACCTGGCCAACAAATCGAAACCCAGTCTCTAGTAAAAATACAAAAATTAGCCGGGCATGGTGGTGCACACCTGTAATCCCAGCTACTCAGGAGGCTGAGGTGGGAAAATTGCTTGAAACCGGGAGGCGGAGGTTGCAGTGAGCAGAGATTGTGACACTGAACTCCAGCCTGGGTGACAGAGCAAGACTCCCTCTCGAAAAAAATAAATGAATAAATAAGTAAAATAAATAAATAATAAAGTGTACTCCATATGTATTCAATTTATTTTATTTTATTTTTGTTTGTATGAACATATACAACACAAATTTAAAATATATAAGTAATTAATTGTGGAAAATGGGATCTATCGTGAGGATAAAGCAAAGTTATGCAACAAGATGAAGCAACAAAAAGTGATTTTTGAGGATGATTGCAAATTATCTTAAGTAATTTAGAAAGTTCACAATTTCCTGAGCTTTAACAGCATTAACAGGAAGCATTAAGAACAAGGATGTGGTTAGGTGTCTATTGGTTTGTCAGAAAGACATGTAACATGAAAACCACTGACATTAAGAGACAGGTAGCAGCTTTAATAATTTACCAGCCTTATATTTCTTCACATTCTTGTTTCAGAGATAGCTTGAAAATAGTCCAAAAGGAAGATAATTCCAAATTCCTGAGGATTTTCACCAAGTGTTGAGTGTACTATATAAAGTGATAACAGAGGATTATGTGGATGCATAACCCAGTAGCAACGAATTCCATTTTGGCCGTGAACTACTGAACAGATTCACTGAATGTGTTCATTTGCTAAACAAATCTTATTTCAGCAAATGACAAAATAAGATTTGTTCAGTACATCTCATGTGAGTGCTCACATAGCGTGGGCTCTGTGGTCAGACAAACACTGGGCACTTCTCTTGGTGTTGTCACCTTAAGCTGTGTGCCTTGGGGAAAGTTACTCAATTTCTCATTCCCTCCATTTCCTCGTGCACAAAATGGCAGAAAATAAAGGTGTTGTGATGATTAAATGAGATACTGTATACAATATTCTTAGTACAATGCCCAGCACATGGTGAGCCTTCAAGAAATGCTATCTACTAGTCCTACGTGCAATGCACTGTGGAGAGGGCTAAAAATGACATGTGTGGCACGAGTTGCAGTTTAATCCTGTGCTCCACTTACTCTAAGATTCAGGTATGTGTTGCACTAACTGGACTAGTGGCCAGGGGTCAGAGGAAAATAAGAACCTCCCGAAAATGTCTTCCCTTATTCTAGAGGAAGACAGAGTTAAGAAGAAAAGCTTTAGCTCAAGGAAAGGGCATTAGAGTTAAAATGGAGGGAAAAAATGTCTACTAATCAGAATATTCTACTGGCCACAGTCTCTGACCTTCTGGCAATTAAAATTTTAAAGTTAAAGATTACTTAAAATTGGCTGGGTGTGGTGGCTCACGCCTGTAATCCCAGCACTTTGTGAGGCCGAGGTGGGTGGATCACAAGGTCAGGAGTTCGAGACCAGCCTGACCAACATGGTGAAACCCTGTCTCTACTAAAAATACAAAAATTAACCAAGCGTGGTGGTGGGCATCTGTAATCCCAGCTACTCGGGAGGCTGAGGCAGGAGAATCTCTTGAAATCAGAAGGCGGAGGTTGCAGTGAGCCGAGATCACGCCACTGCACTCTAGCCTGGGCAACAAGAGCAAAACTCTGTCTCAAAAAAAAAAAAAAAAAAGATTACTTAAAATTTACTTGGAAACTTAAAAGTGCACCATTAAGTAACTCCTGGGACCAAGCAGATGTCATGAGAAAAATTAAGAAATATTTGCCACTTCATCAGTTATAAGACAAAAAAAATTTTTTTTTTAATTTTAAGACATACTTAAATTGAGTGATAATGAATGATATGGTTGGGTCTGTGTCCCTGCCCAAATCTCATGACAAATTGTAATCCCCAATGTTGGAGGTGGGGTCTGGTGGGAAATGATTGGATCTTGCACGCAAATTTCCCCTTTGGGCTGTTCTCGTGATAGTGAGTGGATTATCAGGAGATCTGGTTGTTTAAAAGTGTGTAGCACCTCCCCACTCTCTCTATTCCTCGTGCTCTGGCCCTGTAAGACGTGCCTGCGTCTCTTTTGTCTTTCACCATGATTGAAAGTTTCCTGAGGCCTCCCTAGCATGCTTCCTGTACAGCCTGTGGAACCGTGAGCCAATTAAGCCTCTTTTATTTAAAAATTACCCAGTTTCCGGTGGCACACACCTGTAATCCCAGAACTTTGGGAAGCTGAGGTGGGTGGATCACCTGAGGTCAGGAGTTCAAGGCCAGCCTGACCAACATGGAAAAACCCCGTCTCTACTAAAAATACAACATTAGCCAGGCATAGTGGCGCATGCCTGTAATCCCAGCTACTTGGGATGCTGAGGCAGGAGAATTGTTTGAACTCTGGAGGCAGAGGTTGTGGTGAGCCAAGATCATGCCACTGCACTCCAGCCTGGTCAACAAGAGCAAAACTCCGTTTCAAAAAAAAAAAGAAAGAAAGAAAAATTACCCAGTTTCAGGTATTTCTTTATAGTAGTGCAAGAATGGACTAATACAATGAAAATACCAAATATCAGGCTGGGTGTGGTGGCTCATGCTTGCAATCTCAGCACTTTGGGAGCCTGAGGTGGGAGGATCACTTGAGGCCAGGAGTTCAAGACCAGCCTGGGCAATATAGTGAGACCCAATTGCTACAAAAAAATTTAAAATTAGCTGGGTGTGGTGGCAAGCACTTGTATTTTCAGCTACTTGGGAGGTTGAGGCAGGCAGGAGGAGCACTTGAGCCCATGAATTTGAGATCGCAGTGAGTATGACAGTACCACTGCACTCCAGCCTGGGCAACACAGCAAGACCCTGTCTCAAAAAAAAGACAGTTTTAAAAAATGAACATAAGGTATAAACACCAACATTCAACATGTACACACACACACACACACACACATGCAGTTGGCCCTCTGTATTTGTGGGTTCCACATCTGGGGATTCAACCAACCACAGATAAAAAATATTTGGAAACTAAAAATTCCACCCTGAGCTTCTGGACCTCAGCACCAGCCCCAGGGCTGCTCTAGGGGCCACATGGCTGAAGGGAGCGCAAGGAGCTACCAGAGGCAGAATGAAGAGACTGAAGCAATGACAGCCACTTATTTTGAGGAATTACGTGTCATTGATGACTATGCCAAAACATTTTGTATTAGAATTAGTGATAATATTGATTACCCCAAATGGACACTTTGCTCATAGGTGATGCTACTGAATTAATATCCAGGTACAGCTCCACCTACTTATTAGTAGGTAAGACTCTTGGCTTAAAGGACAAGAATGTGCAGATTTATCAAATGGGCTTGAGAAAATACAATTCAGAATATTGGTGAAAGTATTCTTTACCTGTGGGTGGAGAAAATAAGAGATGCTCAACCGTGCGCAGTGGCTCATGCCTGTAATCCCAGCACTTTGGGAGGCCGAGGTGGGCGGATCACAAGGTCAGGAGATAGAGACCATCCTGGATAACATGGTGAAACCCCATCTCTACTAAAAATACAAAAAATTAGCCGGGCGTGGTGGCACGCACTTGTAATCCCAACTACTCAGGAGGCTGAGGCAGGAGAATCGCTTGAACCCAGGAGGCAGAAGTTGCAGTGAGCAGAGATCGAGCCGCTGCACTCCAGCCTGGGCAACAGAGGGAGAAAAAAAAAAAAAACAACTCTAGGGGAATAGAAATACCTGATTTCTTGTCATTGAGACACTCACACTGTTAAAGGAATATTGCCTTTTTTTTCTTTTTTCTTTTTTGATTATATAAATAGAGATGCGTCTCACTATGTTGCCCAGGCTGGTCTTAAATTCTGGGACTCAAGTGATCCTCCCAACTCAGCCTCACAAAGTGTTGGGATTACAGGCATGAGCCATTGTGCCTGACCCATTTTTTGTTTTGTTTTGTTTTGAGACAGAATCTTGCTCTGTTACCTAGGCTGGAGTGTAGTGGCGCGATCTCAGCTCACTGCAACCTCTGCCTCCTGGGTTCAAGCAATTCTCCTGCCTCAGCCTCCCAGGTAGCTGGAACTACAGATGCCTGCCACCACATCTGGTTAATTTTTTGTATTTTTAGTATAGATGGCATTTCACCATGTTGCCCAGGCTGGTCTTGAACTCGTGACCTCAGGTGATCCACCTGCCTCCAGCCTCCCAAAGCGCTGAGATTACAGGCATGAGCCACCATGCCTGGCCCTGTCTGGCCTTTTTACTGCTTTTTATGGCTTATTGAAATAGCTTGTATTAGTCCTTTCTCATACTACTATAAGAACACATCCAAGACTGGGTAATTTATAAAGGAAAGAAGTTTAACTGACTCACAGTTCAGCATGGCTGAGGAGGCCTTAGGAAACTGATGATCATGGTGGAAAGGGAAGCAAACATGTTCTTCTTCACAGGGCAGCAGGAAGGAGAATGAGAGTCAAGTGGAGCAGCAAGCTCCTTATAAAACTATCAGATCTCGTGAGAACTTACTATCACAACAATAGCATGGGAGAAACTGCCACCATGATTCAATTACATCCCACCGGGTCCCTCACACAACATGTGGGGACTATGGGAACTAAAATTCAAGATGAGATTTGGGAGCAGACACAGCCAAACCCTATAATTCTGCCCCTGGCCCCTCCCAAATCTCCTGTCTTCACATTTCTTTTTTCTTTTTCTTTTTTTTTTTTTTTTTTGAGATAGAGTCTCACTCTGTCACCAGGCTGGATTGCAGTGGCACAAGCTTGGCTCACTGCAACCTCCACCTCCTGGGTTCTAGCCATTCTCCTGCCTCAGCCTCCCCAGTAACTGGGACTACAGGCGCATGCCACCACACACGGCTAATTATTGTATTTTTAGTAGAGACGGGGTTTCACCATGTTGGCCAGGCTGGTCTCGAACTCTTGACCTCAGGTGATCTGCCTGCCTCAGCCTCCCAAATGCTGGGATCACAGGCATGAGCCACACCGCACCTGGCCGATAATAAACCTTTGAAAGCTAAAAAGCAAAGAGATGATTGCAGACTAACTCAGAAGAACTGAGAAAGCTGAATTATGTGGCAACAGTAGAGAAAAATTGAAAACAGAAATGATTATATTGTAGAATCACAAACAGACCCAGATCTTCTACCTGCTCTTATGCTGCTGGATGACTGTTTCTCCCTAGTTTCAGCAGAAGTTGGAGTCTGTGGACTGGGAAACATCACGTACAGCTGAGGGCTTTGATACCAAACAAAAATGGAGGTTTACACAATCACATGCTTGCTGATTGCTAAGCCCCTGCCTCCTGCCTCACAGCCTTCATCAATCATTTAGTGCCCAAACCACGTCAGCCAGATCTTTACCCTCTAGGAAGGGGATTATCACACCTTTCTCTCAGGAATCAAAGCAGCCCAAGAGGAAAGAAGAGAAACTGATAAGATTACCCAACAAATAAATGGCCCTACAGTAAACTCAGAAATATAAGAGCTCTCCATATACTGCAAACTTCCAATCAGCTGTAGTCCTTCATTCCTCATCGTAAGAAACCAAAAATTACCAGAACTCTAAAGTAAGCCTCTATCATGCAAGACAAAAAGCACACAAGCAGGGAAAGCACCTTGGAGAAACAGAATACTATGTGGATGAAAGAAAACTAACTCATGTTCAGTCAAAGCTTCTCATAAAAGACCAGGCGCCAGTTGGGCGTGGTGGCTCACTCACTCACTTTGGGAGGCCGAGGGAGGTGTATCACGAGGTCAAGAGATCGAGACCATCCTGGCTAACATGGTAAAACCCCATCTCTACCAAAAATACAAAAATTAGCTGGGCATGGTGGCAGGCGCCTGTAGTCCCAGCTACTCAGGAGGCTGAGGCAGGAGAATCACTTGAACTCAGGGGGTGCAGGTTACAGTGAGCCGAGAGTGCCACTGCACTCCAGCCTGGGTGACAGAGCGAGACTCCATCTCAAAAAAATAAATAAATAAAAGACCAGGCCCAGTGGCTTACACCTGTAATCCCAGCACTTTAGGAAGCTGAGGCGGGCGGATCACTTGAGGTCAAGAGTTTGAGATCAGCCTGGCCAACATGGTGAAACCCCGTCAGAGTGAGACTCTGTCTCAAAAAAAAAGAAAGTTTCTCATAAAAGAGCAGCAAAGAAATCTGTTATGGTTAAAACACAGAACAAACAAATAACAAATAATAACTAAGGAAGCTTAGTTTATTAGAAATGTGCCAGGCAAGGGAGATAGTGAGCAAATGGAGTCAGTCAAATGGACGCCGAGTAGCTTTAACATTTGAGTTTTATACAGTTTCACTGAGGAGGCGTTAGCCAAAGGATGCTTTTAGGGCGGGGATAACAAGAGTTGGGGGAGGGGCAGGAAGGAAGGGTAGAGTTAGGGCAGGAAAGAATTGGTCAAAAGTTGCAAAGTTGAGTCACTGACTGTGTTGATAGGCTAGGCAAGGCTGTCTGTGAAAAAGTCTGTGGTTTTGTTTCCCCGAACACCTGGGTCCAAGCTGAGCTGTTGCTGACATAGTTTATCTGTCTTGCAAATTGTGGTTTCTGTGCTGTTTTTCAAGTTGTGGTTTCTGTAGTTTTCCATTTCTCAGTCTTGAGAAAGATAAGAAAAGATACTGCTTTCTGAAAACAAGAACAAGATGTTATTTTGTAAAAAGAGGAACATTCAGAGAACAAGAAGAAATTTTAGACGTTAAAGACATGCTAAGAAATGAACATTTTAATGAAGAATTGAAAGATAAAATTGAGGAAATTACACTGAAAGCGTGGCAAAAAAACAAGGAGATAGGAAATGAGAGAAAAAAGGTAAGAAAATTTATGAAATCTATGAAGTTCAGCAGCCAAATAATAGAATTTCCAGGAAGAGTAAAACAGAGGGAAAGAAATCAACAATGAAATAGTTCAGGCCGGGCGTGGTGGCTCACGCCTGAAATCCTAGCACTTTGGGAGGCTGAGGCGGGCGGATTGCCTGAGCTCAGGAGTTCAAGACCAGCCTGGGCAACACGGTGAAACCGTGTCTCTACTAAAATACAAAAAATTAGCTGGGTGTGGTGGCATGCACCTGTAGTCGCAGCTACTTGGGAGGCTGAGGCAGAAGAATCGCTTGAACCCGGGAGGCGGAGGTTGCAGTGAGCTGAGACTGGGCCGCTGCACTCCAGCCTGGGCAACAGGGCGAGACTCCATCTCCAAAAAAAAAAAAAAAAAGAAATAGTTGAAGAAACACACTCAGAATAGAAGAACCAAATTGAAAGTGTCCATCATAATAGATGAAAATTGTCCTGCACTAAAGCATATGATTGTGAAATGTAAAATATCTAGGACAAACAGGAGATTCTCAGGCTTCCAGAAGGGGTAGAAGGGTGGCACAAAACGGTGGTGGGGGAGTCGGAATCGGATTGGATTTCTCAGCAGCAACACAGGAATAAGAAAAGAAACAAACTAAAAGAGGAAGGTGTGGCTTTCTTTTCCTCCAGGACACAGAAGGTCGTCCTTCCTACCTACTGGCTGCCCTCGGGGGCAACCCCTTGCCCAGCACCAAGGACATCAAGAAGATCCTGTACAATATAAGCAACAAGGCCAATGGCAACCAGTGCAGCAAGATCATCAGTGAGCTGAGTGGAAAAAACATTAAAGGCGTCATTGCCCAGGGTATTGGCAAGTTGCCATTGTGCTCTCCCACAGGGCTGTGGCCGCCTCTGCTGCCCCGGCTCTGTAGCTCCTGCTGCTGGCCCTGCCCCTACTACAAAGAAGAAGAAACATGAGAAGAAGGAGTCCCAAGAGTCACATGGTGACATGTGATTTGACTTCCTGCTCCCCTGCCAATTCCCCTGGAAAGAAAGAAAGAAGGGAGGGAGGGAAGGAGGGAGAGGAAGGGGAGTGGGGGAGGGGAGGGGAAGGAAAGGGAAGGGAATAGAGGAAACAGGAGAGACGCAAAGTGATGGTGAAGGAAAATCACAGGATCAAAAACAGCAAATGTAGAAAGCAACTGATCCAGACTGGGAGAGGCATAACTCAAAAGACAGGCATGTTGGGGATTTGTTATCCACCATTTAAAAAGATAAAGCCATTCTTAGCCCATGGGTCATACAAAAACAGGCTGCAGGTCAGTTTTCTGACCCCAATCTAGTCAATAAAAAAGCAACAGGATGAACTGACACTAATATCTGGAAAGAAGGAAGGAAGGAGGAAAGGAGGCAGGAAGGAAAAAAAAGAAGAAAGGGGCCAGGCATGGTGTCTCACCCTTGTAATCCCAGCACTTTGAAAGGCCAAGGCGGGTTGATCACATGAGGTCAGGAGTTTGAGACCAGCCTGGGTAACATGGTGAAACCCCGTCTCTACCAAAAATACAAAAATTAGCCGGGCATGGTAGTGCACCCCTGTAGTCCCAACTACTCGAGAGGCTGAGGCAGGAGAAACACTTGAACCCGGGAGTCAGAGGTTGCAGTGAGCCTGGATGGTACCACTGCATTCCAGCCTGGGTGACAGCAAGACTCCGTCTCAAAAAAAAAAAAAAAAGAAGAAGTAAGGAAAGAACAAAGGAAGGAAGAAAAGAAAGGAAGGAAGGAAGCAAGAAGGAAAGAAGAAAGAAAGAAAGAAGGAAGAAAGGAAGAAAAGAAAGAAGAAAGGAAAGAAAGGAAGAAAAGAAAGGAAGGAAGGAAGGAGGCTAGGTAGAGGTGTGACCCTGGTATTGATAAAGAGATAGGGGAATGGTCAAAGGCATTTCCCTACATCATACTGTAAGGAAAATTCCTGGGTCATCCCACAGAAATGACAGGTTAATCCAAATTATAAACTGAGTAATCTCATTGTAGAGCCTTTGCATAAATCCAGGATACCTAGTTATCCAATAGTCTCCCTGGCCAGATTGCCAAAGCTTTCGCTGCTCTGGGTCTTCTTCCTCATTGTAGTCCCTGTCATCAGGGTTTCCACAGCACTCAACTCATTCTCCAAGCTTTGACTGCAGTATTCTTCAGGATACATTATCAATCATCTTCCCTCTGCCTTGACATGGTGCTTGGCACTATGACCCTTGACATAATGTTAAGTGCCTTGACACATATTGCTACACTCCCCAAATAAGACTTACTTCAAGTGAATATACATTAGATATCTGCAGGAAAAATGAAGAAGGAGCAAGACAGCAACCATCCCTTCCCTTTAAGAATTCCCTTCAAGAACAAGGATTTTTCGCCATATAACAAGAATGTGATTGCAAATTGCTTCACAAAAAAGTAATCTGGCAGAGCTGTAATCTCCACTGGCCTCTCCAAAAAGCCACAAATAAAATAGCCTTTGATATAGACAATAAATTGTAAATATCAGTAGAAGCTTCCTTAGAAGCTATCTTGATGATAGACACTGACTTTTTTGTTTATTTTTATTTATGTTATTTCCATTGCATTATGTGGCAAAATATTTCACATTAATCTAACCATCAGTCTGCTTTCTATCACTATATACAATATTTGCCTTTTCTAAAATTTTGTAAATGTGGAATGATATAGTAGAATCTTCGGTGTCTGGCTCCTTGTATTTAGCATAATGCTTTTTTTTTTTTTTTTTTTTTTTTTTTGAGACAATCCTGCTAGGCTGGAGTGCACCAGTGTGATCTGGGCTCACTGCAACCTCTGCCTCCCAGGTTCAAGCGATTCTCGTGCCTCTGCCTCCAGAGTAGCTGGGATTACAGGTGCCCACCACCACACCTGGCTAATTTTTGTATTTTCGGTAAAGACAGACTTTCACCATGTTGGCCAGGCTGGTCACAAACTCCTGACCTCAAGTGATCCACCCCACTCGGCCTCCCAAGGTGCTGGGATTACAGGTGTGAGCCACCACACCCAGCTGTCTTCAGCATAATGCTTTTGAGATTCATACATGTTGTGATGTGTATTGGTAGGTTTTTTGTTTGTTTGTTTCTATTTTGTTTTGGCTCACAAACAGAAAAATCTAAAGTATCTCTTTTTGTAAGTAGCTTTGCATTGTATGGATGTAAAACAGTTTATCTGTTCACCAGTTGGTTGTTTCCAGTTGGGAGATACATACTATGAAAAAAACTCCAATGAACAGTTGCACACAAGTCTTTGTGTGGACATGTTTTCATTTCTTTTGGGGAAGTATATAACAGTTGGATTGCTGGGTCATGTGGTAACTCTGTCTTTCACATAATCAGAAACCACCAAACTCTTTTCAAAGTATTCATACCACTATGGTTTGTGTCCCTCCAAAACTGATGTTGGAATTTAATTACCATGGTGACTCTATTAAGAGGTGGGACCAGGCCAGGCATGGTGGCTCACGTCTGTAATCCCAGAAATTCAGGAGGCCAGCACAAGAGGATTGCTTGAGGACAGGAGTTCAAGACCAGCCTGGTCAATGTAGTAAGACCCCATCTGTACAAAACATTTAAAAATTAGACAGACATGGTGGCACACACCTGTGGTCCTAGCTACTCAGGAGGCTGAGGTGGGAGGATACCTTGAGCTCAGGAGGTCAAGGCTGCAGTAAGCCATGATCATGCCACTGCCCTCCATACTGGGCAACAGAGCAAAATCTTGACTCTAAAAAAAAAAAAAAAGGAGGTGAGAATTTTAAGAGACAGACCTTAAGCCCTCATGAATGGATTAATCTTTTCATGAATTAACTGATTAGTGGGGTTATAGTGGAAGGGAATAAGTTATCTCAAGAGCGGGTTTGTGATAAAAGCCAGCCTTGCACTCTTCTTATCCTGTGATGCCGTCACATGTTATGACACAGCAAGAAGGCCCCCTGCAGTTGTGACTCCTTGTCCTTGAATCCAAGCACTTGCCAGTTTCCAGAACTTTACCAAATACATTTCGGCTGGGTGAGGTGGCTCATGCCGGTAATCCCAGCACTTTGGGAGACCAAGGCGGGTGGATCACTTGACGTCAGGAGTTCAAGACCAGCCTGGCCAAATGGTGAAACCCTGTCTCTACTAAAAATACAAAATTTAGCCAGGCGTGGTGGTACCTGTAATCCTAGCTACTTGGGAGGCTGAAGCAGGAGAATCCCTTGAATCCGGGAGGTGGAGGTTACAGTGAACCGAGATTGCGCCGCTGCACTCCAGCCTGGGTGACAGAGTGAGACCCCTTCTTAAAAAAAAAAAAAAAAAAAAAAAAAAAAAAGCCAGTCTCTGTGGCTCACGCCTGTAATCCCAACACTTTGGGAGGCCGAGGTGGGCGGATCACGAGGTCAGGAGATGGAGACCATCCTGGCTAACACAGTGAAACCCCCGTCTCTACTAAAAATACAAAAAATTAGCTGGGCTTAGTAGCAGGTGCCTGTAGTCCCAGCTACTCCGAAAGCTGAGGCAGGAGAATGGCGTGAACCCGGGAGGAGGAGCTTGCAGTGAGCCGAGATGGCGCCACTGCACTCCAGCCTGGGCGACAGAGCGAGACTCTGTCTCAAAAAAAAAAAGAAGGAAAGAAATTTTGTTTTATTATAATTTACCCAGTCTAGGGTGTTCTATGATAGCATCAGAAAATGGACTAAGGAACATACCATTTTCATTCTTACGCGGCAATGTTCCTGATGCTCCAAATTCTCTTCCACGCCTGATATTGTTAGTCTTTTTAATTTGAGTCATTTTAGTGGGTGTGAAGTATAGTTTTTATTTTTTTATTATTATATTTCCATAAGTTATTGCGGTACAGGTGGTATTTGGGGGGTGTGAAGTATATTTCCCCATGGTTTTAATTCACATTTCCCCAGTGACCAAGTGATGTGGAGCATCATTTCATGTTGTTTTTTTGCCATTCATATAACTTATTTGGTAAAATGTATGTTCACATTTCTCTCTTGTTGTTGATCATTCTTGCCAAATTTTGTGTAGTCTTTTAAAATAACTGCTTTGTTCCTTTTACTTTGGATTTATTTTCTGTTTTTCTGACTTATTATAAATGATTACTTACTAATATAAGTCTTTTAAGTTTATACATTTATTTTTTGTTTGTTTGTTTTTGTTTTTGTTTGAGACCGAGTCTCGCTCTGTCGCCCAGGCTGGAGTGCAGTGGCGCTATCTCGGCTCACTGCAACCTCCGCCTCCTGGGTTCAAGTGATTCTCCTGCCTCAGCCTCCCGAGCAGCTGGGATTACAGGCACCTGCCATCACACCGAGCTATTTTTTGCATTTTTTAGTAGAGACAGGGTTTCGCCATGTTGCCTAGGCTGGTCTGAAACTCCTGACCTCAGGTGATCCGCCCTCCTCAGCCTCCCAGAGTGTTGGGATTACGGGCGTGAGCCACTGCGCCCGGCCAAGTTTATACATTTCTTTCTACACACTACGTAGCTGCATCCCACAGTTGTCATCTGTAATACTGTTTTTTTTTTTTTTTTTTTTTTTGAGACAGAGTCTCGCTCTGTTGCCCAGGCTGGAGTGCAGTGGCGCCATCTCGGCTCACTGCAAGCTCCGCCTCCCGGGTTCACGCCATTCTCCTGCCTCAGTCTCCCGAGTAGCTGGGAGTACAGGCACCTGCTACTACGCCCAGCTAATTTTTTGTATTTTTAGTAGAGACGGGGTTTCACCTTGTTAGCCAGTATGGTCTGGATCTCCTGACCTCGTGATCCGCCCGCCTCAGCCTCGCAAAGTGCTGGGATTACAGGCGTGAGCCACCGTGCCCGGCCGTCATCTGTAATACTTTTTATTACATTCAAAATGTTTAATTTGTGTCTTTCTTATTTCCTAGCACATAAAGGAAATTTTTAAGCTTTTTTTTATTGTCTATTTGTAGGTTAATAGCATTATACATAGGCATACCTTGTTTTATTGCACTTCATTTTATCATGCTTTCTAGATTGTATTTTTGTTACAAATCGAAGGTTTGCGGCAACCTTGTGTTGAGCAAGTATATCAGTGCCATTTTTCCTACAGCATGTGCTCACTTTTGTGTCTTTGTGTCAGCATTTTTTACTGATAAACTATTTTTAAAATAAGGTATATTTTTAGACATAATGCCATTGCATACTAAATAGACTACATTATAGTTTAAAAATAACTTCATGTACTAGGAAACCAAAAAAAATTGTGTGACTTACTTTACTGTGATGTTTGTTTTATTGCAATGATCTGGAACTGAACCTATAATATCTCTGACATGTGCCTATAGTCAGAGAATGTCCTCATTTTAATTCTGTCAATTTTCTTGAGATTTGATTTACAGACAATCTGTCTTCAATTAATAAAAATTTTATATGTGCTTAAAAAGAATGTGATTTTTGCCGTTGTTAGTATAGTGTTCTATGCTCCTACCATAGTAAATATGTAATCATGTTTATCAAATCTACTCGATGAACATTTTCTGTCAATTATTAATTTTCAAATCCTCCAATATGATTGAATATAAATTTGTCTGTTTCTTCTTCTTCTTTTTTTTTTTTTTTTGGAGATAGAGTCTCACTCTGTTGCCAGGCTGGAGTGCAGTGATGCAATCTCGGCTCACGACAACCTCCACCTCCCAGGTTCAAGTGATTCTCCTGCCTTAACCTCTTGAGTAGCTGGGATTACAGGCATCCGCCACCATGCCCAGCTAATTTTGTATTTTTAGTAGAGATGGGGTTTCTCCATGTTGGTCAGGCTGGTCTCGAACTCCCGACCTCAGGTGATCTGCCCGCCTCGGCCTCCCAAATTGTTGGGATTACAGGCATGAGCCACCATACCCAGCTTGTTTCTTCTTGTGATGTTTTTGCTTTATATTTTTTTTAGGCTACGTTTATATGTTTACAACCTATGTATATATGTTTATAACCTATGAATATGTGTTAATAAACCTATGTGCATAAGTTTCAGTCTATGTACATAGGTATGTCTATGTACATAGAAAAGAAACCCACACACAGACATAAAATGGTGAAATTTCAGAACAACAATGACAAAGAATGATTATAAAACAGCAGGAGAGAAAGGAGATTATCTTCTTTTTTCTTTTTGAGACAGAGTCTTGTTCTTTCACCCAGGCTGGAATGCAATGGCTCGATCTCGGCTCACTGCAACTTCCGCCTACCGGGTTCCAGCGATTCTCCCTGCCTCAGCCTCCCAAGTCGCTGGGATTACAGGCACCCGCCACCATGTCCAGCTACTTTTTTTTTGTATTTTTAGTAGAGACGGGGTTTCACCATGTTGGCCAGGCTGGTCTCGAACTCCTGACCTCAGGTGATCCACCCACCTTGGCCTCCCAAAGTGCTGGGATTATAGGTGTGAGCTACTGCACCAGCAAGGAGATCATCTCAAAAGAAGCTGAGTTAGTGACAGCTGGCTTAAAGACAATGTAAGCTGGAAGACAGTGAAATGTTATCTTCAAATTGCTGAGGAAAAGCAACTGAAAATTTGGAATTCTAAACCCAATTAAATTTTTTTTTTTTTTGAGCTCGATCTCAGCTCACTGCAACCTCCGCCTCCCAGGTTCAAGTGATTCTCTTGCCTCAGCCTCCCGAGTAGCTGGGATTACAGGCATGCGCCACGATGCCCGGGTAATTTCTGTATTTTTTATAGAGACGGGGTTTCACCATGTTCACCATGCTGGTCTCGAACTCCTGATCTTGTGATCTGCCCGACTTGGCCTCCCAAAGTGCTGGGATTACAGGCGTGAGCCACCTTGCCCGGCCCTAAAATTTGTTTTAATGAAGACAAAATAAAATTGTTTTCAGACAAATAAAACTCACTCTTTTGCCAGCAAACCCTCCCTATAGGAAAAATCTAAAGTATAGATTTTAGCTAGAAGGAAATTGATCCTAAATGAAGCTACAAGAAGAAACAACATGTAAAAAAGACTTTGGGTAAGTATAAAATACGAACTATAAAACAATGATAATGTTTAGTAATATTTAAATTTGAAAGAAAAAAGAAGATAATATTAAAACATATGACAGGTCTGTGTTCTGGAGGAGATAAAGAAATAGATTAACTTTGTAATTTAAGTAATCACAATGCAGCTTATAGGGTAACAACCAAAAAAAATCAACCCAAAAAACAAAAGGCAAAAAAAGCATCTCAAACCTGAATAGAATATTTAACTTCCAAACTAGCAAGGAAGAATATAATTAATACCAAAAAAGAGTCAAAAAAAAAAAAAAAAAATAGGAAGGCCAGGCATGGTGGCTCATGCCTGTAATCCAAGCACTTTGGGAGGCCAAGGCTGGCAGATCACTTGAGGACAGGCGTTTGAGACCAGCCTGGCCAACATGGCAAAATCCCGTCTCTACTAAAAATATAAAAATTAGCTGGGGATGGTGGTACAAGCCTGTAATCCCAGCTGCTCAGGAGACTGAGGCAAAAGGATCACTTGAGCCTGGAAGGCGGAGATCACACCATTGCAGTGAGCCGAGATCACACCATTGCCCTCCAGCCTGGGTGACAGAGCGAGACTCTCTCTCAAAAGAAAAAGAATAGGAAGTGAAAGATAGTATAAACTAGGGCAATAGATTTTTTGAGACTAATTTCATTAAAGGTAAATAAACTAAATGCCTTAGTAGTTGTCTCAGTCAGTTTGGGCTGCTGTAACAAATATATCATAGGCTGAGTACTTAAATAACAGAAATTTATTTCTCACAGTTGCAGAAACTGGCTGTTTGGGGTTTGTTTTTCTGTTTCTTTTTCAGAAACAGGGGTCTCACTGTTACCCAGGCTGGAGTGCAGTGGCATGATCATAGCTCACGGCAGCCTTGAACTCCTGGGCTCAAGTGATCCTCCCACCTCAGCCTCCTGAGTAGCTGGGACTACAGGCAAACACCACTGCAACCAGCTAATTTTAAAACCTTTTTTGTTACTGTTTTTTTTTTTTTGAGACCCAGGCTGGAGTGCAGCGGCAAGATCTTGGCTCACTGTGACCTCCGCCTCCTAGGTTCAAGCAATTCTCCTGCCTCAGCCTCCCAAGTAGATGGAACTACAGGTGCATGCCATCACGCTCAGCTAATTTTTGTATTTTTAGTAGAGATGGGGTTTCACCACATTGACCAGGCTGGTCTCGAACTCCTGACCTCGTGATCCACCCGCCTCAGCCTCCCAAAGTGCTGGGATTACAGGTGTGAGCCACCGCACCGAGTCTTAAAACTTTTTTTGTAGAGATGGGGTTTCACTATAGCCCAGGCTGGCCTCAAACTCTTAGCCTCAAGTGATTCTCTTGCCTTGGCCTCTCAAAGTGCTGGTATTTCAGGCATGAGCCACTACACCTGGCTGAGTGTAGGTGTTCGAGATCAGGGTGCCAGCATGGTTGCATGCTTGGTTAGGGCCTGCTTGCTAGTTTTGTGGGTGGCCATCCTCTTGCTGTGTCCTCACATGGTGGAGGGAGGAGGGCTGAAGAGAAAGTCGCTGTGTCTCTTCTTACAAGGCCTTTAATCTCATCATGAGGGCTTCACCCCCATGACCGAATTATCTCATAATACCGTCATCTTGGGGTTTAAGATTTCAATGTATGAATTTGCCAGGGGACGCAAAGGATCAGTTTACTGCAGTAAAAACAAAGACAGATTGAACGTTTTAAATGCATTTTACGGGCTACTTGAAAGACTTCAGCAGTCTTAGACCTCCACTTAGGTATTAGTCTTCTTAGACTTTCAACCTTAGGAAGGTTGAAAATAAATAATAGCCAAAAAGAATAGAATAGGGCCAGGCGTGGTGGCTCACACCTGTAATCCCAGCACTTTGGGAGGCCAAGGCAGGCAGATCACCTGAGGTCAAGAGTTTGAGACCAGCCTGACCAACATGATGAATCCCCATCTCTATCAGAAATACAAAAATTAGCCAGTTATGGTGGTGGGTGCCTTTAATCCCAGCTACTCAGGAGGCTGAGGCAGGAGAATCACTTGAACCTGGGAGGCAGAGGTTATAGTGAGCCAAGATCGTGCCACTGCACTGCAGCCTGGGCGACAGAGCAAGACTCTGTCTCAGGGAAAAAAAAAAAAAAAAGAATAGAAAGTAAGTAAGCCGGGCGTGGTGGCTCACACCTGTAATCCTAGCACTTTGGGAGGCCAAGGTGGGTGGAACACAAGGTCAGGAATTCAAGACCAGTCTGGCCGACATAGTGAAACCCCATCTCTACTAAAAATACAAAAAATTAGCCAGGCGTGGGGGTGTGTGCCTGTAATTCCAGCTACTCAGGAGGCTGAGGCAGGAGAATCTCCTGAACCCAGGAGGGGGAGGTTGCAGTGAGCTGAGATCGCACCATTGCACTCCTGCTCGGGCGACAGTGCGAGAAGCTGTCTCAAAGAAAAGCAAAAAAAAAAAAAAAAAAAAGTAAGTAGATGGAAAAGACATGCCAGACCAAAAAAAAAAAAAAAAAAAAAAAAAGCCAGTATAGCTATATTAAAATCAGAAAACAATATAGTTCAAGACAAATGGCATTATTTGAAATACACAAGGCTATTAGAAATAGCCAGGCGCAGTGGCTCTCCCCTGTAATCCCAGCACTTTGGGAGGCCAAGGGGGGCAGATCACGAGGTCAGGAGATCGAGACCATCCTGGCTAACACGGTGAAACCCCGTCTCTATTAAAAATACAAAAAATTAGCCAGGCGTGGTGGCGGGCGCCTGTAGTCCCAGCTACTTGGGAGGCTGAGGCAGGAGAATGGCGTGAACCCAGGAGGCGGAGCTTGCAGTGAGCTGAGATCCCGCCACTGCACTCCAGCCTGGGCGACAGAGCAAGACTCTGTCTCAAAAAAAAAAAAAAAAAAAAAATAGAAATACACAGAGCCACTATGACAGCAGTAAGTGAGAGAAGAATGTAAGACAGTTACTGCACCCTTATTACTTTATAATTCAATCATTAAAACATGGTGGTATATGCTATTGTAATTCACATCTGATAACTAGTGAGGCTGGGTTTTTTTAATGTTTATTAGACTTTTTCAATTTCTTACCTGAATTGTCTCTTTTACTCCTTTTTTTTCCCCCACAAATAGGACTTTTTCTTTGTCACTATTAGAAGTCTAAACTTTAAACAAGATTCTTGGACTGACAGCTCATAGCCGTCAGCTCGTTCAACTTTACCACCTGTTTTGTCCCCAGTGGCCTTTCCAGAACTACCTTCACCATGAAGTTCCGTGAGTTTCCCTAATTCAAACTTGGGCTTCTTCTGCATTTTTACTTTTCTAATGAAGAGCATAAATAGATTGGCAAGCCTTTTCTATGACTTTTCCAGTGCTGTTTGGAATCAATTTATTGACTACTTCTTTCAAGTCATTTTGTCTGCACCTCTCAGGTCATGATTTCCATCATCTTCTTCCAGATCTGGTGGACCTGTTGATGCTGAGCATAAGAGGTCTTCCATATCTGATTGTTGCATTTTTTAGTAAAACCAACACAGAACAGATGAAGCAAGTAACCGCGGGAAGTCTTGACGTCGACATGAGCTTCAATCATGGTCTGCCATTTTTTGACCATGGAACATATTTTGTCATGGGTAAGATTCATGCCATGAAAGTTAGTTCAGCAGTTTTTGCCCTGAACATCTTCAGTAATCAGCTTGAATTTTCTAAACGTAACTTCCTCATTTGGCAAATCAGCAAGACTCACTTTAAACACACAACCCTTGAGACCATCTGATGCAATTTTGGTTCCTTGGGTCCTGGAGACTAGCATCTTTCCAATTTTTTTTTTTTTTTTTGAGATGGAGTCGCACTCTGTCGCCCAGGCTGGAGTGCAGTGGCACGATCTTGGCTCACTGCAACCTCTACCTCCTGGGTTCAATCTATTCTCCTGCCTCAACCTCCCGAGTAGCTGGGACTACAGGCACCCACCACCACGCGCAGCTAATTTTTGTATTTTTAGTAGAGACGGGGTTTCACCATATTGGCCAGGCTGGTCTCGAACTCCTGACCTCAGGTGATCTGCCCGCCTCAGCCTCCCAAAGTGCTGGGATTACAGGTGTGAGCCACTGCGCCCAGCCCCAATATTTCTTTTTTCTTTTTCTTTTTTTCTTTTTTTTTTTTTGAGATGGAGTCTCACTCTATTGCCGAGGCTGGAGTACAGTGGAGTCATTTCGGCTCACTGCAACTTCTGCCTCCCAGGTTCAAGCAGTTCTCCTGCCTCAGCCTCCCGAGTAGCTGGGATTACAGGTGTGCGCCACCACACCCAGTTAATTTTTGTATTTTTAGTAGAGACGGGATTTCACCATGTTGGTCAGCTGGTCTCAAACTCCTGACCTCATGATCTGCCCACCTCGACCTCCCAAAGTGCTGGGATTACAGGTGTGAGCCACCATGCCCGACCCCCAGTATTACTTATATTGAACATAGCAGGTGCTTTTACATCACACCAATCTTTCTTAGGAAATGGATCAACCACTTTCTTCTTGGCTCCCTTTCTGCCACCTTCGGTGCTGTTCTCGCCAACCACTGTGGTGCTGCTCAGACAGCCGAAAGGGCTCTTTCATTCTTTTTATTATCTCTCATTAGCATGGTTGTCAAAGAAGAATAAGAATGGAGGCCACTGATAAGCTATACCCCAAGGCCAATCGCCCATAACCAAGTAACCAAACTTTAAGTCATCCCTATTTCCCCTAAAGGCTAGCTCTGATCATAAAGCACAAAACATAAGCTTTACATTCTTAGCAACATGAATCAGTAAAATTAAATCAATCAGCTGGAGACAAATCAGCTTGAACTTACAGAAATATTAATGTATAACAGCCAGTCCTGAAAAAGGTCAAAATATTCCTCCTTTATGCTCTATAAATTGCTGTAACTCCTGTAAAATGGGCTTCTTACCACTTGGTTTGACATCTCCAGGATCTTTTTCTATACCTGATCTGACTTTATTTTTGACATAGCCAAATTTTGTTCAAAAGGCTTCTCCCTTCTTCTTTTTCTTTCTTTCCTCCCGTATCTGCCTTCCTCTTCCCCTCTCACTCCCCTTCTCTCCCTCTCTTTCTCCTTATTTATTTATTTTTCTCTCTCTCATGGGAGAAGTGATAAAAATAAAACTATGGAGATAAAATATTTTTCAAGGCTTTAAGTTGGTATCATTTATTTCAGTAAACCCTTACTGGCATTAATCTTTTTTAAAAAAGAAAAAGGTATCTCAATATTTCAATCTGCATTTCTTGATTACTTGAAAGATTGAACATTTCCTCATTTTTCAAGACATTTGCATTTCCTCCTTTGTGAGCTCATGCCCTTTGCACATGTATCTAATGACATCTTTGCTTATTTTTATCTGCCTCTGTCAGAGGAGGCATCTACCTCTCAATATCTGAAATTAAAAGGATAAATATTATGACTTACTTATTAAAGGAAAACTATACTCATCAGGCACAATATCCTTAAGGAAAACAAACTGCTGATCTTATGAGGTTTGGGGGAAGCATTTGTCTAGTGGTTGTTGACAGAGCAGGAGCGTCACCATCTTGGACAAACACTGCCATTTTAAGTTCTCCTTGATTAAAAACCACCTAAATCCAGCCCCAAAAACATCAGCCTAATAGCTAATGTCAGCATGACCATAAACCACAAATGACACCTCCAACCAGACACATTCCAACCCAAGATAAACCCCCCTCCGACCAGAAACATCCCAACCCCACAATAAAACTCTCCTCTACCCAGAAACATTCCAAACCTGTGATAAGCTCCCCCCTCCCTAAACCCTTAAATACCTTTAGTCTATAAGAGAGAAGGCTCCTGACCTAAACTGTCCAGAAGCCCCTCTCAGGTTTACTCTCCAAACTAAACCTGTCTTTGACTGTTGAGCCATTTTTCATGTTTCTTTCTTCTTTTTTCAACCCTTACATTTGGTGCCAAAATCTTGGATGGGTGTTGGGGGTAGAGGCTCTCTTGCAACCCAGGAAGCTCTGGGCAATGGCAGCTCGTCCCAGGCTAACTCCTGGATCCTGAGCGTCTCTGACCATCCGACTTGTCTTTTCTCTCTCTTTACTTTTCAAGCAATTTGCGTGAGGAGGACAACTAATCTGAAGGGGACTGTGAGGCTTGCTCTGGGGCTACTCCCCAGTAGGTTCTCAAAACCCTCAGGTCTCAGGGATCCACATCCAATCACCTGCAATGGGTATTTCATTCTCTAACTGTTGTCCCCTTCCTCCCTCTTCCTTCCTCTTCTCTCTCTCTCTGTTCCTCACACAGCTCCAGTCTGGGAGGCCCTCTGCTGATTCCAATGAGAACACCCAACATTGGACACTAATCCAGTCAACTGATAAGATTTGCCTTCCCTGGCTTTCTCACAGTATCTGGGAAAGTCAGGTCTGCCATTCCAGTGCTCAGAGGACCAGTGGGACTAAGCTGGAAGAAATCTTGGGGACGCCCAGTGTCCTCAGCTTTATCATTCTCTTTGTAAAGAGGATTCTGGGTCTCTGTCTTTTGTCTGGGGATGCCTAGAATAAAAACAGACACCCTTGGCTTCCTCGTACCAGTCCAGATGGTGCCAAGCAATCTCACATTCATACGTCCTCCCCACGGGGGTGTCTCCTTCACAACCTCACCAAACTTGGCTTATGGGGGGACCTAAAGCCAAAACGTTTAGTTTTTTATTGCAACACAGCCTGACCCCAGTACAAATTAGAAAATGAGAGCCGATGGCCCAAAAACAGCACTTTTGACTTTCAAATTCTCAGGGACCTTGACACGTTTATCACCAGGAATGGCAAATGGCAAGAGGTTCCCTACACTCAGGCTTTCTTCTACCTTAAATCCCAACCCTCCCTATGTCAAGCTTGCAACCCTCACAAAGTCCTTCTTCTTCTTCTTTTTTTTTTTTTTTTTGAGGCAGAGTCTCGCTCTCTTGCCCAGGCTGGAGTGCAGTGGCGTGATCTCGGCTCACTGGAAGCTCCGCCTCCCGGGTTCACACCATTCTCCTGCCTCAGCCTCCCGAGCAGCTGGGACTACAGGTGCTGGCCACCACACCTGGCTAATTTTTTTGTATTTTTAGTAAAGACAGGGTTTCACAGTGTTAGCCAGGATGGTCTCGATCTCCTGACCTTGTGATCTGCCCGCCTCGGCCTCTCAAAGTGCCAGGATTACAGGCGTGAGCCACCGCGCCCAGCCAAAATCCTTCTTCTTAATGAAAACTCTCCCCGGCTCTCTCCTTTCTCTGAAACCCCTTCCTCCGAAACCCCTTCCTCCAAAACCCCTTTTATTCCTGCAGATGAACCCCCTCTGTACTCTCAACCTCCTGCATCTGTCCAAATGCAGGATCTGTCCAAACCCTCCACTCCTTTGGCCCCTCCTGCCCCAAGCTTTAACCCCAAACCCCGCCCCTCCTCCTTCTCCACCCATTGCCCATTCAAAAACTACTCCAACCAGTCAAACCACATCTGCCATTCTCCCTCTCCAGGAAGTGGCTGGGGCTGAAGGCATTGCTCATGTTCATGTCAGTTTCTCCATGTCTGACTTGTCACAGATCAAACAGCACCTGGATCTTTCTCTGAAAATCCATCTCATTATTGCAGGGAATTCATGAACACAACTCAATCCTTTAATTTAACTTGGCATGACATTTATATCATTCTAACCTCCACCCTCATTCCTGATGAAAAAAGCACATCCGGCGTTCAGCTGAAATACATGCAGATGAACTCCATAATCAAGCCCCTATACAAAATCCAGTGGCCAATGATGCAGTCCCCTGTAGAGACCCAGATCAGACTTACCAACATGGAGACAATGGCATCAGGTGAAGAGACCACATGATTACCTGTCTTCTCGTGGGCATGGACAAAAATGCCTATAAGGCAGTTAATGATGAAAAACTCAGAGAAATTACACAAGAGTTCCAGGAAAATCCTTCCCTTTTCTTATTGTGCCTCACTGAAGCTATGCTAAAATATATCAATTTGGGCCCAGAATCTAGAGAAG